>NC_137788.1:100923470-101270970 GCF_963383645.1 Muscardinus avellanarius | reverse complement strand
GGCTTTGAAGAGCGCTATCGGGAAACTCAAGCTCCTGGCCTCTGTGTGGTAAGACATGGGGAACATCCCCACTTCTTCACCAGATTCAGGCTCAGCCTAATCTTGGAGTCACCCAAAAAGGGATTGTGGTAGAGAAGATAAGCCAACTGGTAGAAGAGATAGTTTACCCAAGGGGATGCCTACTGTCTCCCTGACGCTCGAGCTGTTGGGTTCTGGAATTCTGGTGTTCTGTTTCCCTGGGAACCTTTGTTGGCAAACTTAGGGGAACTGGCTTGCTGACCCTGGAGTGAGGGTAGTGTCCCAGTGCGGGAGCTTCATGAGTCCACCACTTGACCCAGAGTTTTCATCAAGAGGGTCTGCTTGGCTGCACATCAAGTTCAGGGGGGGTGGGAATCAAGATTATGGGAAGACCACCATCTCTGTAGGGGTGTGGGCATTGGTGGGAAGGGGGTTTCTTTAGAGAACATGCATGGATGCTCTGTAGGAATAACTGAAGATAAAGGAAATTATACTTTGGACATTTTCTTTTCTTGTACAGGAAGGAAGGCAGAGGTCCGAGCCTGCAAACCACCCACTGAGTGGCACTGCGGAGAGCTGTTTGGTCTGGTTTCCTCTAGGGAAGTGGCCATTGCCTCTGGAGGGCCTGTTCTCAGCACTGAGTGAAGGGCTTCTCTTGGAGTCAGCAGTGATGGCGGAGGAGCGGGAGAGACCCGAGGCACTGTGTGGAGCATCCCCATTTCCGATTAACCCTGACTGTCCTTGGCTCAGGCCTAGACAACAAGGGGGCACAGCAAGGAGGAAAAAACACAAATCAAGAAGTAATGCTCTTTTTTTTTTTTTTTTGGAAGGAGAAATTATAAATTGCAATTTAATCACATAATCACTTTGACACTCTCAAGCAAGCTAATTTCTTCCCTTGCCTCATTTCATCCACTCGGTGAGATGAATCTTAATGAATAATGTCCTATGAATATTTAATTTTTGATCAATTTGAATTTTCTCTGGCATACCTGCTGGAGACATAAATCAGTTTCCCTTCTACCCAGCAGAGAGAATTTGGACAGTAGCCTGGGTAGATCTCTGTCCATGGCCACAGAAGTAGCCAGCCTGAAGGTTTGGGGGTTCTGATTTGTCACCATGCCTCGCTGTGCCTCGGACCTCCCTAGGTGCCATCCCTGAGCTGTATTTTTTCATAGTGCTCTGCCGGCAGTGCCTGCACCCAGTGGCTGTGTGGGCAGATGGGATGCATCCGAAAATGCCTCTTCACAGATACCCTGTTCCAGCTTTCTTTTTTTCTTTTTTTTTTTTTTTTTTCCTTAACAATGACTTCAAGAAGCCTCCTTTCCAGAACTAAAGTTCTTCTTCCTGGCCCTGGTTTTACTGCAAAAAAGGCAAGTCTAGAGAGGCAGCATTTTATTTATTTATTTATTTATTTATTTATTTAGGTGATACTGGGGTGGAATCCAGAGGCTTTCTACCTACAGGCTATACTCCCAGACCTATTTTATACTTTATTTGGAAACAGGGTCTCACTAAGTTGCTGAGAGCCTCACTAAGTAGCTGAGGCTGGCTTCAAACCTATGCAGTCCTCCTGTCTCAGCCTCCCAAGAGCGGGGATTACAAGCGTGCGCCACCACGCCCGGCTTGAGAGAGAGGCAGCATTTGGAGAAGTACCATTCTCAGCTTCTTTTCTGAGACAGTACTTGATATTGTGCAGGGCATTAGAGTTTGCAGAGTGACTGTCTCCTCATGCCTCTTTTCTATTCTTGCCTTAAAACATCTGTGTTTGGCCTCTCTTTCCTGAGGACTTGGGGGCGGGACAGAGTACTTTCTTACTTGGATCAAGAAAGGTAAGTAGTCGGCCAGGTATGGTAGTGCACACCTGTAATCCCAGCAACTCTGGAGGCTGAGGCAGGAAGATTGAAAATTTCAAAGCCAGCCTGGGCAACTTAGATTCTGTCTCAAAATAAGAAAAGAAAAAAAAAAAAGATGGGGGGGGCACAGCTAGATGTGGTGGCGTACATCTGTAATATTGGTACTTGGGAGGCTGAGACAGGAAGATTACAAGCTTGAGGCCAGCCCCAGCAACTTAGCAGGATCCTTAGCAACTCAGTGACACCTGGTTTCAAAATAAATAAAAAGGAATAGAGAATAACTTGGAGGTGGAATGCCCCTGTGTTCAATCCCAGGACTAAAGAAAAGAAAAAGGGGGGAAATGGAGGTGGGGATGTAGCTTGGTGATAGAGTGCCCCGGGTGCGATCCCCAGTACGGCCAAAATAAACAAAACAACAACAAAGGGAAAGTCCTGGAACTCACACTCTGGATGAACTGCTAAGTCAAAACCAGGAACATGGAGCTGCCTGTAAAGAGGGCAAAGAGCATTGGGACTGGGATTGGGAGTGGGTGAGGGACATCTAATTGGCAAGCTGGAGGCGGTCTCAGTAAAGTGATGGTACTTTTTGAGAAAATGCCTTAGTCATTTCAAGGGGGGCAGATAACATGTTTAAAATGTCTAGGCTGCTTGAGTGTCTTCACAACATGGGAGCTGGCTTCTCCCAGAGCAAGTAATGGAGAGTAAGGAAGACGACCCAGGACCTCTAGGACCCAGTCTCTGAAGCCACCCACACATCCACACTTGCACTGTGTTCTGTAGAAGCGAGTCACTAAGACTAGCCCACACTGAGGAGCATACCTGAAACCCACCCTGAAGGGCGATGACAGTCACAGCACCTACCTCATAGACTGTTCATCCCAATCTCTTCAAGTAAACCTAACTCACCATGCTGGCAGACATGATAGGAGTACATTTTAGGAAAAACACATGAAAATTTGTGGGGAGATGGGTCCTTTTACGCACCACTGGGGGCAGGAGGCAATAAATTTCTAGATAAACTTACACTCACCCTATGCCAATTTATGGTGTGTATCTCCAACTTCTACCACCACATTATAAGTGGTATCTCTGACTTCTCAGAGTCTTCCCAGAGGGACAAAGCAACTTAGCTTCAGGTACAGTTGAGTTGACATTGGACAGGGCAGATGTCGATCACTGAAAGGCGGGAAGAAGAAAAGGCAGAAGATAAGCTCAGACCACCCCACACCCCCACACGGCTATTTGGGGGTACATTGGTTTCTCATGACCCATCTAAGAAGAACTTCTATTTGTCTAAACAACTAAGTGGGCTTTCATGTGAGGCTGTGGTTTACGCCTCTCCTTTGCCTCAGTTTCCTTCCCCCTTTATTCTTGCTGCCCCAGGACTGCATCATTCAGTAATGCTTTGGTGTAGCATCTTTGTCTCAAGTTCCACACTCAGAAACTTGGGTTAAGCCGGGAGTGGTGGCATATGCCTGTAATCTTAGTATTTGGGAGGCTGAGACGGAACGATCTCAGTTTTGAGGACAGCAATTTATGGAGCCCCTCAGCAACTTAGATCTTGTTTCAAAGTAATAAATAATGAGGCTAGGGGTATAGCTCAGAGGTAGAATGTCCCTATGTTCAATCCCTACTGCTGCAAAAAAGAAAAAGAGAAAAAGAGGAGTGGGGGAGGAAGAAGAGGAGGGGGAGGGAGAAGAGGAAGAAGAGGAAGAAGAAGAAACTTGAATGAAGACAAGAAGTTAATTTTGGAGCTGGGCATGGTGGTACATACTGTGATATCAGTGCTTGGGAGGCTGAGAGGAGGAGAATCACAGGTCTGAGTACAGCTTCAGCAACATATGACTCTCAACAATCTAGGGAGATCTTGTTTTAAAACAAAAAATATAACAGGCTAGGGATATAGCTTGGAGGTAGAATGCCCCTGGTTTCAATCTCTAGTCCCACCTCCAAAAAAAAAAAAAAAAAAAAAAAGAACGTTGGGAGTTACTGGTATTGTTATAAACATCTTTTGGGATGGCTCATTCTCTTTAGAGTAAATGTTCAAGACTTCTTAATTTCCTTCCTGGGCATCCCACCGCTGTCCTGATCCTTCCTTCATGGTGAGTTGGTATATGGTGGCTCTTACTTGAGTTTGCAGGAATGAAGAGGACTAACCTCTGGTCCAAGCCGACCTGTGCCTGGGTTACTCCTCTAGTGTGGTTCCTAGACTTCCATAACTGATCCTGACTTGTCAGGACGATAGTAGCACTCACAACTAAAGACCACAATTCCGAACCTTGTTCTCCAGTTGCTTTGTGAACTCTGCTGACCACAGGCCTCTCAGCACCTCACCCAGACGGAACACATAAGAACTTCTAAGTCCTACTGCACAGTGTCTCCAGGACAAGCACACCACACTGACCCCCTCAGCTGACTGTAATTCTTTTTAACACACTGACATTGTCTCATAAGGGACTCAGGGTCAGACCACTCTCCTAAGACACTCCCAAATTCTTGACTCCCATATTCAATAGAAAAATTGGAAACACCAAAGACAAAGAGAGGACTCTAAAAGTAGAGTGAAAAGGCTGCTAGATTACTTACAGAGCAGTGAGAATTCTATCCACAACTCACTTTCCAACAGCAACAAAGATACTTTGAAATGTTAAGTGAAAATAACTATTGTGCTGGAGTTCTACCACACCAATATTATATATGAAATGTGAAGGCAAAATAAAGACAATGTAAAAACATTATTATTATTATTATTATTATTATTATTATTATTATTATTATTATTTACCATACTGAGGATTGAACACAGGTCCTTGTGCATGCTAGGCACATACTTTACCACAGCTATGCCCTCAGCCCTTTATATTCTACTTTTATATTTGTGGTAGTGGGGATTGAACTCAGAGGCATTCTTTTTTATTTTTTACTTTGAAACAGAGTCTTACTAAGTTACCCAGGCTGGCCTCAAGCTTGTGATCCTCTTGTCTTAGTCTCTCAAGTACTGAGATTATAGGTGTGTACCACAGTGCTCAGTTAACATATGTTAATATATTATTTTGAGACAGAATCTTGCTCAATTGCCCAGGCTAGCCTCAAACTTTTGATCCTTTTGCTTCTGCCTCCCAAATAGCTGGGATAATAGGTATGTGCTACCATATCCATCTTTAAAATGTCTTTAAAACAAAATTGAGGCAGGTATGGTGGTGCATGCCTGTAATCACAGTACATGGGAGGCTAAGACAGGAGTATCACAGGTTCAAGGACATCCTTAGCAACTTTCAGCAACCTACTGAGATCCTGATTCAAGATGAAATACATAAAAAGGAAGGGCTGGGGATATAGATCAGAGGTAGAATGCCTTTGGGCTCAATCCTCAGTAACACACACACACACACACACACACACACACACACACACACACCAAAAAGACAAAACAGAAAAAGATTTGATATAATTGATTGCTAAGTTAATACTAACTAAAGGAATTTTAAAAGTATATAACAAAAAAGAAAAAATGCTCTTAGAAGCAGGTTTGAAATACAAGAATAAATGATGAAGCAAATGGTAAATATATGTATTGTACACAGAGACAATTAACTTTTTAAGTTATTTTAAAAGCCTTACATCAAGCCGGGCGTGGTGGCGTGCGCTTGTAATCCCTGGGCTTGGGAGGCGGAGACAGGAGGATCGCGCAGGTTCGAAGCCAGCCTCTCTGGCTTAAGAGATCCTGTTTGCAAATAAAAAAAATATAAAAATAGGTCTGGGAGTGTAGCCCGGAGGGAGAAGGGTTCCATTCCCAGTACCACCAAAAAAAAAAAAAGCCTTTCATTTAGCTTTTAGAGATATATAACACATACTTTTTTTTTTATCTATAGTCACCTTACTGTACAACAAATCACTAGAATTTTATACTTCTATCTGTGACATCGTATTCATTGATCAAAATTATTATTAAACTAAAAGTCAAGTTAAAACAAAAATCATAAGCAAAAGTATACGCATTGACTATGTTTATATAAAGATCAAAATAAGGATGAAGCTTTTCTCTATATACATACATATATGTAACATATATATGTATGTATATGTATATATGATATGATGAAGCTATATTGGCAAAAGAATGATTAACACAAAATTTGGGGCAGTGGGTTCCTGGAATGAGGAGTAAGGGAGGAAGGATGGGATGGGATGGGGCCTGCAGGGAGCTTGGCTTATAAGTATTATAAAGATTTTGTTTCTTAAGATGAGTGTTTGGTACGTGGATGATTATTTTCTATTATGGATATTCTTTAAGGTATTAATATCTATTATATGGTGTGTGTGTGTGTGTGTGTGTGTGTGTGTGTGTGTGTGTGTGTGTAGTACTGGGGATTGAACCTAGGGAAATCTACTTCTTAGCTACTCCCCCAGCTTTATTTTTATTTTTTATTTTTCATTTATTTTTATTGGTGCATTGTAATCATACATCACATTGGAATACAAGACTTGAGAGGATATACAAGCACACATCATCCAATTAGCCCTCATCCAGTCCCCATTCCATTCCCTCCCCCTTCCTGGATCCCATGCTTGTTTGGTGATTCACTTTGATACATTTGTTTATGTACCTCCTGGTTTTTATTTATTTTTTATTTATTTTTATTTTTTTGGTGGTACTGGGGTTCCTGGAAGCCCTTCTACCTCCGGGCAACACTCCCATACCTATTTTTACATTTTTACTTGGAAGCAGGGTCTCCTAAGCCAGCGCGCACGGCTAGCTTCGAACCTGCGCGATCCTCCTGTCTCTGCCTCCCAAGCGCGGGGATTACAAGCGTGTGCCACCACGCCCGGCTACCTCCTGGTTTTTAAAGAGGCTCCATCCTCCCCTATTCCATACCCTCTGATTGGTCACCTTAATTGCTTCACTATAGGGCCCTTTCTATAGCTCGACCACTTCCTGTTGCCCCTTTCCTCCTAGTTTTGCTGATTAGGGGAAACATCTGGTTTTAATTTTATGCAATATTTCTCTGTGCATGCTGCGTTGCAAATACCGATCCCACTCTTGACGGCCCCAGTTGTGGCCTGGCTACCCGGTGGACTGGTCCAGACCTCGCTGGCTCAAGCAGCGGCCTTGCCTCGTGGGAGGCCCTGATTCTGGTCTCGCTGGCCCCGACACTGGCCTAACCCCTCAGCTGGCTCCGATCTCAGCCTCAGAGGCCCCAGCACCGGCCTTCCTCACGGCAGGCTCCGATGCTAGCCGATAGCCCCGGCATCGGCCTAACCCTTCAGCAGGCTCCGATCCCGGCCTCAGAGGCCTCAATAGCGGCCTTGCCTCACGGAAGACTCCGATGCCAGCCAGTCGCCCCGGCACTGGCCTAACCCCTCAGCAGGCTCTGATCCCGGCCTCGGAGGCCCCAGCACCAGCCTTGCCTCACGGCAGGCTCCGATCCTGGCCTCGCTGGCCCCAGTACCGGCCTAACTCCTCAGCAGGCTCTGATCCCGGCCTCAGAGGCCTCAATAGCGGCCTTGCCTCACGGAAGGCTCCAATGCCGGCCGCTGGTCCCGGCACCGGCCTAACCCCTTGGCAGACTCCAATCCCAGCCTCAGAGGCCCCAGCACTGGCCTTGCCTCGCGGCAGGCTCCAATGCCGGCCTTGCTAGCTCCAATACCGGCCTAACCTCTCAGCAGGCTCCGATCCCAGCCTCGGAGGCCTCAATAGCGGCCTTGCCTCACAGCAGGCTCCAATCCCGGCCTCGCTGGCCTCAGCACCGGCCTAACCCCGCGGCAGGCTCCGATCCTGGCCTCGGAGGCCCCAATAGTGGCCTTACCTCACAGAGGGCTCCGATGCCGGCTAGTGGCCCTGGCACTGGCCTAACCCCTCTGCAGGCTCTGATCCCGGCCTCGGAGGCCCCAGAACTGGCCTTGCCTCACGGCAGGCTCCGATCCAGGCCTTGCTGGCCCCAGCGCCGGCCTAACCCCTTGGGAAGCTCCGATGCCGGCCTCGGAGGCCTCAATAGTGGCCTTGCCTCACGGAAGGCTCCGATGCTGGCCGTTGGCCCCAGTACCGGCCTAACCCCTTGGCAGGCTCCGATCCCGGCCTCGGAGGCCCCAGCACCAGCCTTGCCTCACAGCTTCCCCCAGCCTTATTTTGAAGTAAGATTTCACCAAGTTGCCGGGGCTGGCTTTGAACCTGAAATCCTCCTGTCTCAGCTTCCCAAGTACTGGGATTACAGGTGTGTGCCACCATGCTTGGCTTATCATATGTGCCTTTTGTTTGAATGTCATAATAGAAATATAAATTATAAGTGATCTATAATGCCTGGTATTATAGCATGTATCTCTTCACAAACAAAGTAGATTCTTAGGAAGACTTTGAGGGAACGTATGGCACAGCTTCTCTCTAAATTTCTTGCCACCTGCCCCACAAATGGATGCACCAAATTATATTTCTACCAACAGTATATAATCGGGCCCATTTCTCCACACCTTTGTGTATACTTTTCTAAATTGTGCTCCCATTACATTCACCAGACTGGTAATCTAGGTCTATTTGAAGAGATTAGGATGGGATGAACAACTTATGAAACGGGTGCTATAATTAATCCCATTTTACAGACGAGGAAACTGAGACTCACTGAGGTTGGCGACTTGTCCGGGCTCCCATTCTGACCAGGCCCTTAACTCTGTGGTCATCTGACTCTACCACACTGCTGGCCAAACTCCACTGGGACCTGGTCTGCTGCTGCACATGGAAATCTTTCCCAGCCCGGCCCAGCTAGAAAAGAAGGCAGGAAGACTGTGTGCACTGGGGCGCTGGTGTGAGGGTGGGAGAGAGGCTTGGCATTGACATCCTCAGAGCCGCGGCCTACTCCCTTGGCCCTGCATGCTTTAGCCTTTGATTATAAACTTTGGAGACAGGGTATGCGGAAAGTATTCACTAAATATTTGCTGGCTTTCAAATAAACTCTGGTATTAACCCATTTTTGTCACCAAATATGGAGACAGAACTCTCCTTTTCACTGTGCCAGGCTTCTTCCTCTGCATGGAGTGAGCCAGGCCAGGCCCAAGAGGGGAGTCACTGACCTTCCAAGGTCCCCTCCTGCTGGAAAGACCAGGATCTCCCAGCAGGTGGGGCTGGGAGCCAGCCCTGCTTCTAGCTCCCTCTGAGGTACAATGGCTTTCTTTTCCCCAAGTGATTAGCGGGGAGATTGGCAGGCCATAGTGGCAATGGAAGTTTAATGTTCTGGAAACCCAGTCTTCTTCCTTTTTCTCTGAGGTTTTCTCTGGGGAATCAGGAAAAGGTCTTGTATCTTAGCAGGCAGACAGGACTGGGGCCCTGGAGTTTTGCTGTCAGAGGCTGGGCTTTATCGCTGTGACACCAATCCCAGGCATAGCTGCATGTGTGTGGGAGAAGTGGCAGACTGGGGGAGGGAGTGTGTCCCTGTCAGGGCCCTGAGACCTTGCCCATGACCCTGCGGTTTGATGGACGCATAGCTTCTGGCCACAGTGAATGGAATCAATGCAGCTCTAAGCTGGGACCCAACACCAGGTGAGTCCAAAGCTCCTGTGCCTGTCAAACAGGACTTGAGGCTGTGGCAAGAGCTGATAGGCCTGTGGCAACAGCTCAGCTCAGTTCTTTTTTTTTTTTTTTTTTTTTTTGGTACTGGTGATTGAACCCAGGAGTGTTCTGCATCTGAGCTACACTCTCAACCCCATTTATTTATTTATTTATTTATTTATTTATTTATTTATTTATTTATTTATTTTGCGGTACTGGGGATGGAACCCAGGGCCTTTCTACCTCCGAGATACACCCCCAAGCCCTATTTTTTATTCTTTATTTTGAAGCAGGGTCTCACTGAGTTGCAAAGGGCCTCAGTAAGTAGAGGCTGTTGGTTCATCCTCCTGTCTCAGCCTCCCAAATGCTGGGATTACAAGCGTGTGCCACCATGCCCAGCTTCTAACCCCTTTTATTTTGCAACAGAGTTTCACTAAGTTGCTGAGGCTGGTCTTGAACCCACAATCATCCAATTTCAGCCTCCCAAAGCACTGGCATTATAAGTATGTCCCATCATGCTTCTCTCAGTTCTTTATTAGCTGTGTGATATGGAGGAAGTGTCTCTCTTCCTTCGAGTCTCAGTTTTCCTTATCTGGAAATAAGGCAATAATAATTACTCTCATTGTAGAATTAAATCACATCATGTATGCAACTGGCCTAGCCCTCTTCCAGCCGCCTAGAGAGGCAGAGGAGGGTGGGGTGGTAAAGACTGCACGTCTGGATCTAGATTTCTTGGGTTCAGGCCTGATTCTGACAACTTTTTAGCAATGGGAAGAAATTCAGCATTTCTACCTTGGTTTTCTTATCTCTCAAATGGGGATAATAATGCTGTGTACCTTAGAGGAGCATTGTGGTGAGGAGTGAATGTTCATCAAATGCGCAAAACCATACCTGGCCCTTGGCGAGTGCTGGCAGAGTGTTAAAAACAAGCCTTGCCCCCACTTCTCCCTTCCTTCCTTCTTGCCCCTATGTCCTTTGCTAGTCTATAAGATATGACCTGGGTCTTGGCTTCCTGATTTGTAATCAGTGCTTCTTGGGGTCACTCTTCCTGTCTGGGATCCTAGGTCCCAACTGAGTCTCACCATATCCTTCCCCTTGGGATTGGAGCCAGCCTCTAGGAGCCATGCTTAGAGGGTCTGGTCTAGATGGGTGCTTCCAGAACCCACTTGATATTCTTTTTTTTGTACTAGGAATTGAACCTAGGGGAATTCTATCTCCAATCAATACCCTAGCCCTTTTTTATTATTTTATTGGTTTTTTAAATTTTATTTTTTGGTACTGGGAATTGAACTCAGGGACATTCTACCTCCAACCTACCTTCCCAGCCCTTTTTATTTTTTCAGTTTGAAACAGGATCTCATTAAGTTGCTAAGGGTCTTCAGTTGCTCAAACTCGGGATCCTCCTGTCTCAGCCTCCTCAGTCCTGAGATAACAGGTGTACATGACCACGCCCGGCCCCACCTGATATCCTTCTGACTCCAATCACCGCCTTTGCCCAAAGATCTCTTCTGCCTTGTCTCAGTTTCCTCAGGTGTCCCGTCTGCTCTCACACCCCCTCCCTCCTGGTTTCTTCTTGTTCCTTCCTAGCCCGTGCTGCCACTGTCCCAGCAGGCCCCGTGGCTAACCCCACAGACAGCAGGGCCCCTAAGGGTTGGGTTTCATGTTAGGTGGGCCCAACGTGGGCAAGGATGGCCTTCCTGGCCTGCAGCCAACATTCCACTCGGAGCTTTCTCATTGTCTCGTCCAGCCTTCTCCTCCAGTCTAAGGCAGTCAGCCTCACAAGTAGACAGCTCTACTAACAATGATAGTAGCTCCCACTCATTAAGTGCTTACTGTATTTCAGGTTCTATACATATATTATTTAATTTTTATAGCTCTGTAAAACAGTTTTTCCATTTTTATTGAGATAAAATACATATAAAATTTACTATCTTAACCATTTTTGGGCGGGGGAGGCATTGAGGATTGAACCTAGGGCCTTTTGTATACTAAGCCCATGCTTTACCACTGAACTGTATCTCTAGCTCTTTTTTTCCCCCAGTGGCACTGGGGGTTGAACCTGGGGGCATTTTATCCCTGAGCCACATCCCAGGCCTATTTTATTTTTTATTTTGAAACAGGGTTTCACTAAGCTACTGAGGGTCTCCCAGAGTTTCTGAAGGTGACCTGCAGTCACCAGTCTCAGCCTCCCAAGTACAGGAACTGTAAGTGTGTGCCAACACACTCAGCTCTAGCCCCATCTTAACCACTGTTTTCCTTCATGGTGCTGGGGATGGCTAGGCAAGCACTCTATCTCTGAGCTACATCTTCAGACTCATAACCATCGTTAAGCGTACAGTTCAGTGATATTAAGTACATTCCTGTTGTTGTAGAACCACCACCCAAGAATTATTTTCATGTTGCCGAATGAAACGCTGTACCTACAATACTGAGAATTGAACCAGGGATGCTTCACTACTGAGTTACGCCCCCAATCCCCCCTTTATTGTGGTACTAGGGACTGAACTCGGGGCATTTTACCTCTGAGCTACACTCCAGCCCTTTTATTTTGAAACAAGTCTCACAAAGTTGCCCAGAACGGCTTTGAACCTGCAATCCTCCTTTCTCAGCCTCCCAGGTACTAGAATTTACAGATGTGTGCCACTATGCTGTCTACCCCCAGCCCCCCTTTTTTAAAATTTGGAGACAGTTTTGCTACATTTCTGAGAATGCCCTGGAACTTAGGACCCTTCTGCCACAGCCTCCTGAGTAGCTGGGATTACAGATGTGTGCCACCACGCCTGGTTCTTTCTTTATAAATTTGACTATTCTAAGTAATTCATCTAACTAGACTCATTCAGCATTTTTTTTGTGACTGGCTTATTTCACTTAGCATCATGTCCTCAAGATTCATCCATGTTGTAGCAAGCGTCAGAATTCCCTTCTTTTTCTTTTTTTTTAATTTATTTTTTATTGAGCCGGGCATGGTGGTACACGCTTGTAATTCCAGCATTCAGGAGATCGAGACAGAGGATCGTGGTTTGCTGCCAGCCTCAGCTGCTTTAGTGAGGACCTCTGAAACTTAGTGAGACCCTGTTTCAAAATAAAGAATAAGTCTTGTGTTCGTAGCATAATGGCTATCATACAAAATTAAAGAATAAAAAACAGGGCTGGGGGGTGTAGTTCAGAGGTAGCATGCCCCTGGGTTCTATCCCCAGTACCACACACACACACACACACACACACACACACACACACACAAATTATTGGTGCTTTGTCATCATCTTAATGGGGTACAAGATGGTAGAGGCATACATGCACACATCATTCATTTAGCCCTTCCCCACTTCCCACCCCATTCCCTCCCCCTCTCTCCTTCTCATGTTTGGCTTAGTGATTGATTTTGATAGAAATTTTCTTCTTTTTAAAGGCTGAATCATAGTCTATTGTATGTACATACCACATTTTTCTTATTTGTTCATTCATGGGTGGACACTTGAGCTGCATCTACATTGAAGCCATGTGAATAATGCTACTATGAACATGGGTGTAAAAATATCTGTTTGAGACCCTCTTTCCATGGTAAGATAAATTTTATTAACTTTATTTTACAGATGAGGAAAATGAGGTCTAGAGGGGACAAGAGATTTTCCCAGGATGCAGCCACTAGGTGACCCTGCTTTGTGTGGCTTCAAAGCCAGGGCTCTGCCATCTGTACCAAGTTGCTGCCAATAGCCGTGAATCTGCCTCCCTGTCTCTTTCATCTGCTGGATGCGACAAGAGACAGTGTTTTTCCTTTTCCACATGTTTGCCCTTAATGTATTTGAAGGAAACATGTCATGTTTTGTTTTCTTTAGGCTAAATATCATCAACTGTTTGTTAAATCATATGCCATCTCTTCTGGGCATTTCAATGTCTTGTCCTCCCTTTTCTGGACACACTTGTGGTGAGTGTCTCCCTAATTTACTGTTTTTCTATATCTTATGCTCAGTGCTTGAGGCTTTATGAATCTCTTTCTGCAGTGTACTATCATGGTTTAACAGTCTGGCCTTTGCCGTTAGGCTGGTGTGGGTTCAAATCCAGGCTCTGCCCTCTTTACTAGCTGTGTGGTTTAACAGATTGCATTTTTTCAAAGAGAGATACCACAATCTGTCCCATACCACGTGTCCTTGTTGCAGTGTGACAGTGCTCCTCTTATCACATGGTGAGGTCCATATCACTTCCAGCTAAGCCTGGGCAGTCTTTTGTGATTGCATGGTCAATAAAATATGGCAGAAATGATGTATGTCATTTCTGAGGCTAGGTCATAAGAATGAATAACTTTCATCTTGTTTCCTTTGGATGCTATCTTGGCCCATTTTGTGTTGCTAAAACAGAATACTTGTAATATACAAAGAAAAGAGATTTCTTCGGCTCATGGTTCTGTTGGCTGAAAAGTCCAAACAGCATCACAATATAGCAGAGAAGTGGAAAGGGGACTAGTTTAGGGCAGAAGGGGCCAAGCATGTGGGGTGGCCTCGTTTTATAACAACCCGCCATCATAGCAATTTAACTGGTCCTGTGAGAACTACAATAATTCCTCCCATAGGCCATGACCCTGTGACCTAGCCACCTTCCACTAGGCCCCACCTCTTAAAGACATTTTCAATACAGTTACATTGGGGAGTTAGACCTCAATATGGGACTTGGCAGAGACAGACCACATTCAAACCACAGCAGATACATACACTTGGAACTCATTCACCATGCTATGAGGAAGCCCAAGTGGCCAACGGGGAGAGACCTTGTGGCAAAGCCATGTGTAGCTCAGCCAAAGTCCTAGTTAATAGTCACTGGCAACCACTGGACTCTAAGAAAGCCTCTGAGATGCTTGTGCATGCTGTAAGGAAGTCTTTGGGATGAGTGACTCTAGTCAGACTGACTCCTCCTAACTGCACTGTCTTGAGGAACCTCCACTGAGAATCACCCCACTAAGTCCAGTTAACCTCAGAATAAAATAGTTGTTTTAAGCTACCAAGTGTGGGAGTGACTGATTAAAATGCAGTAATGGATAATCAGAACAGTGATTTTAGGCTTTACTCAGGCTCCCTGAACCTCAGTTTCCTTAGCTGTGAAATGAGGCATAGGAAATCTGTCTTGAAGAAGTACTATGAGCATTGAAAGACGATATATAAACTGAATGTGGAGGCACACACCTGTAATCCTAGTACTAGGGAGGCTGAAACAGGAGGATCACAGGTTCAAGGTCAGCCTCAGTAACTTAGTGAGACACTCGGTAACTTAGGGGTATAGCTTAGAGGTAGAGTGCTCCTGGGTTCAATCCCCAACACCAAAAGACAAAGGAAGAAGAAGTAGAAAAAGAAGGAGGAGGAGGAGAAAAAGAAGAAAATGTATTAAGTACTCAGCTTGTGCTTACCACCTAATAATTGTGCAGTGGACAATTAATTATGATTAATGGCATCATGAGTGAGACCAGAAGGGGACCTAGGTTGAGATCTTGGGACTAGATGAAGATAGAAGAATGGGAGACTGGACTCTCAGTGGAGCATCTCTGAGAGGAAGCCACGAGTGTCAAGGATGCAGGGAGCTGTGGCAGGCTTCAGGCAGCATCCAGTGTGAGGACAGCAGCCCAGCCTGAAAACCCATTTGC
Organism: Muscardinus avellanarius; assembly: GCF_963383645.1. Lineage (NCBI taxonomy): Eukaryota > Metazoa > Chordata > Mammalia > Rodentia > Gliridae > Muscardinus > Muscardinus avellanarius. The sequence goes on along the minus strand of NC_137788.1, from coordinate 101,255,930 downwards.
TTTTTGGCCTGCCTCGGTGCATATGAACCATCAGCATCAAGCCTGGAGACGAGAAGGGAAAACCTTGTTCCAGCCTGGAGTCGACTGGTAGGAGGGCATGTGTGGGATACAGGAACCTTTTGCCACAAATTAAGCATCATTAGGAATTGGCCAGCACACCATGAAGGTGAGAGGGGTTTGTGTGAGTATCCTAGAAATCCCAGGTCACAGCTGGCAGAGTTAACAGTGACAAGGTGAAGAACCAGGGAGAATGTCTGATTAAATTCTTGTGCATGGTGTTTTCTTGTGGCTCCCCACCCCCTGCTTCAATGGGCAATGATCTCAGGGCCTGAAAGAAATAATGTCTGAAAGATTCAGGCAGATTAACTCTTAACTCTTAAAAAGCAAAACTAACCCCTCTCCCAAAGAAACCCACCATAATAAATCCCTATACTCCACCTTCTCAAATAATACATAGATGCCCATTGTAGACAAATTATATAAGAAGAAAAACAAAAACAAAAATGAAAACAGGGAAAAATAAAATCACATTTCTATAAGCCCAGAAATAACTTTTCAACATTTTAGCATACATATATAACCTTTCCGACAGCATACAAAAATAGAATCACACTGTTTGGTAACCTTCTCTTATCATTTAATGATATGCCCTGGACCATCTTTCCATGTTATGAAATATGCGTCTGCAGTTCTGAGCTTTATCAAATTGGGGACATGGAGCAGTGTGCCAGGGGTTCTATGAAGTGGCAGGAAAACCATGGCTCATCACACTAGAACATCAATTTTACTCAGTGGTAAGTCACTTAAAATACTATTTTCATATTAAAACAAACCCTGCTATAAGATAGAGCGGGATATAAAGTTTGCATAAATTTGTAGGGGACGATACGAGACTTAAGATACCAGGCTGGCCTCATCCTTTTGTACCAAGGTGGGGGCAGAGATAAGTGGCCAGAGTCACTTGCCCAGCAGCAGTGAGATGATCCACAGAGGAATGTAGGCATCTTGAAGCCACAGCTTGGCCCTCAGAGTCTGGGCCTGGCCAGGGGTTTAACTCTAAGCCATGCCGTCTCTACAGCCCTCCTCAGCCTGTTGGCATAGGACTGAAGACTGGGTGGTATTGGAGTGAGGGAATGTGGCTCTACCAGGAGCTCCAAGTGGACTGTGCCGAGCGTGAAATTACTCTTCCTCAGCTCTGCTGTCCGCAAATCTGTAGCCACGACTGATTTACTTCTCTGCCTGGTCTTGTCATCTCTAAGCTGGTGGTAAAAGTAGCATCTCATCGGGTTGCTAAGGGCATTGAACGAGTAAAGTACAGTACTTAGAGTATCACTCGGGCCATAGTGTGTTCAATATATGTTAGTTATTGTTATTATATAATCTATAATTGCATAAGCTTCTCATGGTAATTGTGTCCCACTCTTGTTTCAAACTGAGCTAGTGGCTAATTGAAACTCCTGGGTCTTTTTCACTGGAATTGTTATCAAGTCGTATTTATTCTCTGTGCAGTTATTAGTTTTTAATTGCTGGCTTATTAATGTTTATTGTCTTAACTGTGATCTATTTTTCTAGCACATGGTAGCTATTCAACAATAAAGTCTTCTTTTCTAGAGTCTGTTGGGCTTTGGGTTCTAATGACACAGTTTTACTGTTCCCGTTTTACAGATGGCAAAACAGAGGGAAGGGGACTACTAGTTTTTGAGCGACACTTTTGTGCCAGATCTTGGACTAGGTGTTTTGCATAAGGCATCAGAAAACAACCTAAAGTATCAGGATTTGTTATTTCCATTTTACACATGTGGAAACCCTTATGTCACACGAATCCCTAGTTTTGGGTCATCTGCAGGTGGAAATGTTATGGTTATATTCAAGCTGACGAACTAGATGTTAAATAGGACAAATCCAAGGACAGAGACAAATTGTAGGAGAGCCCCTTGTAGGTGGATCTATGACTCTCACATCAATCCCTGAATCAATTCTCCTTGTGTAGGATCATTCAACCACTGAAATTGGAATTAGATGCTGCTGTTGGAAACTGGGGTCTCAAGTTTCTTAAGATACAAAGAAAAGCCTTTCCGTCACATCTTCAAGGGAAAGCTCATTCCTTGTCCCCTTGGCTGAAGACTAGATGCTATTAGGATCATATGTCCTGAATCAATCCCAGAAAATGTTCCTTTTCAAGCTGAGTGTGAGAGGCTTTATGAAGCATCCCAGGAACAGTCAGCATCTGCCTGTATTTATTCTTGCTGTTGATTAAAGCTGACAGCTGGTGCACCAGGAGCCCAGAATGTAGGCACAGGACTGCTGTCTTCCCAGAAGGGAAGAATCAGCTGGACTAAGAGAACCCCAGGCCTTTCTTTCCCACTGTCAGGATCCTAGACTTGACAGAAGAGCGGTCAAGTCAAGAGAAGAAGAGGAGAGGGATTTATCTCTCCCAGGATAGAAAGAAAAGAAAGAAGCAGCGAAGGTGATGGGAGGCTGGTGATGGTGGGCTTCAGGGCTGTGGAGAGCAGCAAGAATTATACTTTTCCTGAGGGGATGAAGAAATAGTGGGGACTGAAGCCCTGGACATCCTCATTAATTCTTTCCTTTTTTTGCGGGGGAGGCTCTGGGGATGGAACCCAGGGGCATTCGACCTCCGAGCCACACCCCCTGCCCTATTTTTTATTCTTTATTTTGAAACAGGGTCTCACTGAGTTGCAGAGGGCCTCACTAAGTAGTAGCTGAGGCTGTCTGCGAACCGCGATCCTCTGGTCTCAGCCTCCCGAATGCTGGGGTTACAAGCCTGAGCCACCACACCTGGCCTCGTTAATTCTTTGACCCACACTGATTTGGACTGACCTAGAGCAGAATGTGAGAGAGGGGGGTTGGGAGAGGGTGCCCTGACCCCCACCATGGGATGATGCTCCCTTAGTGTTGGTGGTCCCCAAACTCCCCAGTCCTCATCTCTATGCTACACAGGGCAGGCGCAGTTCAGTGGCATATTGGGGCCTGCAATAAGCTCCTTTCCCTACATCCTCTCCATGATCCTTCTGGAGGTGTCATAATTAGGGTAGTAACCATTTGTGTTCTGCGGTTCTCCTTCATACAGCTGCCCAGAATCCCCCAGGGCCTACCATTCTACTTAGAGTCAGGTCCAAAGTGTTTGCCGTGTTGGGCCTCTGCTCCCTCTCCAGTCTCACCTCCTACCCCACGCCTCACAGTAGCTTCCTTGCTGAGCTTTGAACATGCCCGCCAGCTCCGCCCCCTTTCACACTTTCTGTTCCCTTTCTCTGTCGGTTGCCAGATTTAGCAAATGACAAGACAGGACATCCAGTGAAAGTGGAATTTCAGATAAACAATGAATAATTCTTAGAATAAGTATGCCCCATGCAATATTTGTTTACCTGCATTTCAAATTTAACTTGGGCATTCTGTCTTTCGCCTGGGAGGCTGCTCCTCAGAAACTCCACAGTGGTGGCTCCTCACTTCCCCCCAGGTCTCTGCTCACCTCACCAGCGGCCTTGCCTTCCGGTCCCATCTGCAATCGCCCCACATCAACCAGCCTCTCATCCTGCTTTATCTCCTTCCTTCATCACCACCTGAGGTGATGTCATTTTGACATTATTATTTTTCAATACTGGGATTGAACCAGGGGCACTCTGTCTCCTAGCTATACCTGCAGCCCTTTTTCTTTTGTTTCTTTTCTTTTCTTTTTATTTGAAACCGGATCTCTCTAATTGCTAAGGGTCTCACTAAGTGCTGAGGCTGGCCTCAAACATGTGATCCCTCTGTCTCAGCCTTCCAAGTACTGAGAATCCAGGTGTGCACCATCACACCTAGCTTGTGCTGTTGTTTGTGTGCTCATTTAATTGTTGACTTTATGTCTTCCTGGCACATACAAGCTTCCTGAGAGCAGGGATTTCTGTCTTCCTTTTGCTATCTCAGTCTTGGGACTGAATGATCTACTGTAGCTCATGCCTTGTGATATGGGCCCTTCAAGCTCTTACCTCCTCCCTTTCCATGGCCCACTGCCACATTGCCATTTTGCCGGATGTTCAGACATGACGAGTTCTTTCCTGCTTCAAGGACTTGGGACTTGCTGCCTGGCACAGGCCTCTGCTGTTGTTTTGGCTGGCCAGGGCTCCTAACCTCCAGGGAGTCTTAAGGGCCACACAGATGGTGTGGAGGACCCGTGTGGCTGTAGGAATCTCCGATAAACTCTTCTTTGCTTGTGTCTTGGAGAAAAGCCTCCACTGTCATATAGCTGGTCCTTTTCTCCTCTTAGATCTCAGAGAGGGCTTCCTGACCTTTCTCTTCTTATCCTAGCTAGATCTTGCATTCACATGGCTCTTTTATTACATTTAAAGATCTTATTGCTGCCAGGTGCCGTGACACCCACCTGTAATCCCAGCACTTGGGAAGCTGAGACATGAGGATGGCAGAGTTCATGGTCAGCCTCAGCAACTGAGTTACACTTGGTAACTTAGCGAGACGCTGTTTCAAAATAAATGAAAGGGCTGGGGGTATAGTTCAGAGGTAGAATTCTCCTGGGTTCAATCCTAGTAAAAAAATAAGTTTACTGCTTTCAGAAATTATTTAATGATTGATTGATTTTTTTTTTTTAATCTTTGTGTCTTCTGCACAACGAAGCAAATTCCACGAGGTGTTGACTGCAAATGACTCAGACATCACTGTGTTTCAGCACCAAGTCACGCGCTTGGGACACAATATGAAACTGATAAAGCTCTGCTGATTGGATGCGTGGGGAAGCAATCGTGGGCTTGGTGATGAGCTGCAGATTGGCAGGAGTGCTGGTAACTGCAGCGAGGGGGTCACCCACAGCAGGAGAGGACTGCGCCCCGATGATGGGCTGCACCTTGCCTACCGTGACGGAGTGTGCTCAGTCAGCAGAGCCGACTCTGGCTGAGAAGTCTGGAGAGAGATGCTTAGCAACTTGCTTCTCTCCCTGGGGAAGCCACCTCCTTCCCACTGGAACATGCCCTTTCCATCGGGGATAGCTAGAGCCTCCCCCATGTCACCTCTCCCTCTGTGGCTCACTGCAGATGTTGACCAGGCCCAGAGGAGCGGGGAGACCCGCAGTGACCGTGGAGGCTGCTGTGTGCCCTGGGTGACTGGGGCATCTTCCCTGGGCTGTCCCATGAGAAAGAAACTAGCTTCTTGTGTTTGTAGTTGCTGAACTTTTGGGGTTTGTTACCAAAATTTAGCTTACACTAATTAATACACGTCTGCAACCACTGTGTCTAATATATAGAAAGCGCTCGATAAATGTTTTGTTGAGTTCCCTGGTGAGGAAGGTCTGTTTATTCCTGCAAATGGAACAGAATTGCATTAACTAGCAAAGGGAGCCAGCTGCTTTCCCTCGTTTGCCCAGATAATGTGCCTGTCCTTCATTCCCCGAGGCCATCAGACTTACCGTGCAGGGGTCCCTCTCTCTCTGCATTTATCAGGGGTCAAAGTTGTTAAATGGTGTCTTTAAGGCTCCAGCAAAGAAGAGTTTAGGAGAGATCCCTACAACCACAGTGATTTTCCGAGCTATCTGTGTGGCCCTAAGACACCCTGGAGGTAGGCGCTACAGCCTGATTGTCTGCGCCTATAAAGATCCCTGTGATGAGTCTCCAGGGACTCTTTTGATGGAAATTTATCTTAGCAGGTTGGTGCCAGATCTTCCCGGCTCAACTGTTTTACATGGTGTGTGTGTGTGTGTGTGTGTGTGTGTGTGTGTGTGTGTGTGTGACTTATTTCCACTCTAAGGCTGGAGTTTTGGCTCCTTTATGTGGAATGACCCTTGGAATGTCTGCAGCTTGCGGCTTAGCTTAGTTGTGCGCTCTTAATTCACTTTCTATTAAGAGTTTTTTTTTTTTTTTTTGAAGGAGGCTTAACAATTTTCTTCATGTAGAGTCTTTATCTCCCCTTAAAATGGAGGTCAATCTTAATCTCAATGCTACCACTACACTTTGGCATGGACAAACTCCCTCTCTGTGGGGGTGCCAACAAGAGGTTGGATTTTATTTTTCTCAAGAAATTTTACTTTGAAATTAAGAAAACAAAACAAATAGAAGAGTCCTGAAAAAGCTTAGAAGACATTGGTTCCCTGGTGGGCACAGCTTATGGTCTTCCAGTTCATTGATGAATCATGTAGCAGGTATTTATTTACTGGACTCTTGTGAGATCCTGCACCAGGCCCAGGAGAATCAGTGATAAAGACAAGAAGGATTTTGGCTTCACAGAGCTCCTGGCCAAACAGGAACAAGTAGTTACAATATAGTGTGACCAATAAAATAATGGAGGCATATAATGGTGGGATTATTACTCTAGGTACAGTTAAGAAGTCCCCAAATTCCTTCCTCCTCTTGGCACTGTGGGAGAAGCCTTGCCCTAAACTCTCTCCTTAATTTTGAGAATCACTTTCGTCTTGTGTCCTCCTTTGCCAGCCATTGCTGGGGAGAATAGACCGTGGAAGCAACCATGTTCCTTAGGACCCATGGCAGCCATATATACTGACTTTGAGGACAGTCCCACATATAATTCTTAAAAATCAATATGACTTAACAATTTTATGTGAATTTCATTTGCTTCTATAGGGATTTTTCAGGTAAAAAAAATGTAAGAAGTTGAGAAAAAAGTTCCTTTAGTATATCTGATTCCTCCTCCTTTTTTATGAGATGGGGGTCTTGCTGTGTTGTCCGGGCTGACCTCATATTCTCGGACTCAAGTGATCCTCCTGCCTCAGCCTCCTGAGCAGCTGGGACCACAGGTATGTGCCACTGTGTTTAGCTTTATACCCCCTTTGCGAAATATGGCTACTTCTATACATGAATAGTAGTTGGGAAATAGCCCCTACCCTAGAGTATCTGCTTGCTTCTGGAAGACTGTATGCCTAAGCTCTATCTAGCAGTCCCTGGGGTATGCGGCCTCAGGTTCCCTGGGTGGAACACCAGGCTCTCCTGGTCACCAGGATTCCCTCCTCCAGGCTGCTCTCATGCAAGGGAAGGAAGGAGCCCTGCCTCACTCTAGAAGGAACACCTTCCTGCAGGTCACCTTCCAGAGAGGTCAGAGAGCATCAAAAAATCAATAGCATTGGTCACTGCTCTCTAGATCCAACTTTGGGTTGAGAAGAAAAGAAAAATAATGAAGCAGGAGGGAGGGAGGGAGAGAGAGGAGAGAGAGAGAGAGAGAGAGAGAGAGAGAGAGAGAGAGAGAGAGAGAGAGAGAAAAGAAGGAGGAGGAGGAGGAGGAGGAGGAGGAGGAAGAAGAGGAGGAGGAGGAGGAGGGAGAGAGATCTTGGCACTGGGGTGGGTGAAGGTGGGGCTGACTGAAGGAGCGTTGCTCAGGCCCAGGCTTCATAGGAGAGGCCACAGCTGGTCTGTGAGGTTCAGAGTGAAGAAGGTGCATGCTTTTCTGGATTGGGCTCCATTCCTGTCCTTGTTTGTTACTGGCTTTTGGTCTTCTGTCCTTAGGTGGCTTTCTAGAAAGATGATCATGATAAAGGAAAAGAACTATTTCTGACTTGCAGGTAGGGGTGTCCAAAGCCAGGGGAGATCCCTGTGCTCCTTAGGTTGGGGTACTGAACGGGGGTCCTCTAGGAACAGATTTTCAGAGTTAGCATTCAATGGTACGTGTAAAGAGGGGGAAAAAAAGAACTGGAATTAGAGCCCAGCCTAGTGGTGCATGCCTGAAATCCCAGTAGTTGGGAGGCTGAGACAGAAGAATCACAGATTTGAGGCTAGCATGCAGTTACTTAGTGATACCATGTTTCAAATAAATACAAATAAAATAAGGCAGGGGATGTAGCTCAGAGGTAGAACACCCTTGGGTTCAATATCCCCAGCCACACACACACACACACACACACACACACACACACACACACACACACACATACACACACACACACTGGAATAAGAAAGGATCCTGCTGGTGGGGATACTGACAAAGCCCTGCAGTGCCCCTCCTCACAGTCTATCTCCCAAACCCACAGTAAAAAGACCTAATGGAAAATACCTGGGCTTCAGAGCATAGGACCTGGGGTGAGTTCTCATCCTGCTGCCATAGTGGTGACTCTGGTGGAGTGAGTCCTCAGCTCCGGAACTCAGGGTCTGCAGGGTCCTTGGCTAACGTGACAGAGAAGAATGTCAGCACGCACCAATTAGAGATACGGACAGAGGTTTATTGGGGAAAAGGGAAGGAAATACACATTCAAGAGAGAATGTGGGCCCCTCAAGATGAGGAAGGCATTTTGGAGAGTTCAGGGTTCTCTTCTTATAGGGGCCTTTCATGAGGGGTGGGCTAGAGAAGGTATGTGAGGATGAGCTCAGTCCTGTAGTCCCAAGGCGGTTTATGGTGGGCAGGTGGTCTGGTCAGCCTTAGGGTGGATGAGCTCAGTCCAGTAGTCCCGAGGCGCTTCCTGATGGTATGGGGGTCTGGTCAGCCTTAGGGTCTTCAGGCTGATTGGGGTCCTCATTAGTTGATTGCCGGATAAGCTGAAATATCCTAAATTATAAGTTTTCTCAGAAATATTGTTAACTCTAGGATCTACAGGTTTCCCAAGAATTTATGGTAGAGTCAGGCCTGGGAAAGAGAACTGGTTTGTGGACTAGAGGCAGAAGCACTTCAGCTCCAGGTTCTTATATTCAAGTTATATTTTACTTTTCCTTCATGTCTGTCTCCTCTCTGCCTACTTATTTCTTCTATCCCACATCAACTCCACTTCCCCCTTCTGTGGACTGAGAGCTGGAAGGACAAGGTGTGGAGACCCTCCAGATAGTACGGCATTGTACAAGCAACAGCCAGTTCTACTCCAGGCCATTACTTAGTGGCCTTTGGGATCCACGTGGGAATGCAGCCCCCCAGACTTGCAACATACAACCTTGGGACTCTGTCAATACCACGGCATGCTTCAGGGTCTCCCAGAAGAAGCAGGGAGTATGGGGGCCTTTGCAGCCTTCTGGGATTCTCACTGTTTCTCCTTGTTGAGGATGTGCCTGAACCCCTCCTTGCCCTGTCGTCCGTGTGTTGGCAAACGCTCTTCCCTGACCTGCAATGCCTCCACCGCCTCTGTCGGGCTATTCCTGACTCACAGCCCAGGACAAACATCTCCTGCTCTCTGTAACTTTCTCTGACTCTCCGAGAAAATCAATTTCTTGCTTATCTGTGTTCCCGCAGCACTTTGCAGGGCCTCTGTTGTTGTCTAATCAAGTCCAGTTACAGCTGTTTCTTGCACGTCTGTCTTTCTCATTAGACTGTGAACTCTTCCAAGTCAAGGACCATGTTTAATACTCAGGGCCAAGAATGTAGATGTGTGTGAGCATCTTTATGTTCACGAACGAGCCACTGGGCAAGGCTTGATCCCATGCCCATGGTACTGAAGAAGGAAGGGTTGTTTGGGAGATAGTGGGAGACAAATATAGAGTAATATTTCTCTCTGGCTTTTTTAATGCTTAGAGATAAGAAGAAAGTGAGATGGTATGGGCAGGACTTGGTCATTCTTAAGACTCAAGGACTTGCTTAGCAATATGTACCCACTGGAAGAAGAAAGTCTGCATGAAATAAAGACTGGATTGAAGTAGGAGACGTGGGCTCAGGTTCACTTACTGACATTGGCATCTTGGGCATGTCAATCATTTTTAGTACGTGTCTCAGTTTGATAACAAAGATAGCACGGTGCTACCTACTTACCATATCTTACCTCCTTTCCTTCTGAGCACCCATCCTTTGGAGTTATTTATTTGTTTTTGCAGTACTGGGAACTGAACCCAGGGAATTCTGAGCTATACCCCCAGCCCTATTTTTTATTCTTTATTTTGAAACAGGGTCTCATTAAGTTGCGGAGGGCCTCACTAAGCAGATGAGCCTGGCTGCGAACCTGTAATCCTTGTCTCAGCCTTCCAATGACAGCCTTCCTTGTTGTTGGAATGACAAGCATGCTCCACCACATCTGGCTCCCCCTAAAGTTTGGTAGGTATTCATCTAAGTTTGTACCATGAATGTGAGTGGAATTTCCAGGCCTGCCCTATAGACACCTCTTCTGGCTCCTCCATGTTATTTCTTTCCCTTTCTGGACACTGGAAGTGAAGGATGTGGAGGCTTCAGGGAATGGCAGTACTAGCTGAGGAGAGGAGCCTGTGTCCCTGATGTCTCTGTGGGACAGTTTCCTCTCTTTTCTGTCTATCTGCATTGAACTGGGATGAGAACAAGAAATAGTTTTATTCGGTTAAGCCACTGAAATTTTGGGGTCATTCTTTAGAGCATTTAGCCTACTTAGAGTTTAAATGGATAAAAGTTCTTCAGAAACTTCAAAGGGCTATACTAATGTTACTCGTTGTTATTAAGGCTTTTATTCCAGAAATTCTTTTGAGTGCACAGCTGGGGAATTTTTTTTTCCAGGCTTTATATAGTTTCCGCATCTTCTCAAGGACAGAGAGGGAACCGGGGGAGGCTCTTGGAAAATATGCTGTGGTCTGACTATGCAGTTGGTATGCTTCCCTGAGTGTTAGGGCTAACACTCCTTCCAGAATGAGGACTCCTGATAACTATTCCATCATGTGTGGAGGGGCAGGTCTACCTCTAAATAGACAGTAGATGGCAGTATCCAGCATAGGGGGAGCATCAGAAGGGCCTGGGTCCAGTTATTTGAATATCTGCTGTTTGGGGGCTGAGCATTTCAGGGCTAAAAAGAGGAAAGAAGTGGGATCAGCTGTCACTGGGCCTCGGGAGACCTTATTGATCTTGTGAACCACTCAGATCTCTGTTCCTTTCACAGATGGCTGCTCCCAATGTTTGAACCCACTTGTTTCTTTGTGTGTGTGTGTGTGTGTGTGTGTGTGTGTGTGTGTGTGTGTGTGTGTTACTGGGGATTAAACCCAGGGGCATTCTCCCTCCAAGCTACACCCCCAGCCCTATTTTTTATTTTGAAACAGGGTCTCACTAAGTTGTGGAGGGCCTCACTAAGTAGCTGAGGCTCCCTGTGAACCTGTGGCCCTCCTGTCTCAGCCTCCCAGGTACTGGGATTACAAGCATGCGTCGCCATGCCCGGCTCTACTTGATTCTTAACCACAGTTTTTAACCTGACCTGACCCAGCAGAGGCCTGATAGAAGACACAAAACATTCGACAGATGTTGACTTATCCTAGGACCTGGGCAGGGAGTGAGTATGAGTATAATATGGATAGATCCAGATACTGCTCTCCTGAGGTATTTCCCAAGGAAGCTATAACTAATCAGAGGACCACACTCCTGACTTCCAGAAAGAAGAGAGAAGGGGATACATGACAGTTCCTTGTCAATATCCAACTGCTCTTATGAGCTCCATTTTTCCTGCTTTCCTCTGAATTCTGGGCTTAGCTCATTGATCATAGTCATGGGCCAGATACTTTACCTATGTTAACTCAATCTTCACGATGCCTCTGATATAGGTATTATTAGTTTAACTCTTCATATAAAAGAACTGAGGTCCAGGGAGGTAGTGTGCCAGGATCCCACAGCTAATGAGTATTAGACCCAGAATCCAAACTTCATCTCTGATTTATAATCCCATGTTCTTGACACAGTACCGGGCAGCCCTCCCAGGAGAGGAGCAGCTCAGTCTCTGCCTCTGGCTCAGGCTTGGACACCCCATGGTGCTGTCTCCAGTCACTAGTAAGTCTATTGAGGAACACTTGTGCCTTCTGAGTTCAGAAAAAACTCCTTTCTGTCAGCAGACCCTCAGTCAATAGGAAGAGGTCACCAGAAAGAGAAGATGGAGAGGGTACAGGGCAGGTTATTGGGAGAAAGTGTAAAAATAAAATTACTATGGAAGCAACAATTAAAAACATTTCAAAATGAGCCAGGAGGCCATTAGAAAACAGGGCTTAAGCCAGACATAGTGGCTTGTGATCCCAGCACTGGGGAGGCTGAGACAGGAGGATCTCACAGGTTCAAAGCCAGCTTCAGCTACTTAGTGAGGCTCTCAGCAACTTAGTGAGACCCTGTTTCCAAATAAAATATAAAGTAGGTCTGGGAGTATAGCCCAGAGGTAGAAAAGCCCCTGGGTTCCACCCCCAGTACCACCACCACAAAAAAAAAAAAAAAGAAAAGAAAAGAAAAGAAAACAGGGCTTAGGCATGATTTCAGTGGTAGTTTGGAATGGGAAATTTTTTAGGCATCTGGAACTAATGCCCAAAGGCTCAAGATGCACATTAAGAGGCTGATGGACTTATGGACAGACCCGTCCTGCTTATACTTTCTTATCTTTTTCTACACGTCACATAGCTGCTGTTCCTTGTCAACATTCAATTGTCTATGAGCTCCCACTCCTCCTGCCTTCTTTTGAACACTGATTCACAGATCTTAGACCTGTATCTCCCTGAAATGCAATTTATAGGACTCCAGGTGGAATCCCTTTTACTTTTTCAGTTTCTGAGTTTAAATTAGTGGGTAAAAGAAAGAAGAAGTAGTAAGGGGAAGAGGAAGAGGAAGGAAAGGGAAGAAACAGCAGTTGAGAAGCCGAAACACTAAAAGAAAGGGGAAATACGATGTGGAGGAGACACTGTCTCCCTGTGAGTTAGTGTAGAAGAAATAAGAAAAATGGGTAGAAAATGTAACTTTGATATAAGAATATGGTGCTAATTTTTTGAGACCTTTACTGACCAAACCAGTTCTTTTTCTCGGGCCTTTCACTCTCGGATTCCTGGGAAATCTGTAAATCTTAAAGTTAAGCAAAAAACAAAACAAAATCTATAATTGCCTGCCCCAGCACTGTTAACAAGATAGAAGCGACATCTTGAGAAAACTATAATTTAGGGGACCTTTCAGCTGATCTGTTGATCAGCTAACGGAGACCACCGTCAGCCTGAGGACCCCGAGGATGGGCATTCCACCAGAAACCACCTGTGACCCCGAGTGAGGCCACCCTCGCGTACCCTTCATACTCACCCTGCCCCAAGTTCCCTTTAAAAGAAGAGCTATAACCCCCGAAGGTGCCTACCTCATTTTGGGGGCACCCCACATTTACTTGAATGCATATTTACTATTTTCCTGAGTAAATCTCTGTGTCTCTCACTGGAGAGTGCTGAGATTCTTCTCCATCGTGTAAGCCAAGCATCCTGCCGATCCTGAGCTGAGGAATCAGCTCTTCTTCTGGAGAGTTTCATCTGGAGTTGGGCATCTTGGCTGTGGGGAGAGAGGTGGCCGACTGCCCAGGGTGTCCAGGGGGCCTGCAGCACCAAGAAGCTAAGAGGATAGTGTGTGTGTGTGTGTGTGTGTGTGTGTGTGTGTGTGTGTTACTGAGGGTTGAACCCAGCCAGGGGCATTCTATCTCCAAGCTATACACCCAGACTCCCCCTTTTAATTTTTTTATTTTTTGTGGTGCGGGGGATGGAACCCTTCTACGTCCGGGCTACACTCCCAGACCTATTTTATATTTTTATTTGGAAACAGGGTCTCTTAAGCCAGTGAGGGGCTTCAAACCTACGTGATCCTCCTGTCTCTGCCTCCCAAGCGTGGGGATTACAAGCATGTGCCACTACGCCCAGCCCCCTTTAAAATTTTTGATTGTGAAGCAGGGTCTTGCAAAATGCTGAGGTTGGTCTTTAACCTGTGATCCTCCTATTTCAGCCTCCCAAGTACTGGGATTACAGGTGTGCACCACCATGCCTGGTAGAATCTATGAGGATTTGATAACTTTCTAATATCTAGCTGTTTTCCAATTTAGCTTAGCCCTGTTTAGTTTAGAAACAGAGCAGTGTTATCTGATTTCTTTCTTTCTTTTTTTTTTTTGTAGGTTTGGGGGTGGAACCCAGGGGCATTCGACCTCCCAGCTACACCTCCTGCCCTATTTTTTATTCTTTATTTTGAAACCGGGTCTCACTGAGTTGTAGAGGGCCTCACTAAGTAGCTGAGGCTGTCCGCGAACTGTGATCCTCTGGTCTCAGCCTCCCTAATGCTGGGATTACATACAAGTATGGCCAACACGCCCGGCTATCTGATTTCAATAGATCAATCAAAACCTAGTTCCCTTCTGAGTCCCTCCCCGGGGCCACACGAACCATATCTTTACAGGAACCTGCTTTGGGATGTTCATAGGAGGTGTCTGGGAGAAACATCGTCCTCCGTTTTGAGCAAGTCTGGCCTGGGAGGCCGTGATGGATGCCACCACACGATTTTCTGGCAGCGCTGCTGAGGGCCATCCAGCCAGCTCCCCTGAGAGACGCTTGGCATAACAACGCTGTGTTTGTCTTTTGCCAGCTGTCATTGCACTAATGTTTGTGTCTAACCCGAAACGCCTTCAACAGCAGCCAGCACCACTTTTCTGACCCCGATTGGGAGGAGAAAATGCACTAAAAAGCAAATTGTTTCTCCAGTGGCAGGTCTCTGGCTCATGGAGCCTGTGGGCTGGATCGGAGAACAGCTGGAGTTGTCCAAAGAGCTCCCCCAGGCTCCCGCTTCCCTGCCAGCCAGCTTTCCCAGAGCCCATCTGTGGGGCTGAGCTTCGGGGAAGGCAGTGAGGATTCTGGCTAGTGGCTTGTGGAGAAGATGCATTTTGTGTGTTTTTCTGAGACTCACAGAGAAGTAGAAGCAAAGAGCAGCACCGGGCTTCTAGAAGAACACACTGGTGACCCGAAGATGCGTCTGCACGTTGGCATTAGAGGGGAATCTCAGAGTCTTATTAAACCTCCTTACATGAGAATTCCCTTGTGGAAAATTGAGATTCTGCACGGTATTTTAAAGCTAATCTGTTAGGACCACTTGTTTATTTTACTTTCAAAATACTCTTTTTTTTTTTTTTAAGGGAAAGAATGCCTTTAGTCATGCTCCTAATTTTAAGAGGCTCTGTGAGTCTTTTTTTACTGGTTGAATTATTACAAGACCAGTGAGGTCATAGTCAGTGGATTAATTATAGCAAGGCTGGTGAGAAAATTCACCCTCCTTTGATAAACACAGCTTAGCTACTTTAAGTGAACAATTTTCCACAGCAAACATTTTAACACATGTTGTCTCTTAGAGCAGTCTTTAATGGTCTCCTGGTTACAGGCTGGCAGTTCTTAGAACTCTTAAACCATTCAAAATTATAGGGAAGTTCTTTGCATTTTTTTCATAAACAGACTTAGATGGAATCTCAACTTTATGATGACAAGATACAGAAAAAAATATGGATTTGACCTAAGTTTTGTATCTGATATGTAAATATTTTCTAACCTTTTTCAACAGTCTAAGCCAGGTCCCAGGCTAACCCAAGGTTTTCATCTTCAAAGCACTTGTGTCAATATCTTCTTTACTTAATGTTTTTTTCATTAGGTGCCATTTAATCAAGGCTGAATAAAGGCCTTGTGTGTGTATATGTATATACACACAAATAAATACATGGTATATATGGAATATATATGGAAAATTAGTGAATGTAGTTATAAATTTGAATAAGCTGCTCTGCAGTCCAATGGGGAAGATTTACGAAGGGCTGGAAGCCTGAATTTGAAACAAGAAAAATAGTGGGCAGCTTTGTTCAAATTTGTTTTTTTCTTGGGTACCACCTGACACTGAATATGAAGGCCCTCCTTATGGAGGAACGAACACCAGAGAACAGCAAAGCAGAGCACCTTGGAAGTAGAAGGCAGACCATGGTGTTCTTGTCTAATTCTTGTCCAATGTGTGATTTTTGTCCCATCTGTATCCAAAGCATGACTCACAATGAACAGAGCACCTACGCAGTGGGTACTTAGTGAACGTTGAGTGATTAGTGGGATCAGGAGTAACTCCCCTGGGAAGAAGCAGAGATCACCATCTCCAAACTGCCCGCAGTGTCTGGGTCCCAGAGAGCGAATCTATTCCCGGTTTACACCTGGATCCTCCAATGGTACTAACTAGGACCCCCCCGCCGCCACGTACTAGGGATTGAACCCAGGGGCACTCTACTTCTGAGCTACATCTCCCGCTCTTGTTTTTTATTTTTATTTTGAGATAGAGTCTTGTTAAGTTGCCCAGGCTGGCCTTGAACCTGTGCTTCTCCCCCTTCAGCCTCTCTTTGGGTCACTAGGACTATAGGTGTGCACCACTGCACCTGGCCTATCTGTGACTCTGGTCAGCTGTTACACTGTCTATCTCCCCTGGTCTCAGGCAGAGCCAAGAGATTTAAAGCAGACTGCTCCCAAGTCACCCTGGTGGGTCATCCTGAAGCTGGAATAATGGCTAGAAGACAGGCTGCATTGTGTTTTTACTCCTGAGACTAACAAATTCAAGGTGTTGTCCCCACTGTCACCTCATGTGTCACCCCGATGTCCCTGAGAAGCAGGAAGTTTCTATTTTCTTAGACCACAACTTGGCAAAAAAAAAAATTTTTTTTTCTGTAAAGGGCTATATAGCAATATTTTAAGATTTGTGGGCCTTGTCATACCATTCAATTTTGCCATTGTGATGTGAAAGAAGACATAGATAAGAGTGAAAAAAAATGAGTGTGGTTGTGTTCCAGCAAGACTTTAGTCATAAAAACAGGGGGTGGGCCAGATTTGGCCCATGGCCATACTTTACACTAGGCTGGAGGTTTGTAAATCAGGGAGTGTTTCTGTTTTTGTCTCAAGAAGGAGTATACAGCAGCGTCTACAGCTCAGTTTTATTGTTGTTGTTGCTGCTGCTGGGGAATAAACCCGTGGGCTTTACCCCCAGCCCAATTTATTTCTTATTTTGAAACAGGGTCTCCCTAAGTTGTGGGGGCCTCACTGAGTTGTGGGGGGCCTCACTAAGTTGTGGAGGGCCTCCTTAAGTTGTGGGGGGCCTCACTAAGTTGTGGAGGGCCTCCTTAAGTTGTGGGGGGTCTCCCTAAGTTGTGGGGGGCCTCACTAAGTTGATCAAGCCATGAACCTGATCCTCTGTCTCAGTCTCCCAAGTACTGAGATTATAGGCCACTGTGCCCATCTTACAGCGACATTTTTATAAAGATTCAATAATTTCAGTGTATAAAGAAGCTGACAATAGGCAAATTAACAGGGAAAATAATGAAATTATTAACATGCAGAAACATGAGAGCCATATACAAAGTATGGATCTCTAAGAAAGAATAGACAGTTGAAACTTATATAGAGCCAGACAGGGGGCTGGGGCTTAGGCTTCTGGGGGAAGAGGAAGTACTGGCTGTGGACGGTCAGGGGAGGAGGTGTACAGAAAACAAGACGAGTGGTCCTGTCCTGCAGGTGAAGTTCAGCTAACAGCCAGCCACCCATGGTAATCTCGGTCTAGTCTAGATTATCAGACTCATTATCTCTTGTGAAAAGATCTTTTCCAGGCCAGGAAATGAGCTATCAGAGGGAAAACCTAGCTGTGTCTTTTACTAATATAGACTTCTTTCATAGATAAAAATTTTATTTATTCATTGGTACTGGGGATTGAACAGGGACATTCTATCTCTGAGCTATACCCCCAGTTCTTTTCTATTTTTTAATTTGGACACAAAAGTTTGTTGCTGAGGGTGTTGCTAAATGTATGAGGCTGGTCTCACGCCTGTGATTCTCCTGTCTCAGCCTCCTAAGTACTGGGATGACAGGCATGTATCACCACATCTGGCTCTAGACATAAATTTCCTTAATAAAAGGGTACCTTTTCAGAGCTATTCCTATATCTGTAGAGTTCTGCAATTTCTCTATTATTAACTTGAAATATGACAAAGAAATATATTTGGGTTGGGATGTCTTCTCTGAGTTAGGAGTCTGGGCTGGGAGCAGATAGCCTGGGTGCAAATCCTGTTTTACCCCTTCCTGGCTGGGCAACTGTGAGCATGCTGCTTTAATTTCTTGGCGCACCGAGGTCCTTTTCTGCAAAGTGAGGATAATAGTGGTGTCTATATCATAGGGTTATTGTGAGAATTAAATAAGATAAAAGCAAAGGTCTCAGGATACTTTGAACATTTATGTTTAAATATTAAAAGTATGTACTAAATGTGAGCTATTATTAATTTAATTCCAATTTCTTTCTTTCTCCTTCCTTCCTCCCTCCCTTCTTTCTTTCCTTCCTTCCTTTTATACTGGACATTCCATCTCTGAGCTACACTCCCAGCCCTTTTAGTTTTTATTTTGAAATAGGATCTCACTAAGTTTGTTGTATCTCATTAAGTTTCTGAGGTTGGTCTAAAACCCAGAATCCTCCTGTCTCAGCCTCCCAAGTGCTGGGATTATAGGTTTGTGCCATCACATCTGGCTGATTCCAATCTCTGATACAGTACCTAGTGCAATAAAGATGCTCGATAAATATTTATGCCATGAACCCGAGGTCCAGGAAGGCAAAGCATTTTGTGGGCTCTTTGAGAGAGAAAGCCACTCTGTCCTGAAGCCCGTGGCTGACTTGCAGCATGCCGCCTGTCTTTTCGAAGTCTTCAACAAGTTCTCGCTAAGAAGACTTCAGATTATTTATAGTCTCATCATTTTATAAGACAATTTTTTTTTGTGGGTTCACTGTCTTCACTCTTCCAATGCTGAAAATCACCTTCCAGAAGGAGTGAGGTTAAGCAATATTCCTTCCACTTCTAGACCGTGTGTGTGTGTGTGTGTGTGTGTGTGTGTGTGTGTTGTGTGTGGTGGGTGCGGTGTGTGGTGTGTATATGTGTGTATATGTGGTGTGTGTATATGTGATATGTGTGTGTATGTGTGGTGTATGTGGTGTGTGTGTATGTGGTGTGTGTATATGTGGTGTGTGTGGTGTGTGTATATGTGTGTGTGTCTGTGTGTGTATGTGGTGTGTGTGTCTGTGTGTGTGGTATGTGCGGTGTGTGGTGTATGTGTATATGTGTGTGTATATGTGGTATATGTGTATGTGGTGTGTGTGTATGTGGTGTGTGTGTCTGTGTGTGTATATGGTATGTGTTTCTGTGTGTGTGGTATGTGCGGTGTGTGTAGTGTGTGTATATGTGGCATGTGTGTATGTGGTATGTGTATATGTGGTGTGTGTTTATGTGGTGTGTATATATGTGTGTATATGATGTGTGTGTCTGTGTGTGTGTGGTGTGTGGTACGTGCGGTATGTGGTGTGTGTGTATATGTGTGTGTGTATGTGGTGTGTGTGTATATGTGGTGTGTGTATATGTGGTGTGTGTGTATGTGTGTGTGTATGTGGTGTGTGTATGTGTGTGTGTGTGTGTATGTGTGTGTATGTGTGTGTGTATGTGGTGTGTGTGTATGTGTGTGTGTATGTGTGTGTGTATGTGTGTGTGTATGTGGTGTGTGTGTATGTGTGTGTGTATGTGTGTGCGTGTGTCCCTACCTCCTCCAGTGGTGGGATGAGGTGTGGGGACGGGGTGAAGGTGAGGAGGAAGAGGGAGGACTTGCTGTGGCCGCCTCTTCTGCCATCTTGGTTGCCCCGGCTGGGGAGGGGCAGCATTTCTGAAAAGACATTAAGGATGAATTTCACACCCTATTTAGCTCTCCAGCTCACCAGCTTCACACCTGAGCAGCTGTTTCTGCTCCTTCTTCTCAGTACTGGCTGCTCACCTGCTCGCCACACTCCCCTCCTCTCTTCGGCCACCACAGGCCAGAGGTTGGCAGAGAGTGGGCAGGTGGGCTCTGCCTTCCGGTGTGCAGGTTTCCAAGGTCTGGGGAGACTGGGGAAGCCCCAGCCAGCACGCAGAGGGGGCGGGAGCGAAAGCAGGAGCCGGGGCTTTGAGGAACAGTGGAATCTATTTCTAAGGGACAAGAGTGGTGGGAATGGCCATGAGGGGAAGGGTGGGAGGGGCCGGGTGTGGTAGCACACACCTGAGGACCCAGTACTTGGGAGGCTGAGACAGGGATCACAAGTATGAGGCCAGCTTCAACAGTTTAGTGAGACCCACAGCAACCTAGTGAGACCCTATTTCAAAATGATGAAAATAAAACAGGACTGGGGGTGTAGCTCAGAAGTTCAATTCCTAATACCATGAAAAAAATCAGTCCATCAATAACTAAGTGGCCCTGAAGTAAAACTCCCCCAGAGCGGATTCCTTCTGTGTGAGGACCAGGCCCAAGCGCCACACTGAGCTCTCACCGAGGGCCCCAGGCACACTGTACACTCGTTCTCCAAGGGAGCTGGAGAAAGCCCCTCTCCTATGGGTCCCAGCAGTCAGCCTCTTCAGGGCCTGGTGCTCTTTGCTACTTGGGAGCTGACCCTGCCTTCCTCCCTTCTTCCCTCTCCTGTCGCAGCGGAGGTCAGAGAGTTTAGTTCTGAAGTGGTTGTGGTTTCTGTAAATGAAGCCTTTTGGTTGGGCCACAGTTTCCCCACATTCCTGGAAGCCAGCCGTCATCAGCAGGAACAAGAGTGACTGGCTCTTGGACCAGCTCCTTTGCACAGTCCCCTTCCAGTTTGCATGGGTAGGGCATCACTCCTTACCCTAGTCTTACCCCTCCTTGGCAAACCACGAAGGCCCCGGCAGCGAGCCCAGGAGCAGCTAAGGGGCCTTCTGGGCTGGAGGGAGCCCTGGGAACACCTTCGGTGGTGGCTCAGGGGAGGAGGACTGCCGCCAGCTGTGGCAGTGGATGGATGGACAGTGAATTTGCTTTGGGGTTGCCGGAGGCACTGTGATCAGGGCTGGATGACCTCTCCAAGCTTTGGCAATGGGTGCCTTTTTTTTTTTTTTTCTCCTTAAATGAATCTCCAGCTGGGTGATTAAGATCTAACTAACCACATTGAAATCATATGCAACATTTTTTTCTTCTTTTTGTTACTGGAAATTGAACCTGGGGGCTTTTTACATCCAAGCTACACCTCTGGCCTTTCCCCCCCCACTATTTTTATTTTGAAACAGTCTTGCTAAGTTGCTGAGGCCGGCCTCAAATGTACTTCTTTTCTCTCCCCTTCCCCTCCTCCTTTTTTGTGGTACAGGGGATGGAACCCAGGACATTGCACCTCTGAGCTACACCCCCAGTCTTATTTTTTAGTCTTTTTATTTTTTGAAACAGGGTCTCACTGAATTGTGAAGGGCCTCGCTAAGTAGCTGAGGCTGTCTGCGAACTGTGATTCCGTAGTCTCCGCTTCCCGGATGCTGGGATAACAAGCGTGTGCCACCACGTCCCGCTAAATGCGATTCTTGTTTCAGCTTCTCAGGTACTGGTGTGTGCCACCACGCCTAGCAATTTTATAATTTAATTTTTTTGCAGTGCTGAGAATTGAACCCAGGGCCCAGTGCACACTAGGCAAACACTCTAACATTGATTTACACCCCCTGCACCCCGCTGGTACTTCTTTTCTTCCTCCTCAAATCTCAAAAGAGCAAGAAACTGGCCAGAGAATGGCCTAGGTGCTTTGAAGATAGCGATTGTGAAGCTGAGATTAAAAAAAAAAAAGGCACAAAAACCCCTCTTTTTTGGTGCATTGTAATTATACATCATAGTGAGAATCAAAGTGGCACATTCATCTCACACATAACACTTGATGTATTTCCCTCCACATCCCGACCCACTCCCTCCCCTTCCCCCCGTATATAGCTTGAGATTGGCAGCGAGGCCTTCATACAGGGACATAACATCATCTGACCTGTGTCCTCTGCAGCCTTGTTTTCCTCCTCCCTATCCCCCCCCCAATTCTTTCCCACGATTCCTACTGATCTCTCTCCCCCTTTATCTAAAGTCCCTTTTTTTTTTTTTTTTTGGTGGTACTGGGGTTCCTGGAAACCCTTCTACCTCCGGGCTACACTCCCAGACCTATTTTATATTTTTTATTTGGAAACAGAGTCTCTTAAGCCAGCGAGGCTGGCTCCGAACCAGCGCGATCCTCCTGTCTCCTCCTCCCAACCGCAGGGATTACAAGCATGCGCCACCACGCCCGGCTGAAGTCCCTTTTGTTTCCTATTTTCTCTCTAACTTTCCACATAGGAGAGAAAACATATGGACCTTGAATTTCTGAGACTGGCTGATCTCAATATAATATTCTCTAGTTCCATCCGTTTTCCTGCAAATGACACAGTTTTGTTCTTCTTTGTGGCTGAGTGAAATTCTGCTGTATGTTATACCAAATTTTCTTTATCCATTCATCTGTTGAACAATACCTAGGTTGGTTCCATAATTTGGTGTTTGTGAATTGTGCGACTGTAAACATGGGTGTATGCATGTATCGCTGTAGCATTCTGACTTGAATTCTTTTGGAAAGATAACAAAGACTGTTATAGCTGGGTCATGTGGTGGTTCTATTCCTGGTCTTTTGAGGAGCTGCTATACTGTTACATAGTGGTTGTACTAATTTTCAATCTCATCAACAGTATGTAAGAGTTTCTTTCATACTTCTAAAATAGGAATTTCTCCAAATCTCACTGTATTTATTATTATTTCACCAGCATTTATTATTATTTGTATTCTTGATGATTGTCATTCTATCTAGAGTTAGATGGAATCTCAGTGCGGTTTTGGTTGAGATTTTTTTTTTTTTTTTTTTTTTTTTTTTTGGTGGTACTGGGGATAGAGCCCAGGGGCTTTTCTTCCTCTGGGATATACTCCCAGACCTATTTTATATTTTATTTGGAAACAGGGTCTCACTAAGTTGCTGAAAGCCTCACTAAAGTAGCTGAGGCTGGCTTCGAACCGGTGTGATCCTCCAGTCTCAGCCTCCCAAGTGCTGGGATTATAAGCATGCGCCATCACACCTGGCTATGGTTGAGATTTAAAGGCTTGCCTGTGGCTCTTGGTGGCCTGCCACATTGCCTACTAGCAGCTCAGTTCTTTCTTTTCTCCCTCTTCAACATTTGGTTGATATGGCATCACCAAATGTTGGGTGGGCTTTGGGAAGTCTGTGAATACCCTGAGAGAGCATGTAAAAATGTGTGCTTGTGTATGGATGTACATTTTTATGGGGAATGAGCTGTAACTTTAATTAGATTCTCAGCGAGGTTGTTGGTGGAGACATGTTAAGAGACTGATTATTTGTCTATTAGAGTTGAAGTTGTTCTGGGGAGGTTTAGCTGGGGAGCACTTATCTAAGGGTGGAAGTTTGTCTTTGGGGATGGGTGGAAATGAAGGTCAGGAGTCATTTGGCTTATATTCCTAGACCTTGGAAGAACTTCTATTACAGGTATTTTGGAGTGCTTATAAGAATCACCTTCCTCTAAATAGTTATTCTTTTTACCTTTTATCCACTTGCTACTCAGAGCTCAGAGAACAATAACCCCCAAATATGACATTAAAAAAACCATGCTGAGCAATTTGTTCCAAAGGGAATTAAAAGGTTTTATAAGCATTCTTGGTCTTCTTGCCCCAACCTAGGGAGATACTCTCTGAAATTGTCTTATCTATATTTAGTGCAATCTGCAAAGGGAACACAGTTGCCTTCTATCCCACCCTGACATGGTGGAGACTGGGAAGGAGGGTGCTGCAGAGAAGAATGTAACCGTACCTGGGTAGACTTCCTCAATGAGATAATGTCTGTTCTTTGGGCTCACTCAAATTCCAGAGAGTGTCTTGAGGACCATTCATCCCGCTGAGAGCCGTTCACGAGCCCTCAGAATGGTCTACATTTTCATTTTTCTTCGCCCCTATAAAAAGAGGGGTATATAAGTTTCTGAATAAAATTAGGGAGTTAATCACACTCCTACGTTTCCTCCCATGTCGTGGTTTTCCCTTTTTACATATTAACAAATTCGCACGCTGTTTCTTCTGTTTAATCTTTGTCAGTTTACTTCAGTGAACCTTGAGAGGACCCGAGGGGAAATCTCCCTTTGCAACTACATTGCTAAAAACAAAACAGAATAAAGCAAAACTTAAAAGGAATTCAACCTCAAGAGAATGAAAAGGCCAGTCACTGTTGGGGGAAAATATTTGCAAATGACATTTTTGATAAAGGATAAAGGATATTATTCAGGGCAGGGGTATGTGGCTCAATGGTAGAGAGCTCACCAGGTATGTATAGGGCCCTGGGTTTGAGCTCTAGCCCCCCCGCCCTCTATTTCTCCCTCTCTCTCCCTTCCCCCCACAATGATACACAAGCTGGAGATGGTGGTACATGCCTCTAATCCCATAATTTAGGAAGCTAAGACAGGAGGATCACAGGTTCAAGGTCAGCCTCAACAACTTATTCAGACTCTGTTTCAAAATAAAAAAAATAAAGTAGGGCTGAAGGTATAGCTCAGAGGTAGAATGCCCCTGGGTTCAATTCCCAATACACAAACAAACAAACAAACAAACAAACAAATAAGTAAAAAGAACTCACAAATGGTAAATAAGTATACAGTAAGGTGCTCAACATGGTATATCATCAGGGAATTGTAAGTTAAAACACCATATACTGCTGGGCATGGTGGTGCACACTTGTAATCCCAGCATTTGGGAGGCTGAGACAGGAGGATCGCGGTACACAGATAGCCTCAGCTACTTAGCGAGGCTTTTCACAACTCAGGGAGACCCTGTTTCAAAAAAAAAAAAAAGACTAAACAAAAATATGGCTGGGGGTGGGTGTAGCTTGGAAGTACAATGCCCCTGGGTTCCACTCCCAGTACCGCAAAAACAAAACAAAACAAAACAAAATGATCCAGGTCCAGAACACTAATGACACCAAATGCTGGCAAGAATGTAGAACCGGACCTCTCATTCACTGTCAGTGGAGATGCCGAAGGGTACAACTACTCCGGAAGATAATTTGGTGATTTCTTACAGAACTAAACATACAGTTTAGTTTTGATCCAGTAATTGCAATCCTTGGTATTTACTCAAATGAACTGAAAAATCTATGCTCACCCCCAAACCTGCACGTGAATGTTGACAGTAAAACAGTGGTAGGCTTCTTTGAGAGATGTCCTTGGAAGAGTTGTATTTTGACTTCCCCTTCCTTTGCTTGGCATTCTAAATTATAGAGAAGAGCTGTACCTAAGTGATTAAGATGTTAGTTGCTTGGCTGGGTGTGGTGGCACATGCCTGTAATTCCAGTACTTGGGAAGTTGAGACAGGAGGATTGCAGGTTCAAAGACAGCCTCAGCAACTTAGCGAGGCTCTCAGCAATCCTGTTTCAAAATAAAAATAAAATAGGGCTGGGGTTGTAGCTCAGAGATAGAATCTCCTGGGTTCAAATCCCTAACACATTCACACACATACACAAATAATGTTAGTTGCTAAATAATCTTTCTTTGAATTTACAGAACCTAGGACATCTGGTGACCTTCAGATGACATCAGAATATGTAGTACCCTTCCTTATTCTTTAATTTTGTGTATCTACTAACACACAACCTAGAAGCTGCTGTGAAGTTTATAACCTAAAGAAAAGTAATATGTTTGTAACTAGCCCCAGGAAGTCAAGGTTGATTGAGCTGATTCCCTCCCTACCAGAGGGGACAGGGGGAAGGAGATAATAGCCCTGGGTGAGAGACTCCTGTTCAGCATGTAGTCTTCTCACCCAGTGGCCCCTCATCCTCTTTCCTTCCCTTTGTACCCTTGAGTTTTGGAAGATGGAATTTTGAGTTCAAATAGCCCCATCATCTTCTAAGAGACCGGCCCTTGAATAAACCCGATCTCCTTTCCACTAACTCTCATCTACTGAGTATTGGCTTATGAGTGGAGAGTGGTTGGATCTGAGTCCAGTGACAATAATAGCTTTATTCATAATTGCTAAAACTTGGATGCAACCAAGATGTCCTTCATTAGGTAAATGAATAAACAGGGGTATATTCAGACAGTGGAATTTTATTCAGTGCTAAAATGAAGTGAGCTATCAAACCACAAAAAGACACGGAGGAAACTTAGATGCATATTACTAAGTGAAAGAAAGCAATCTGAAAAGGCTAAAAACTATATGATTCCAATGATATAACATTCTAAAAAAGAAAAAATTATAGACAGCAAAAATATCAGTGGTTGCCTGGGGTTGGGGGAAGGATAACTAGGTAGAGCACAGAGAATTTTTTAAGGCCATGAAACTATACTGTATGATTTTATAATGGTGGGCACACGCCATTATACATTTGGTAAAACCCATAGGATGTGTACCCAGCATAAACCCTAATAGAGAGTGGGTGAAAATGATGTATAAATGTGGACTTATCAGTTAGAAAAAGTGTACCACCTTGGTGAAAATGTTGGTGGGGAGGGTGGCTGTGCTTATGTGGCGGCAGGGGATATATGGGAACTCTCTGTACTTTCTGCTCAATTTTGCTGTGAACTTAACAGCAAAAGAAATAGTCTATTTAAAAAGCAACCAACCCCAAAGCAAAGCAAAACAGAACAAAATGACACCAACTTAACAGGACTACATTTTTTGTTTTGGGAATGGGGTAGAAACAGAGGTGCTGTTCCTAGGCGGGCCAGGGCCAGCGAGGCTCTGTTGACTCTTGGAAGTCAACAAAGAGGCTGGTTTTCTGCACAGTGAGAGGTAGAGTGGGGTGAGGCAGACAGGAAAGGAGACCTGGCCCAGCACAGAGCTGTGCACCCACAGGTTGCAAAGAATAAAAACCAGCCAGGCATGGTGGCACTAGAATTACAGGCACTGTAGTACTTGGGAGGCTAAGATAGGAGGATGGCAGGTTCAAGGCCAGCCTCAGCAACTTAGTGAGATCATGTTTCAAAATAAAAAAGAATAGCAACCTAAGCCGGGTGTGGTGGCTCACACTTGTAATCCCTGCGCTTGGGAGGCTGAGACAGGAGGATCGCACGGGTTCGAAGCCAGCCTCAGCTACTTAGTGAGGCTTTCAGCAACTTAGTGAGACCCTGTTTCCAAATAAAATATAAAAAAGGTCTGGGAGTATAGCCCGGAGGTAGAAAGCCCCTGGGTTCCACCCCCAGTACCACAAAAAAAAAAAAAAAAAAAAAAAAAAAGAATAGCAACCTAAAATACTAATATAACATCAAAATGTCTTCCACGTGTTTCTTCATGGCAGGCCATCAGCTAAGTACCCAACAGGCATTAATCACTTAACCATTAATCACAACAACCTTATAGAGCAGGCGGGTTGACATAAAAAATATTCAAACACTGGGATGACCTGAGCATTGCATTAGCTGGTGTAGGGTCCTGGAGACTCTGGGCCAGGTGCCAACCTGTTAGCTGCTGTCTGGGAAGTCCTGGGGAAGGAGGGGTCCAGGTAGTGGTGGGGAAGCTTATTGGGTTGGGGCTGACTTGACCACCCATTCTCACCCTTACAATGCATCAGAATCACCTAGTTAACTTGTTAAAACTAGATCACTGGGCCCTGTCCCCAGAGTTCCCGATCCAGTTGGTCCAGGTGAAGCCCAAGAATGTACACTTCTAATAAGCCCCAGATGATGATGATGACCCTGGTCTAGAGAGCCATTGCTCTTTATTAAATATTTCAATACGAGCCAGGTGTAGTGGCACACGCTGTGATCCCAGTACTTGGGAGGCTGAGATAGGAGGACTGCAAGTTAGAAGACATCCTCAGCAACTAGTGAGACTCTCATCAACCTAATGAGACCCTGTTCCAAAAATAAAAATAAAATAGGGTGTGCGGTAGAGCTCAGAGGTAGAATGCCCTGGGATCAATCTCTAGTGCAGTGCCACAAAAATAATTTTTTTTTCAATACATTAAGAACTGATTCAGCCCTGGTTGAGTATCAGGCCTGGGGGCAGGAACTACTTTCACTTGCATTTCACAAATTGGCAAATAGAGGCGCAGAGAGACGCAGCATCTTGCTGACTTCCTCACACGGACAGTGGTTGCCTGATTGATGCAGGCCTCGGTCCAGCCTGCCTGGCTCTGGAGCCCTGGCTCTCTTCCTGAGCTCACCCTGCCCCCTCCACCAGCCAAGGCCTGGGCAAATGGCTGGCCACCTCTGGTGAGCCCCCAGACCTTTGACAGGCTGGGGGTGAAGCTGGAGGCCTGGGGAGCCCTGCCCACTGTTGGCAGGGCTCACCCTGTGCCTGCAGGCTGGGGGATGCTCCCGAGGTGCCTGAGTGGCTTGGCACCGGCTTCCTCGGCCCCCTCCCTCCCAAGCAGCAGCTGTGAAGTTGACGAATTACACTAAACTGTGATACTTCCTCAGGAGCCTGTTCCAGGACATGCTGTGATGGCTTCCCGAGAAGGCGACAGGCACGTGGTCTGCAAACGACCCCTCTTGCTCCCTGGCTCAGCGCAGCAGCTGCTCAGAGGCAGCGTGGGCCCTGAGCAGCCCGCCAGGGGAGCCTATTAAGAGCCACAACACTGTGAAAAGCACAGCAGACTCGCTTCATTAAATCTGGCGGGGGGCAGAAGAGCTGCTTAACAACCCTGCCTGCCTCAGTCTCCTCTCTGCCCCTGCCATCAGTCCCTTCCCAAAGAGGCTTGGGGCTTGAGTACCTCTGTGGTTCTGGCTGGAGCTGGTAAATCTGTGGCTGGAAGCACATGGCAAGGCCCAGGAAGGGAGCAAATCCAGGGTAATAGTCTCTGTTGCCTGTGATGGGAATGGGCATGCTGTTGGGTGTGGGACAAGATGCTGACAAGGATCTTGACAGCAAGGACAGTCCGGGCAATAGGCCCCACTTGCTATCCCCTTCCAGCTGTAACTCTCCCCCAAGGGCAAAGAATCCTTGGAGCCAAGAAGATCTCCTCTCTCAAGGACCATGACCCCCTTTCCATACCGTACTTTACGTACTCGGGAACCTCTAAGTCCCTGGCAAATGACCCTAAGCCTATTTCTAGTGTCTGTGTAAGCTTCTTTCATCTTGTCCTTTATTTTGATATTTATTCATTTGTTTTGGTACTAGGGATTAACTCGGGCATTCTACCTCTAAACTGTATTCCCAGCTCTATTTATTATTATTATTATTATTATTATTTTATTTTATTTATTTATTTTTTTTGGTGGTACTGGGGTTCCTCGAAGCCCTTCTACCTCCGGGCTTCACTCCCAGACCTATTTTTACATTTTTATTTGGAAACAGGGTCTCCTAAGCCAGAGGCGCGGCTGGCTTCGAACCTGCGCGATCCTCCTGTCTCTGCCTCCCAAGCGCGGGGATTACAAGCGTGCGCCACCACGCCTGGCTATTTTTATTATTTTGATACGGGGTCTTGCTGAGTTGCTGAAGCTGGCCTTGAACCTATGATCCTCCTGTCTTAGCCTCCCAAACACTGGGATTATAGGTGTGAGCCACTATGCCTGGCTCAGCTTGTCCTTTAAAGAGTAACTGGTCACTGGGGGTGTGGACAGAGCTTGGGTATGTGGGCTGGATGTCTGCTTGGGTGTGTGTGTTCCCTTGAGGGCGAGTTTGGCTTGGGCAAGGTGGGGGCATCTCTCCACGTAGCTTGTGCCAGGGCAGAACGCTCCAAGGAGTCTGAGGATTCTAAATTTAAACTTTCCAAGCTGATAAAAGTATATTTGTCAAGCTAGGAGGATAGAGTATATCTTATTTAACAGTTTGTTAGCTCGATTTAGAACTTTTAGCTCTCACATTCTTGGTTCTGGATGTTCAGGCTGGGCCTGGGCAGGTGGTGGAAGAAGGTACTCAAAGATCTCGCTGGCAGCAGGTGGACGTGGGCCTCGTTTGAGGCTACCAAGCAAAGTGCCCAGCGAGAGAGGCGAGAATGGCGTAATTCTCCACATGCCGTGAAAAGGCTCACCTATCTTCTGCTCTGGGGTAAGATGGATGAAGATGATGGTGCTGAGGAGCTGCCCAGATCCCTAGGGGAGCCACGTGGATAATTGGTTCTCCTGTGAGTAAAGTGTCCTAATTCAGGTTCTTTGGCCTGTGACCATATCCTTGACTTACGACAGGAGAGAGAGACATGCTGCCCTCTACTCTCTCCTGCTGGTGCTTTTTAGACACCTGCCTCTTCTCCTGCGACTTGGCCTCCCCCAGGTGCTCCTAGTCCCACCCCAACACAGACGCTCCACAAACCTGCGCAGTAACTTTAAGGAGGAAACAGGTCTCCAGGGCTGGGGGGAGGTCCTTTCTCCAGGGTCTGATATCATGATAGGGACAACACTGTTGTCTTGGCAGTGCTAAGAGCAGCAGTAATGGAGGGTCTATTTGGCGGTGGGTGGGTAGAAAGGAGAGTCACCTTTGTGACTTCCCAGTGGCCTTGCAACTGGTAGGGAGTGGGGCAAGAGGAAGGGAGTATCTGAAGTTTCTTCTTACATTAACCAGAACCAAACATTTACTTGAAGAGATCTCCTGCATCTGTCTCCATTTCTATCTCTATCGTCCATCCATCCATCCATCTCTCCATGCATTCACCCACCCATCTACCCATTGATCCATCATCATCCATCCTCCTTAACCCCACCCATCTATCCACCCTCTACTCAACTCATCATCTATCCATCCTTGCTTTCTTTCACGTATATATATATGTGTGTATTTATATATATAAATGTATTACATATAAATATAAATATTATATACATATATACATATGTGTTTCACAAATATATATATTTATGTGTATGTGTATGTGTGTATTAATTAGGAACTATATATATGTACTGGGAATATATATATATTCACACTTAATACACACATATGTATGTATTGGGAATTATATAAATAGGAACTGGGAATTGATCCCAGTACCTCCAAGCTAAACTTCTGGCCTATTTATTTATTTATTTATTTAGAAACAGGGCCTTGCTAAGTTGCTGAAGGTCCTAATAAGTTGCTGAAGCTGGCCTTGAATTTGTGATTCTCCTATTTTAGTCTCCCAAGTACTGGGATTATGGGTGAGTACCACTCTGCCCAGCTGTTTTATTTCACTTTATTTATTTATGTATTTATTTTTGTACTTGGGATTGAGCCCAGGGGCATTCTACCTCTGAACTTCATCTCCAGTTATCATCATCATTGTAATTATAATTATTTTTTTAAATAATTATTTTTTGAAACAGAGTCTTGGACCTGAGATCCTCCTGTCCTAGCCTCCCAAGTACTGGGATTACAGGCATTCTACACCATCCCTGGCTTAGTTTTTTTTTTTTTTTTTTTTTTTTGTGTGTGTGTGTGTGTGTGTGTGTGTGTGTGTGATACTGGGGGTGGAACTCAGGGGCTTTTCTACCTCCGGGCTATACTCCCAGACCTATTTTATACTTTATTTGGAAACAGGGTCTCACTAAGTTGCTGAGAGCCTCACTAAGCAGCTGAGGCTGGCTTTGAACCTATGCGATCCTCCTGTCTCAGCCTCCCAAGCGCTGGGATTATAAGCGTGTGCCACCACACCTGGCCTTATTTTATTTTTTTAAACATATTTACTGTGTGCCATCGTATCACCTTTATTTAATTTAGGTAAAAACCTTGTGAAGTCTCTCCCCTGTTCTGTAAATGGGGAAGCTGACTTCCAGCGGTGAAGAAAAGGGCCTATGGTAAAGTTGGGGCCTATGTTCTTAACACCTGAATTTGAGTTTTGTGATGTTTCTACTGATGGGAGATTACCCCTAGTTTTTTTTAAATCAGGAAAGAGAAATGCTGCTGTATTTGCTTATCTCTCTCCAGCAGCGTTCCCGTGGGGGCCTTGCTTGGGGCTCCAGCCCTGCGGGGTGACAGGCCATCTGCGCCCCAGAGGGCCAGGCCACCAGCACTGCTGGCTGCGTGTGCTCGAGGTCAGACTGCACAGACCGGCTTGACAGAGTCACAGAAGCTGTAAAAACAGCTGTTTGACATTCCCTGCTGCTTTTAAAAATAAAACAACCAGCAAAGAGGTTGAATGAAATGCAGAAAACATCCTTGTTTCATGCAGATAATTTTTACTTACAGAATATTTATTTCCCTTTCCTTTCTCTATTCCTTATTTACCTACCAAATTATTTCTGTCTCTGGCCCTTACTCCTTGCATCCTTCTTTCTGTCCTTCCCCTCCCTCCCTATTTTCTTCCACTTAAGAAGATCTTCCTGCTTCTATTTCTGTTCTTTTTTCTTTTCATCGAAATGTTCTTCTCTCAAAGGACACTGGTTATTTCTTTCTAGTTCCCATTTTCCCCACATCTTCCATGCCTTTGTATACTAATTTGCTTCTCTAGCTTTGGGTACATACCATCCCAAATGTGTAGTTTTATGAATTCCAATATTAGTTTTTTGATATTCCAATTAAGGTAAGGCAGGAATGGGAAATTCTAAAACAAAATAAAACAATTTCTCCTCACCGAACTGTCATTTAATTTAGCTAAATAAAAGCATGTATAAAAGGTCAGAGCACCTGGCAGGAGCGGCCGGTCCCTCTGGTCACCCCGTGCCTCCACCCTGAGCAATTAGACGAGTTCTTATTTTCAAACTTTGAGCCTGTGGCTTGCTCTGCACGTTGGTTCCACTGTGGTTCAAAAGCACAGTCCTGTCCAGCCAGCTGCTCCTTATACAACCTGTCCTTACAGTGAGAGGATGCTCAGGTTTGCAAACTGACATAGATGGGAATAGGTATATTAACACACTCTAGCTTAGTGAGTTCATGCAGCTCGACCACGCTTATCACCCAAGATGGACTTGGACCCTTGCCGCCATTCTTGGTCCTTGGGATCACTGGGTGTTTCCTTGAGATCCCAGGTCCTTGCTCCTAAGCAGGTTATTCCCCCCCACCCCCAGAGTCCTTTGAGGTTCTCCTTCGGCTGCATAGCCTAGATTCAGTTCTAATACCGCCACGACCTTGACTTTCATCTCTCATTCCAATCCCTTCTTTTCCACATGTTCCAAACAATGCTGTTTTCTTAACTGTTATCTTCCAGCCCGCCCTTTACAGTTTATCCTCTGGGATTCTTCACTCCTGGTTTTGGTTATCTTTTCTCCTAAGCTAAAAATGTTTCCTGTAAGTCTGGTGTGGTGGCACACACCTGTAATCCCAGTACTTGGGAGGCTGAGACAGGAAGGTTGCAGGTTCGAGGCCAGCCTTGGCAAACCCTCAGCAACTCAGCAAGACTTTATTTCAAAATAAAAGAAAAAGGACTGGGGGTGTAGCTTGGAGATAGAATCCCCTTAAGTTCAATCCTCAGTACAAAAAACAAAGTTTGTTGTCTCCTCCCTCTTGCTCTCTATTGTCTTAATGCCGCCCTCTCCATATACACACACACTTGGGTATGTCACTGATTTGGTATTGCTGTAGCTGCCTATCCAACTCCACATGCATAACATGGCTTTGGCGTGCGGCTAGATCACAGATGGGATGGAAATGCGATTAGATCTGTAGCCAAAAGCAGGTATTCTAATCCATCTTTTCTGAATCAAATCTACAATCATGCCTGTAACAGAATGGAAGAACTTTGAGCCTCCCTTCCATCCTTATAAGGAAGAGAAAAAGTAGAAGAAGTGAGGGCCAAAGGCAGAGCCTCTGAGAGAGCCCCAGAAGGGCTGAGCTATGTATTTGCAGACATATTTTTCAATCTCACCAAGCAGACAGGTCATTCCTCCTTTGGGGAAATGATGAGGGAGAGAGTTTTACTGTTCTCTCTCGGCGATGGAGTGGAGCCCCTTTCCCCAGAGAAATGTGAAGTGCGTGCTAATATGACTCCTTAACATTTGGGATTTGCATGGGGAACAGACCAGGGGCTGTCATGATTCCCAAGAGGCTGAAAATCTTCAGTGTCCTTACCTAATATTTTTATAGTTGAGGAAGGAGTAGAAATGAAGGACCCTTCAGCTGTCTTCTTTCCCTTCTCCATGGATCCCCATCTCTCACTCACCCATTCTTCATGAGTTTTGCCCACTTGTCCAAGGTCTGTGTCCACCATCACCTAAAAGCATCTCTTTGGCCACTCCTCCACTTAGGAGGCACTGTCCATTTTAGAGTATCTCTGGGGAAGTGTTTGGAGAGAGGCAGGGAATTGCATTGTCCTCAGTACCCAGAGCGCCATCTAGAATGGAGGTTACCAGCTCCTGCTGGGCATGTCTCCTAACCCAGCAGACGCCTCACCTGTGAGTGGAGGATTAAAGAGGCAGGCAGAGGAGGTGCCACATGGGTCTCCAAACCGTGGTGGCAGGAGCAGGCACCTTGGTTACCCAGGTCTGAGGTAGCACCGTTGATACCCCCATAGATGTGCAGTCGACCTGACTCACTCTACACCCACCACCGGGTCTTGCTGACTTCCTATTTCTGGAGAACTTTCCTATAAGGAGATTCCAAGGGCAGAGCTGTAATGGCCAGGGGGATTAAAGTCCTGGGGCCTTCTCATCAGTTTTAACACCTTTCTGATTCCAGCCAAAAATGTGTCGTGATTCCAAAACACGCCCAGCAGCGGCGTGTTAGGTCTATTCTGGTTTCTGCATTGATTCACAATGAATAAAAATTAAGTTGGTACTAAATTTTATGGACTCATTTTTTTTAATTCCTCCTCTTTGAGCTTTAACTAGATAGTGCCTGTGGGAGCAGAAGGCAATTTTAAGTAGCATCTTATTACTGTAAAGAAAGGAACCCTAGTCACTGCTCAGCAGCCACAAATTGTGGTCTTCTCTAACCCCGCGAGCCACCTCCAAGCTCTTGTCTGTCTGTCCATGTGCTAGACATCCATCAGGACCTGCTAGGATTCCTTTGTATCACAAACCTGCCTGGCCCTGCAACCTTGGGTTTCCCTGTCTGAACTCCTTGACAGGTGCCAAAATACGACAACCACCCTCACCTGGTCCCAGATTGCATTGTACCAGTCATCAATTTCTGTGCCTATGCCTTGTCTTCTTGTTAGGTTCTCCAGTTGAGGGCCAGGATAGCATTTCAAGGATTTCTTCATATTAACTGGGTGACTTCCTTATATATTAGTGGGTTCACAAGTGTGACCAAAGGGAGGAGAGAGAGAGTGAAAAAGTGCCAAGCATATCACTCACATGGTTCAAGAAGAAAGCAAGAGCTGTTTCCTGGGCTTGAGCTTCGCAAGCCCTAGTGGTCCTCAGACTCCACCCTGAAGTGTGTACCAAACGCAGCTACCTGGGCTCACTGCCCCGGGCTCCCAGTGATCCTGAGGCAGACCAAGATCTGAAAACAACTTTCCAGGGCCATGACTCCAAAGCCAACTCTGCTGATAGGGAATGTATGAATTTTACAAAATAAAAAAATTAAAAAACAAAAATTTCTTTCTTTCTTTTTTTTTTTTTTTTGAGGTACTGGGGATGGAACCCATGGGCATTCCACCTCTGAGCTACATCCCCAGCCCTATTTTTTATTCTTTATTTTGAAACAAGATCTCACTGAGTTGCAAAGGGCCTCACTAAGTAGTAGCTGAGGCTGTCCGCGAACTATGGTCCTCCTGTCTCAGCCTCCCAAATGCTGGGATTACAAGCATGCATACCACGCCTGGATGAAAATTTCTTTTCTTTTCTTTTTTTTCTTTTTTTTTTTTTTTTGTGGGTCTGGGGATGGGACCCAGGGGCACTCGACCTCTGAGATATACCCTGCCCTATTTTTTATTTTGAAACAGGGTCTCACTGAGTTGCAGGAGGCCTCACTAAGTAGCTGAGACTGGCCAAGAACTGCGATCCTTGGTCTCAGCCTCCCAAATGCTGGGATTACAAGTGTGCGCCACCACGCCCGGCTTTGAAAATTTCTTTTTTGAGTGTGAGGTTTTTTATTTTGTTTTATTCTGCTTTTCTTTCCTTTTTTTTCTATCTTTCTTTTTGTTGTTTTTGTACTGGGGATTGAACCCAGGGGTATTCTATCTCAGCCACATTCCCAGCTCTACTTTATGTTTTGATTTAGAAATAGGGTCTCACTAAATTGCTGAGGCTGGCCTTGAACCTGTGATCCTCCTGTCTCAGCCTCTCAAATACCAGGATTATAGATACACCATCACTCCTGGCTCTGTTTTTTTTTTTTTTTTTTTTTTGAGGCAGCAGTCTTGCTGTGTGGCTTAGGCTGACCTTGAATTTGGGGTCCTTCTGCCTCAGCCTCCCAGGAAGCTAGGATTATAGACCTGTACCACCACACACGTCAAGAAATAGAAATTTCTTAAAGAATGCTAACACACACACACACACACACACACACACACACACACACACACACAAATGGTAGCTAATAAAAATATTCGCAAATGTCAAATGCAAAATTGGCTTTCTATTCATTTATCTTTAAATTTTTTATTGGTACATTGTAGTCATACATCTTAATGGGATACAAGATGGTGGAGACATACATGCACACACCCCCAATTAGCCCTTACCCAATTCCCGGCCAGTTCCCTCCCCCTCCCTCCTTCCCACGCTTGGTGTAGTGATTGACTTTGATATGCATGTTGAAGTCCATCATATGCATTGGAGGATTTCCCTCTTCCCCCCTCCCATCCCCTCAGGTCGCCTTATTTGCTCATCTATAGAATCTCCTTCTTCATCTAGAGTTTCTCCTATGACCCCAAATTGGCTTTTTAATTTGAACTGGTGGGTCTAACTCATTGATTCCTTTACTTTGAGCTCTGGCCAGCTTGCATTTGCCCTCCCTCCTGTGGTGCTGCTCTCTGTTGCTTTTGTAGTTTTACTCATTTACTGTTGGTTCTTACGGCCCATAGATCATCAGCCTTTTACCTGCCGACTGAGCGTTGCCTTTTTTTTTTTTTTTTTTTTTTGTACTGGGATTGAACATAGGGGCATTCTACCTCCAAATCACACCCCAAACGCTTCTCATTTTTTATTTTGAAATAGAGTCTCACTAAACTGTTGAGGCTGGCCTCAAATCTGTCATCTCCTGTCTCAACTTCCCAAATCCTGGGATTACAGGTATCCTCTGCTCAGCCAGAGTATTTGTCTCAACACACAGGAATGCTCTTTCACTCCATCAGAGTTGAAGAGGCAGAACAAACATCTTAAATGGTCTAATAATATTTTACACTTGATTTATTATTTTTTTGTGGTACCCAGGATTGAACCCAGGGGCATTCTACCTCTGAGCTACACCTCCAGCCCTCTTTTTTATTCTTTATTTTTAAACAGAGTCTCACTAAATTGTGGAGAGTCTCACTAAGTAACTGAGGCTGGCTGCAAACGTGCGATCTTCCTGTCTCAGCCTCCCAAGTATTGGGATTACAAGCGTGCACCACCAAGCCCCGCTCTTTACACTTATTTAAAAATACAAAATATATCGCTTCTCGGCCTTGTGGCTAAGATCAAGTGTAAAAATACAAAGTATGCTGGAGTATGCTGGGCGTAGTGACCCACGTTTGTAATACCAGCATTTGGGAGGCGGAGACTGGAGGATCGCAGTTTGTGGATAGTGTCAATTACTTAGCGAGGCCCTAAAATATAGGCCTGGAGGTGTAGCTTGGAGATACACAGCCCCTGGGTTCCATCTCCAGCACTGCAAAAACAAAACAAAACAAAACAAACAAACGAAAACAACAACAAAAACCAACAAAGTATGAAGAAAACAAATGTATGGCTTATTTTGACTTTTGACACACTCAAAATATCTTCTAAATTCCAGTTACCAGGTTAGAAAACCATCCACTAAGTTGAAAACGGGAGAATGAGCCAAGGATACGTATAGCTGAGCCTCTGAGTTTGTAAATGCATTTCCAGCAATGTTAGACTAATTTGTAAATCTCCACAAAAATAAGGATGTCTCTCATGTCTTTCCAAATCAAAATGTGAAGAAAAATTGTAGTGTAATTAATTGTATCTGATGTTGTCAAACAGAAAGTTGGATAATCTTTTGAGTCCACTTAGAAAAAACCCCAAATAAAACTTTTGGGCATATGCACCTGCTCTTCCCATCTACTTTTTAGGTATATCTTAGAACAGAGAAGGGATATACTCAAATAAAATGTATGGTCCAGAAGAAAACAAAAATTCAAACAGAAATACTTTCAAATCTCAAATTCTTTGTTACTGGGGAAACCCAGGGGCTTTTCTACCTCTGGGCTATACTCCCAGACCTATTTTATACTTTATTTGGAGACAGAGTCTCACTGAGTTGCTGAGAGCCTCACTAAGCTGCTGAGGCTGGCTTCGAACCTGTGCGATCCTCCTGTCTCAGCCTCCCAAGCACTGGAATTACAAGCATGCGCCACCATGCTCAGTTCCAATCTCAAATGCTATACTTGTCTTCTTAACCTGGCCTGGTGGGCTTTAATTCATTTCTATTTGTCTCAGAGTTCTTTTTTTTTTTTTTTTTTTACTAGTTTTTTTCACTTTTGTTATTTTTCTGTTAACTGCTGCTTTAACTTTTATTCTGAGATTGGCTATTGAAACTAAACTAGTTTTAGTTTTCATTAGGACCCTTACCTCTCTGTGCCCTGGTCCCAAGCTCACCACAGAGAGCTGCTGGCCTACCTCGCGTGAAGAGGGCCGCCTCGCAGTCTCTTGGGAGGAAGGCACGGTGGGCATCTTTTCCAGAGATACAAATCCCTTGAGAGCAGAACATGTTCTTGCATCTTCAATGCATGTGGACAAGTGGAGCCCCATTTGGTTGCAGGCACTGGCTACACCTCAGCACCGACAGCTGCCGACCGAGCTTCTCTTCAGTCACCAGACAGTAAACAGTTTTGAGTCTGAGGAACTGGTTGGTCTAATCAGGAGAAATACCAGGGCATACCAGCTGGATAAATGCTTGCCAGACAATACGACAACAACAAGCACTTTAATAATGCCAGTAATCACTTATGATTTATGATTAACACTTAATTATTTAATAACAATAACCAGATATTATTCTGCCTACTTACATATATTATTTTAATTTTCAGATAACCTTTTGAGGTAGACACTGACCATCACCATTATACAGATAAAGAATCTGAAGGCAGAGAGTGGCTGAGCAACCTTAGTCCCTTTGGTGTTGCTGTCACAGAATACCTGACTCTAGTTACGGATAAAAAATGGGGTTTATTTGGATCACAATTATGATGTCTGGACAGTCAAAATGTTATGGTGCTGGAATCTTGTGAGAGTGTCTAACTGTATTATAATATGGCAGAGAAGCAGAAGAGTGGGCACACGCAAAGAGAGAGGTCACGGCTGGGCGTGGTGGCGTACACTTGTAATCCCAGCTCCGGGTTCACGGACAGCCTCAGCTACTTAGCAAGGCCCTTCACAACTCAGCGAGACCCTCAAAAAATAAAAAAAGACTAAAAAAAAAAATAGGACTGGGGGGTGTAGCTTGGAGGTAGAATTCCCCTGGGTTCCATTCCCAGCGCCGGGGAGGGGAGCAGGCAAGGGGAACTAATCCACTTCTGACAGACCCACCTCACTTTAAGAACAGTGTGAGTCCCTTATGGGCAGTCGTGACCCAGTCACCTCTCTCTATGCCCCACTTCTTAAGGGTCCCATCGTATTTCAATACTGTTACATGGAGCATATTCACCTTTGGGGGACACACTCGAACCATAGCCAAATCATAGCACTGCCCAAGGTCATATAGCAAACAAACAGCAGAACAGGGATTCCAGCTCTGTGTGATTCCAGGATCCAGTGTTTTCTATTTTTTATTATTATTTTTAACTAGGTTGTTATACTATCATCCCTCTGTTGCAAAGTAGAGAAAAGCTGACATTCAGAGTTGTGACAGGCTTAGAATTAATTACCCTGGACACTGGGCTTACAGCACCAGGGCGCTCCGGCTCTTGGTGGACGCTGGGCTGCTTGCTCTGGTTAGGATGGCCCTGGAGCCAGATCAGCCTGAGGCTCCAGAAAGGACAGCAGCGTCTGGGGCCAACCTAGGAAGGCCATAAGCTGACAGCCTCTTCATTTCCTCTCTCTATTTTAATTTTGTACAAAACTCGTTGCAGATGTGAAGTTTACTTGACTGATTGAAGCCCAAGGTCAGAATCAACCCACATTTCCATGAAGGAGGGGCTCAAAGATGTCAGTTGGCTGAAGAGGAGGCGAGCTTGGGTGACTTGTCTGGAACCTGTCTTGTAAGTCATGGCTTTACTTCAAATAGCGTGCTTGTAGCTGGGCATGGTGGCGCACGCTTGTAATTCCAGCATTCGGGAGGCTGAGACCGGAGGATTGCAGTTCACGGATAGCCTCAGCTACTTAGTGAGGCCCTTCGCAACTCAGTGAGACCCTGTTTCAAAATAAAGAATAAAAAACAGGGCAGGGGGTGTAGCTTGGAGGTCAAATGCCTCTGGGTTCCATGCCCAGACCTGCAAAAAAAAAAAAAAAAAAAAAAAAGTGTGCTTGTTTGTGGTAGATTGAGGGAGATTCAGGGCACCTTCCCTGAGATATCCCAGGTTCTGTCATGTCGTGACCTGAAGATTGATAATATATTTTTAAGTTTGGTTACATTCATGTGTCTGCTGTGTGTTTACATATAGACACCCTCAGAACCTCAGAAATATAGATTAGTGGG
The DNA here is from genome assembly GCF_963383645.1 of Muscardinus avellanarius. Lineage (NCBI taxonomy): Eukaryota > Metazoa > Chordata > Mammalia > Rodentia > Gliridae > Muscardinus > Muscardinus avellanarius. Next base: position 101,215,857 of record NC_137788.1, on the reverse strand, counting down.
CATCCTAGAGCCCCAGGAGTCTTCTGAAAGGGCAGGGCAAGGCTGGTGTGTCTGAAATCTACCCAACCCAGAGCCAGACAGGAGGGGCTCAGGCATCCACACTCTAGGATGGGAATGTGCTTAGGGATCAGGAGTGGATAAAATTCCATTAGAGGTAAATGTTGTCAGACAGCAGGCTGGAAAGATATATTTTAAGCTGAGAAATTACTTAATAAATTCAGACCAACACTCTGTGACATTTCCCACAAGACTTTAATGCTGTTTACAAATTCCAGAGAACACCCTGAGTCGTTTCTGGCATGGGCTTATGATTTATTTCAAAGGAAAATGGGACAGAGTGTGTGGGTTTGTGTTTAATGTGAAAAGGGATTTGGAGATGAAAAGTCAACTGGCATGAAAGATTGCAGGGCAAATGCAAAGTAGCAGAGCATGTGGGTGGCCTTGGAGCATGTAATAGGGTATTGAGGAAGCAAAGGGCCTCTTCCCATTCCTGTGCTAATCAAATAGCTCCATTTGCACAGGCCAATAATGCATTCAAGAGGATGGGCGAGGAGGCAGAGTTAGATCCAGGCTTTCTGAAGCACTCCAGTCCCAAAGACTTTCATATCAGAACAGGCAGAACTTCTGCTCTAAGGAGGGAGGACAGTTATATTTCATTCACCACAAAAGCCAACATTTAGAGGGCATGGCCTTCATTTGCAGGGAGATAGACGCCAGTTAGACCAAAGGAAGGCATTCCCAAAGAAAATAAGACCTTGGACTAAGAACATAAGAAAGATCTAGGGGCAAATTCTCTATATCTGGTGCTATTTTTGGAAACAGAGGGATGGATTGGAAGACCTTGTGATTTAATCTCCCTGTGCCACAGAGACCACACAGCAGGTAGGGGAGGGTATATGTCATCAGTCAGCCTCTGGAGTGATGGGGGACAGTGGTTTCAAGTACTGAGTCACGAGAGAGACTGCAGTGTGCAGAGCCAGGTTGGCAGGGAGAGGATAGAGAGTGAGGACCTTGCTTTCTCTCTTTCTGCCCTTCTCTACTTCCCTGGAAACTCCTGATTCCATTCATCTTGTTTGCTATGGAGTTTGTGGTTCGAATGGAAAATGATGAGAGTGACGTTCCTCATCTCTCTTAGAAAAAAAAAGAGAATGACATTCCATTTGGTTTTGGAAAATACACAATATTCCACTTATAAAATATTCAATCACTGTCATTAATCCTCCCGCCTGGGCTGGCCCTGCCCTGCTTAGGCATGAGCTGCAGATTTTGGCTGTGGTCACAGGCCTCTTATTTATTTATTTATTTATTTATTTATTTATTTATTTATTTTTTAATTGGTGCACTGTAGTCATATATCAATCACATTGGAGTACAAGACTTGAGAGGATATACAAGCACACATCATCCAATTAGCCCTCATCCAGTCCCCATCCCATTCCCTCCCCCTCCCTCGATCCCATGCTTGTTTGGTGATTAACTTTGATACATTTGTTTATGTACCTCCTGCGTTTTAAAGAGGCTCCGTCCTCCACTATTCCACACCCTCTGATTGGTCACATTAGTTGCTTCACTCTAGGGCCCTTTCTATAGCTCAACCTCTTCCTGTTGATTAGGGGAAGCATCTGATTTATATTTTCTGCGTTATTTCTCTGTGCATGCCGGGTTGCAAGTACCGATCCCACTCTTGATGGCCACAGTAGTGGCCTGGCTATCTGGTGGACTGATCCAGACCTCGCTGGCTCAAGCAGCGGCCTTGCCTCATGGGAGGCCCCAATTCTGGTCTCTCTGGCTCCGACACCAGCCTAACCCCTCAGCTGGCTCCGATCCCGGCCTCGGAGGCCCCAGTAGTGGCCTTGCCTCACGGCAGGCTCCGATACCGGCCTCTCTGGCCCCAGCACCGGCCTAACCCCCTCGGCAGGCTCCGATCCCAGCCTCGGGGGCCCCAGTAGCGGCCTTGCCTCCTGTCAGGCTCCGATGCCAGCCGTTGGCCCCAGCATCGGCTTAACCCCTCAGCAAGCTCCGATCCCAGCCTTGGAGGCCCCAGCACCAGCCTTGCCTCATGGTGAGCTCCAATCCTGGCCTTGCTGGCCCCAGCACTGGCCTAACCCCTTGGCAGTCTCCGATCCCGGCCTCGGAGGTCCCAGCACTGGCCTTGCCTCACGGCAGGCCCTGATGACGGCCTCGTTGGCCCCAGCCCCGGTCTAACCCCTCAGTAGGCTCCGATCTGGCCTCGGAGGCCTCAGTAGCAGCCTTGCCTCACAGAAGGCTCCAATGCCGGCTGTTGGTCCCAGCACCGGCTTAACCCCTCGGCAGGCTCTGATCCCACCCTCAGAGGCCCCAGCACGGGCCTTGCCTCACAGCAGGCTCCGATGCCGGCCTTTGGCCTCGGCACTGGCCTAACCCCTCGGCTGGCTCTTATCTTGGCCTCGGAGGCCCCAGCACCGGCCTTGCCTTACGGCAGGCTCCGATGCCGGCCTCGCTGGCCCCAGCACTGGCCTAACCCCTCGGCAGGCTCCAATCCTGGCCTCGGAGGCCTCTGTAGCGGCCTTGCCTCACGGAAGGCTCCGATGGTGGCCGCTGGCCCCGGCACCACCATAACCCCTCAGCAGGCTCTTATCCTGGCCTCGGAGGCCCCAGCACCGGCCTTGCCTCATGGCAGGCTCCGATGCCGGCCTCGCTGGCCCCAGCACCAGCCTAACCCCTTGGCAGTCTCCGATCCTGGCCTCGGAGGCCCCAGCCCCGGCCTTGCCTCACAGAAGGCTCCGATGATGGCCTCGCTGGCCCCAGCCCCGGTCTAACCCCTCGACAGGCTCCGATCTGGTCTCGGAGGCCCCAGCACCGGCCTTGCCTCACGGCAGGCTCCAGTGCTGGCCGCTGGCCCTGGCATCGGCCTAACCCTTTGGCAGGCTCCGATCCCAGCCTTGGAGGCCTCAGTAGTGGCACAGGCCTCTTTTTATGAGTGATATAATCAGAGGTTCCAGAATCCTCGGTAAGTAGATTGGCGCTCTCCAGGGGAGGGGTCTGCCTCTATCAGGTGCCTACAGTGCAATCACTAAGCTTAAAGTCAAAAGAGTCCAGGACACTCAGCACCTCCTGTGACTGGATTCACAGAGAAACTCTGAGCCCTGATAAACTAATTATTATTGGTGCAACCAAGGGTACCAACACCCCCGAAGTTTCCCAAAGTTCTGTCCCACCGTCCAAAGCTCATCCTCCATAGAAAGTGACCAGACCTCCCTCTCCTCTCTTGTGCTTCTATTCTTTTTCTTCCTCAAGTTTTTCTTTCTTACTGTCCACTTCTCTCTGTTTTAAACTTTATTTCTATCTACCCTCAGCTTTATTAATGTAGCAGTGACAAATTAAAAGTACCTACATTTATGGTGTATAACATAATGTTTTGAAATATGTATGCATTGTAAAATGATTAAAGAAAGCTAGTTAACATATTCATCACCCCACGAGCTTATTTTTTGTAGTGAGAACATTTAAGCTATCATATTTTAGCAATTCTCAAGTTTATATTATTAATTACAGTCAGTGTGCTGCAAAGTGTATCCCCAGAAGTGATTCCTGCTGTCTAACTGAAACTTTGTACCCTTTAACCAACACCCCCCATCCCTACCTCATCCCAACCCTAAACAATCATGGTTCTCCTTTCTTCTTCCATGAGTTTGACTTTTTTAGAGAAAAGAATCTGGTGAAAACAAACCTTTGTACAGTGCTGGCAGGAATGTAAATTAGTGCAGCTATTATGGAAAACAGTATAGAAGTTCCTCAAAAAATTAAAAATGGAACAACCATATGATCCAGCAACCCCACCACTGGGTACACACGCAAAATAAATAAAATCAGTATGTTGAAAAGGCATCTGTATTCCCATGCGATGGCAGCACTATCCACAGTAGTCAGGATACAGAACCAGCCTAAGTGATTTCCAACAGATGAACGAGTCGAGAAAATATGGTGTATTACTTGGAATCTCATTGTGATGTGTAATTACAAGGCACCCATCAAAGTATATAAAAAGAAAATATGGTGTACACACACGCACACTATAAGCCTTTAAAAAGAAGGGAATCTTGTCATTTTTGACAACACAAATAAGTCTGGAGAACATTATGCTAAGTGAAATAGCCAGACACCAAAAGACAAATACCGTATGAGCTCGCTTATTTCTTTTTAAATAACCATAGAATCTCAGAATGTCAAAGTGGAAGGTACGTTAGGAAATATCAAGTCCAACATCCTTCTTTGACAGTGGAAAACATGCAGTCCTAAAAGGAGGCAGAGACCCTCAGATTCATTCATAGATGTTTCCCCCCAAATTTCTATGCAACAAATGCTCCTCCTGCCCTCCTGCTCCCTTGGCCATTTGCAAGGAGGCTGTGCACGGTGACTGGAAAGAACTGTGGCCATGCGGCCTGGCCTCCTGAGGGTTCCCTTGAGCGGCCGAGCTCTCAGAGGACAAGCTGAGGCTCTGAGGAGGGGGCACTGCCGATGGCCCTGCAGTCTTAGCCCTGGGACGGTTTTTCATGTGCCCCTCTACTTTCTGCTAGAAGGGTCTCTTGTTGCAGGCTTTGCCTCTCTGCCCAGACTGCATTCCCCCCAGGCATCAGCTTCTTCTGCTTCCTGAGCCCAAGGATCCCCTCTCCTGGGCCATCCTGGGAAACATCCTCTGGGATTTAGCTCAGCATCGGTACTCTCCACTGTGGCTCTGTGCCCTTTCTTGCCCCTGTGGCCCCTGGGACGCTCACTCCTGCTCCCCATTCTCTTTGACTACCGGAGACGGCACTAACCTTTGCCAGCACTCCACATCGATTGGAGTTTGGCATTCACAAATGGTCCTCAGGGCTTGGAGGATGGAGCTTCTGCCTAATAATGTAATAAGAATGGGGAGGGTGTTCTTCTCTTCCATAGGGAAACCAGTCACTGTAAGGTGAGGATGATACTATAGTCCTCCAGACTTCCCCGTCAGCCTGGCCCCAGAGCCCCAGGAAGCTGTTGACATTCTTCTGCTGGGACATTTCATTCTCTGCTGGAGACTGCCTCCCCCAGCTGTGAAGACTGTGGGTGGCTGTTCTTAATGTCCAGATGCTGCCACCAGGCTCTTGGTAAGGGTGGGCATGTGTCCCTCAGGGCAGGTAGAACAGGTACCTCTAATGTTCCTTCCTCCCACACCCCTCTAGGTCCCTCCAAATATCATCCAGGCCCAAGAGAATTAGGGTGTGGTGTTGGCAGCCACCCAGAATCATACAGTTGGGGAGATCGTAGGAGCCATCAACTCCTTCTTGTCTAGGATGAGGAAGCTGTAAGGCAGGAAGATGAAGTGTCCCCAAGTCCTGTAGTTGACTAATGACAGAATGAGAGCATGCATGGTTGCCCTTGCTCTCCAGGCCATGAGCTGTCAACAATGTGACCACCATGAGCGTCTTGATAGCTCTGCTCTGTGAGTCTAGAACAACAGGTCAACCACTCATTTTCCCTGATATGGAGAGTCCTTTGCAGTGCTTTGAAATCTGATTTCTTGGTCCTTTCGAGGTTTATGGCATCTCTTGGATGGGGGCTGAGGGACTCGATAGACCTCCACTGGCTTCTCCAACATGGCCAAGACCTTTCTGAGGGCATCCCTGCCTCTTTCTGTATTCCAGAGTCTCCTCTATCTCAAGAGCATGCAAAAAAAGTGGTTGGCTAGTGCCTGGCTGGGAACGGCAAGGTCCTTTCACTGTCAGGAGGGATGGGGCCGTGCTTATTCTGAAGTCCTATAGAATTTCTGAGAGAGGGGGGCAGGCAGGGCATGGCTTAAGTACAGGGAAGGACTCACCCCTAGATGTTTGTGGTACTCAGTCTTGTTCTGCTTGTCTCCTGCCTCGTTCAGGATTGTAATTCCAGGATGCTAAAAGGAAACATTCTGCTGTCTGATTATAACCTTTCTAATGAAGGGGTTGAGCTAGTGGCTTCAAGAAAAAAACAATCGTAGGAGCCATTTGATTCTGAAACTGCACATTCTCCCACTGAGGTTGGGACTGGAAAAGTGGCTGCGATTCACAGTTCACCCTGCTTTTATCAGTTGGGGCAGCTATCCCCCCCCCCCCCCCGCCCCTACTGGCAGCTTTCCTTGGGGCCTGCCTGCTTTGGCCCTGGAGGGGCACGTGGAGTTAAAAAAAAAATTCCAAAAAGAATAAGGTTGAAGCTAAGTAAGCCATGGTAGTCAGGACAGAGTTTCTCTCTTATCACAGAAGGACAATTGTCAGAGCCCGCTTTGTCCCGGGAGAGTGGCTGCTTCCTCTCACAATATCTGCCACTGTCAGGATGTTCTTTAATGATGAAGGGAACAATTCATGTGGTCCTGCTAACAAGGGCTTAGGGACTGATGGGGTAAGGGCAGAGCCAGACCTTTCACAATTCACATTTTCCTTCTGGAAGCAGCTCTTGTCCTAATACTGGCTCTGGGCTTCCTGTGATGCCCGTTCATAAATGATTCAGGTCTCACTTTTTGAAAGCATTAAAGCTCCCTCTCCTTCCCTTCACCCAGGAGCACACACAGCAGTCTGATGCTGGAATTTAATACCCAGTAAAGCTTTCAGGTTCAGGAATAAAAAGGCAGCACTGTAAACAGTGCACAAATCCCACACCCAACCAGCAGCAGCTGCCAGCTTGGCCTAGGCTAAGGGAAGGTGGAGAAGAGAGAAAGTGCCACTGTGGGCCAATCTGGGGATCCAGGTTGCACAGAGCCCTCTGCCAGAGGTGCAGCGTGCGTGTGTGTGCGTGCGTGTGTGTGTGTGTGTGTGTGTGTGTGTGTGTGCGCACACGAGCATGCTACATTCCTGGAATGCCACTCTCTCAGTTCTTGTGTTAGTTAGCTTTTAACCACTATAAAAATACCCTGAGACCATTAATTTATAAAGAAGAAAGGTTTATTTGGGCTCGTGGTTTTAGGATTTCCAGTCCACGGTTAAGGAGACCATTGCTTTCGGCCTCTGGTGGGGGTGCCTGATGGCAGGGAGCATGTGGCAGAGGGAACTGCTGGAAGAGGCTCAGGTTCCACTGTCCCTTTAAGGACACGCCCACAAGGTCCCAGGACTCCCGCTAGGCCTCGCCTCTTAAAGGTTCCCCACTTCCCTGTAGCACCACCCAGGGGGCCAGGCCTTTAATAAGCAGACCTTTGGGGGACACGTACCAAAACCATAGCCATTCTAAGAGCCCAGAAGCCAGACATCCGATCGAGCTCAGGAAAGCACACATCATCCCCTTCAGGGCCCCTGTTCTTATCCTACCATCTGCAGTTTCAGGGAAAAGCAGTACAGGTTCTCACAAACATTCCCCGGGCCACTAGGCATCTGTACTCCTGTGCATCAGGCTCTCATTAGTTTGAAGCACTATCTATAAATCTTAGCTATCCTTCATGGTCCAACCTGGATTCCACTCCTTCATAAAGTTCTCTACAAGACTCCCTCCAGTTTTCTGATGTCCAGATGTAGTAAATGTTTATAGCCAATAATAATGATTATGGTACAGTGATGGTAACAATGCCCATCGCTAATATTTACCCAGTGTACACTTCGTACCAAGTCCCCCCCAGCACTCTTTTGTTATTATCTCAGTCTGTCTGTACAGCCGCTCTCGGAGGTAAATAACAGCGCTGTCCCAATTCGCTGGTGAGAAAAAGGAGGCACTGCTCGTGTGTATGTGTGTGTGTGTGTGTGTGTGTGTGTGTGTGTGTGTTACTGGTGATTGAGCCCATTGAACCCAGGGCCAATCTACCACTGAACTACACTCCCAGCCTTTTTTTTTTTTTTTTTAATTTGAGACAGGTTCTCATAAGTTGCCCTGGCTGGCCTTGAACTTTCGATCCTCCTATCTCAGCCTCCCAAGTACTGGGATTATAGGCAGGCATGATGCCTGCCTCATACAACTTTATAAGTGCCCCAGTTGGACATAGGAGTGTCATATGTCTCCTATAATCTTGCAGTTGAATCTTACCCCCACTTACCAGTGTCCAACCTTGGTTTTACCTTATCTGTATTTTGGCTTCATCTGAAAAATGGCTGGTAGAAGTACCTACTTCTAAAGCTGTCATTGGGATCAGAGGAGATAAATACTTGTAAGGGGCTTAGAGCAAGGTCCCTAGCCCGCAGTAAGCACTAAGTAAATATTGGCTAATATTTTCATGGCTCAGTGCAATGTGATACAATGAAGGTTTAATGAGCACCTATGATGTGTTTCGGGACTAGACACTGCATTGAGTGCTTTTCTGCCTTTATTCTTTTCCACTTTCCAAAGGTCCTGGAAAAGCATTAAGTACAGTAGCTGATGGATAAAAGCTGTGTGATGGACTTTTGCAATGTGGCTTGGGAGTGGTTCTCAAGCAGCCCTTCTGTCTATGTCTGTGAATGTCAACATCCACAACTCTTGTTTTCCTTTTCCTCTTTCCTGTGCCTGATTTCGGAATAACCAGTGAAGGCCAGGTTCTGGGAGCCAGGTGACCCGGAGGTCTGCTTTAGGTGCTGCCCTAACTCTGACCTGGTTAAGTTACCTTAGGCGGCCTTAGGATCTTGGCTCAGATGGTATTTCAGCTCCCTTCAGCACTTTAATTCTTAGGAAAAGTGAGTGCCGAGAAAGGGGAGACCCACAATGGTCCCCTCCTCCTAGCACTTGGATCTCAACTTTTGAACCTGGCAGCTATTTTATTTCAATTGTCTTCGGTGGAGGGGTGGACTAAGTGGATGTAAAAAGCCCTCTGTGGTGCAGATCTGTTCCTCGCCAGCTGGCCAGCTGCCATGCCCAGTGGGCCTCCTTTCTCTTCATCACTCCAACTAAAGTCAAGAGAGGGTTCCATGAACTCGGTGCACACATGTGGGAGGTAGCCACTTTGGGGAAAGTCCTGCATCTTAGCTGGCCATTGGTACCTTTGGCTGTGACGATTGGGAGGAAAGAAGCAGCCATTTTGGGAGCATTCAGAACTTCTTATTTAAATTTCACTGGAGAGGAGTTAAATTTGAGTAACCTGTAGCTGGGCGTGGTGGCAAACTCTTGTAATCCCAGAGCTTGGGAAGCTGAGACAGGAGGATTGTGCAGGTTTGAAGCCAGCCTCAGCTACTTAGTGAGGCTCTCAGCAACTTAGTGAGACCCTGTTTCCAAATAAAATATAAAATAGGTCTGGGAGTGTAGCCCAAAGGTAGAAAAGCTCCTGGGTTCCACCCCCAGTACCAAACACACACACAAAAAATTGAGTAACCTGTTAGGCTGTTTTCCAGGGACTTTGGTATGTGTAAGTGTGTGTGTGTGTGTGTGTGTGTGTGTGTGTGTGTGTGAGAGAGAGAGAGAGAGAGAGAGAGAGAGAGAGATATGATGATGATGATGATGATGATGATGATGATGGAGAAACCAAACAATATGCTTCATTTGAGAAGATGGACAAATGGGCCAGGCGTGGTGGCACACGCTCGTAATCACCGCACTTGGGAGGCTGAGACAGGAGGATTGCACAGGTTCAAAGTCAGCCTCAGCTACTTAGTGAGACCCTGTTTGCAAATAAAATATAAAATAGGTCTGGAAGTGTAGCCTGGAGGTAGAAAGCCCCTGGGTTCCACCCCCAGTACCACACACACACACACACACACACACACACACACACGGACAAATGCAGTCTGGCTTACTTCAGGAAGCTGGATGGAAACAACTCAGGGCAGAAAGGAACATTGCTGGCATCTTCTCCATCCTAGACCACAGAGGCTTAGCCTTCAGGTATGTTGCCATGGAGAAAGGAAGCAGAGACAGGAAACCCCACAGGTACAGTGCTTATCTAGGATGCAGGAATTGGAATCCCATGACCCAAAAAGTAAAGGTGTGAAGTGGGTTTTGGAAATTCAGAATAAATTATGTGACCTCTAACTTTTCCTTCAGTTCACTTGGGAGTTACTGATTTCACTTCTCTTTGGGACACACACACACACACACACACACACACACACACACACACTTTTTTCTGATAGTTGTTTGTTTTTAGTGCTGGGCCTAGTGCATGCTAGGCATGTGCTCTACCACTGAATATCATTCCTAGCTTCCTTGGACTACTTTCTTACAGAGGAAAGATCTGCTTTTTGAACTTGCTACTGCCAAAACCTTGTTTGAAAAGGAAGGGGATGCACCTGGCCAAGAGTGAGGGAGGCTTCCCCCTCCTTCTCTCTGAAAGCAGCTGTCGCCTAGCGTGGCTGGGCCCTCCTATCTCTCCTTTGGATCAGCACTTTATTCTAAAATGTCTAACCTTAAGAATGCGTTGAAAGAGAGTGCTTCCAAGAGTTGCCTGGAACCTGCGAAAACCATGGTAATGAGTCCACAGGACAAAGTCTCGTTGTGGAAACGTGTGCTCTAACTAGGAGTCGGATGCTCTCCTGGGAGGCAGGCACCTTGGGCACATCTTGTTCCAGCAGGTAGGACCTGACCTGGGGTGGGAGCTCCCTCTTCCTGTACAGGGATTATGAGGCTGCAAAAGAAGTAGAAAAGAGGACAGTAAAGGCTGAACAGTCGTGAACTGGCAAAGGAGCTTGGGCTATACACAGGGACCTCAGACCTAGGACCATCTTTGAACCAACTTAGCACCCGCCTTCCTTGGGAAGCCTTTCAGAAACCCTCAGCCTTGGCCTACCCTCTCATCCCTGTCTGTCCCCTAATCCTACTTTATCATGTGGCAATTGCTTGCTGACACGTTCCCTCCCTATCTAGAGCAACCCAGAGACCCTGGAGGGACCCTGCCACCCTTGTATTTCTGTCACCTGTCAGGTAACAAGGGGGCAGTAAATGCTGGCTAGTGAGTCAGACGGAAAGGACTCGGCACCCAGCAGGCACGGCAGAAGTGCCATCTTCCTTCCGTCCTGAATAGTATCACCATTGACTTTGACTCTGAGAATGAAGATTGCTTACTTTGAAGATGAAAATTGTATTTTCCTGCCCCTTTCCTTCCTCCCTCCCCCTCAGGGAACAGAAGCTTTTGGGTTCAGCTGGTTTTGACGTTGGGCCCAACTGAGCTCCACAAACCTACAGTCTACGTAACAAATTCCAAAGCTGGGAGGGGGTTCTGGAGGGAGAGCCATTTTCTCTAGCCGCTTCCCCTCCATTAGTATGACTTGCTGAGCGTTGGGGAGCCCCATTCCTCAGACCTGCTCCCCTTCCCTAAGGAGCCCCAGCTCAGCCGGAGCAAGGCAGAACCACTTGGCAAGGAAATTATCTCTGCTTCCTGCCAAGGAAGGAGACAGAAGCAGGGGCCTCTTCCTTGGGGGTGAATTATTTAATCACTTGTCTTTCCCCTTGAATCAATGCAACTAATGAACCTCGCTCCCTCTTCCTCCTTCCCCTCTGCCTTCCTCCTCTGCCACGGGCCACTCATTATTCACGTGCCCTCCTCTTGCCTGTGCTCTGTGTCCTCAAAGACTTCAGCAGGGGAAGGGGCCTGGCCGCACTGCACACAGCTCCTCTCCCACCCTGGCTGCTCTTCCCCTCTGGCCAGTCAGTCTGCTCTGGAGTGATACCAGCTCTGGGGGACTGCAAATGACAGAACCTGCCAGTGTCACACAAAGGAAAAGGCCCCTGAGCGACTTCTGAAAGGAGACTTCAGAACAAGGAGGTGGGGGCGACAGGAGGGACACGGAGCAGTGAGTCATTTGTCATGGCTAAATGGAAATTTATTGCTATGATCCCAGGGCTATAGATGGGCTTCAGCTAGGCAGGCAAAGGGAACAGGAACTCCAGCAAGTGCTAGAAAAAAAGCAGGCGACATTTCTCAGTCAATCTGATAGCTGGTGGTTCTTCTTTGTGAAATGTGGCAGCACTGGGCTCCCCAGCTCCTGCAGGGCATGGGTAGTCTGAGGTCCAATGGTGTGAAAAACTGGGTTAGTCGGCCTGGTTGAGCACATCAGCAATCCCAGTACTTGGAAGGTTGAGACAGGAGGATTGCAGGTTTGAGGCCAGCCTCAGCAACTTAGACCTTCAGCAACTTAGCAAGATCCTGTTTCAAAGTGAAAAAAAGAAAATAAATAAAAGGACTGAAGGTATAGCTAGGAGGTAGAAATGTTCCTGGGTTCAATCCCTAGTACCAAAGGAAAACAAAAATAAAAGATCTGAGCTGCCTGTTTGTTTCACTGCCTTGCAGGTATCAGCTCTGGACAGTCATGGGCCAAGGATCAAAGTCTGAGTTCTGCCTGCCTCCTCTCTTGCCCTGTGAGAGTAGGCCAAACACCTCCTTGGTAGTTTCACTGCAGAAGAGCTCAATCAACAAACCTGGATAATTTCCTAGTCATCTAGTACTTCCCTCAGCTCCACGGGACACATAAAGAGTAGGATGTGTCTCTAGCTCTCCGATGGCTTGTAATTGAGTCCACTGGGACTCAAATGGAGAAAACCTAAGTGTCTGCTGTTGAGTGTGGTGAGCAGGAGTGTGGAGAAGAGCATCCCCTGTGAGCAGGGGTCAGTTCAGCTCTCTTCCCTTCCATTTGTACCACAGCTTACAAAGTGGCAAACTTTGTTAAGTTCTGTATAGAAACTGACCTTATTTTTGTTTTGATTTGATGCCAATATTTCTGTCATGAGCAGCTATTATTTCACCATCTTTCAGATGGGGCAGTTGAAGTTGAGAAAATTCAAGCCATAAATGAAACACTAGGGCTCTGACTTTGGGCTCTTTACTTCTTTCCTTATAATGTGCCAAAGGTTTAAAGGAAAGGAGATAAGACTGAAGGTAGGTAGGATTTAGATTAGTGAAAAGTAAAGGGCATGAGATGTCAGGAAGGGGAAGTCGGATGGGCAGGATGCCTGCTTGACACATAGCAGAGGCTTAAGAGTGTTGGATGCCAGGCTTGGTGACGCACACCTATATTTCCAGTACTTGAGAAGCTGAGACAGGAGGATGGTAGGTTCAAGGCCAGCTTCGCAATTTAGCAAGCAACTTAGCAGCCTCAACAATTTAGGGAGACCTTGTTTCAAGATAAAAAATAAAAAGGCCTGGAGGTGTAGCTCAGAGGTAGAATGCCCCTGGGCTCAATCTTCATTAACAAAACAAAAAAACAAAATCTAGAAAATAAAAAATAGAATGCCCCTGGGCTCAATCTTCATTACCAAAACAAAAAAACAAAATCTAGAAAATAAAAAATAAGAAAGTGTTGGGTAAGCAAATATTCATACCCATGAAGTCAAGAATTCCCTCTCTGGGGACAGTAGATGACAGCTAACTATGTGCAGGGCATTTACTGCACAACACTGGTGCAGAAGGGTGAATAGTTAAGGCATGCCAAGTCGAGAGGCCTGGGGATGCAGGCAGGGGAGATTGGTCTGTGTGATAGGCTGGAGAGCTACTGAGGTTCTGGAACAAGGCAATCTCCTGCAAAGGCTGGAAAGTCATGCCTAGCCCTGAATCCTGTGCCTAGGTGATGGCATGCTCAGGGGCACAGAGGCAGGACAGGCAGACCACTGCATGAAGAGTCCCAAGAAGACAGTTCTGAGGCCAGATATTCAGCTTCTAGACCCTCAGCAATTCTGACAGTTTCCAAGCATCAGGTTCCTGCTTTCTGCAGAGCTCAGCTGATACAGCCCTGATACTCTGATGCGGGCAGGTCCTCTGGCCTCTTCCTGGTATCCTCTACTTCTCCTGGTGGCACTGGTCACAGTTGTAGTTGGCTGATTTCTGGCTTTGCCATGGGTCTGCAGGCTGCACAAAGGCAGAGGCTGTACCTATCCTGTTTCATGCAGAGTTCCCAGCACTAAGCATGAGATTTGCAGTAGTTCTCAAGAAATATGTCTAATGGCCGAATGGATTTTCAAGGTGGGGTTTGGGGGGAAGATTATGTTAACTCAGAGAGCAACTGGGAGGACCTGAGGTCATCTCTTAAATTCTTTATACAGCTGTTGATAAATGGGATAGTTTTGTGTTATTACGACTGGGATAAAAAGCATTCAGAGTCCAGAGGCAGGGACAGGCTGGCCAGGTCACCCAGAGTGATGTGCAGCAGACAGGTCAGCAATGTCGGAGTCTTTGGGAGTGTCCAGCTATCTTTGTGCAGAATGGAGGACACAGAAAAAACTCCTCAGGTTTCCAGCCAGAAAGACTGAGAGGCTGGAAACGTCTGGAGGCGCCTGCCAGGAGAGCCCTCCATTCCCCAGGGCTCTGCTGGCCTCCCATTCTCCCTCTCCAAGTCTTAGACCGTTTGTCCCTCTTTGTCTTTTCCTCCGCTTCTGTCTATCTCTCAGCCCTGGTTTTTCTGCTCCTTTGTTTTGGGTTTCCTTTAGCCCTCCTACATTTTTCAGTCCTTGCCTTCTTTGCCTCTGACTCCACCTGCAGCCTCCATTCCAGTCTCGCGTGTCTTTCTCTGCCTCTTTCCTCTCCCTCTGGATCTCTTTGGCTCTCCCTTGGCCTCCACCTCCTCTCTTTCTTAGTGCTTTCCCCTGTGTGGGGCGTTGATCTTGTCCAGCCTCACTTTCCCACCAGCTGGCTCTGCTGCTCACATCCTGGGTGTTTTCTGAGGTCAGCCAGGTGGAGCGGTATCAACATTGAAGATTTCTTTTTGTTCTTCTTCTCTTGGCTCTTCCTGTTTATCTCCCCCTCAGTTTTCCTTCCTCTCTGAATCCAGAGACCCTCTGATCAGTGAAGCTGGTCCCGGTACTGGACTCAGTCTCTCAACCTCTTTTCTACTCTTTTTTGTTTATGTCTTTGTCCAGACTGAGTGAACCTGAAGCTTTCCCTCACCTGGGGTTCAGCTCCCCACCTCCAACCTGGCATGCCCTCGGCTCCTCTCCAACCTGCGGCCCAGCTCTTGCCTCTTCCTTCCTTCTAACCTGATGATGAGGCAAAAATATCTCACTGTTTCTTTGTGTCTTAATCTAATGCCCCGTGCATTTGTCTGCACATCAGCCTGCCTGTCTAGAGAACTGTCAGGGGATGTGGCCCCGGCTGGTCACTCCCTTTCAGCCTGCCTAAGTGTATATAAAAGCAGGCTCATAGTAAACACTTTTGGATGCTAATGTTCATGATGTTGCTGACGAAGATGATGATAAGTGAGCTAAATCATGGCAATGTTTCTGGAACAGTGCCTGGCGCAAAAGAGGTATTCAATAACCATTAGTAGACTCTTAATCTGAATGATAATGTTAATTGCTTTTTAAGACACCATTTTTGATGGCAAATAATGGAAACTGACTCAGAGGAGCCTCAGAAAGAAGGAAACTCTGTGGGCTGGAGATGCACCTAGACCCAAGGGCAGATCATAGAGTTGGGCTTCATCAGAGTCGGGAGCCAGGAAGTAGAAAGTTACCAGGGACCGGGACAGCTACTGTCCAGGCTGTGTGACCACATCTCTTCTCCTTTTTATTATTCTCTTTCTGGGTAGACAAGTTTTCTCTGCCCATCTATGTACATGAAAATACAGGGGCAGAAAGGTGTAATAGCTTTCTTTACCTTTCATGAGAGTTGCTGTGGATACTTCTATAACAAAAAGCAGGCTAACGAGAGAAAAGCATCACAAATTTACCCAATCAAAATTTTGTGAGGCACCGAGGGTTTCAGAAATGGAAACTCAAAATCTCAGGGAAAACTGTTTTCATGCTTAGGTTTGATGAAGAGGAGACAGCTGTGTAGATATATGATTGGACAACGGGGTGTGATCTAATGGGTGGGGCAGCAAGGCCTGTTTGTGCAGATTCTTCTTAGCCTTTCTGTGCGGCTTCCTCCCTCTCGGTCATGGGCAGGCCCCTCTGGAACGAGGCCTTCAAGGGAGAAGAGAGAGCAGTGATCTTTTTCTAGGTTTTATGGCAAACTTTGGGGAAGAGGGGTTCTAATTTTTATAACACACTTTGGGGAAGAGGAATTCTGCGTGTGTGTATGTTTGTGTGTTTGTGCACGTGCACGCATGCGTGTGCACGTCTTAGTGGGGATTGAACCCAGGGGTATTCTACCTCTGAGCTATAACTGCAGATTTTTATTTTAAGTTTTGAAACTGGGTCTCCCTGAGTTGCTGAGGCTGGCCTTGAACCTGTGATCCTCCTGTCTCAGCCTCCCAAGTATTGTGATTACAGGCATGTACCACCATGCTTCGCTGAGGAATTCTACTTTCTGTGATTCACTTTGGAGGAGAGAGAAGGGCAGGAGACTAGAGGAAGGAAGGTCAGAGACAGACTGCTTTTTCAGGCTGCTTCTGAGGATTGCTACTTTTTAGTTCAAATCACTCAGTAGGCCAAAGCGTCATACATGGGGTATAATTTTCTGAATCCCAGTTGCAGAATATAGGCACCTCTGCCTGGGTTTAGGTAATCATCCCTCTTAGCTCTAGTGGCATCAACCCATCAAGTACATATTTAAGAAAAACAAATATGATCAGCCAGTTGAGAATAAGTGGCTACTTTTTATACATTTATTGGTGCATTATAGTCTTGTAGTCTACATCATAATGTAGTTCATAGAGATGGTGACATACATGCGCCCAGCAGTTGGCGAGCACCCACCCCCTGACTCCCTTCTTGCGTCTCCTTTCCCCATACGTGATATTGAGATTGGCATTGGTGGCCACTTATTTTATCAGCTCTGGATGGGAGACAGGAGCACATTCCATGAACATTGCACAAAAGTGTGAGAAGAATGATTGTTTCTTCATACTGGAAATTGAACCAAGGACATTCTACTTCCGAGCTCCACCCCAGCCCTTTTGAGTCATTGAAGCTCGCCTCAAATCTGCGATGCTCCTCTCAGCCTCCCGAGTACTGGACTACAGTCATGCACCACCACACAGGGCATGACCAGAATGATTCTTAAAAGACGAGTGTGTGATCTGGAAGGTGGTGGCAGGGGGCAGGGCAGACACAACATAAAGAATCTCCAGCATTGAATACAAGAGAAAGGCTGGCGTCTGTAGACCTGTTGTTCTCATGCCAGTCAACCTGAGCTCCTCCTTCCCACTGCCGTGGACTTGTGTGTCCCAGCTGGGGATCACTCCATGAAGTGTGGCTTCTGAATTCATCTCCACTCTACTCTTTCAATGTGAGAAAAGCGGCACCTGAACACGCCTAGATTCTTCCGCCCACAGGACCCCTTGGGTCTAGCTGCTCACGGCCCTCCTAGCTGAGCCTGACTGGCAGCTCCTTCACAGAAGCTGATTACCGAGGCAAAGCCTGTCAGCTCCTGGAGACGATAAAGGGAAGCTTCTCCCACACTGGCTGCAGCGATGGAAGGGTTTGTCCTTCTGCCAGTGATTACTTTGGCTCAGATAAGGAGTCCAGTAGCTGGACAACCCACAGACTTCCTATAATCTCTTTCCTGAGATTTGTACTCCAACAACTTCAATCAAGCTCCCCACCCCACCCCCTTGCCTCTTGCAATATCTACTGTGTGACCCCTTCTAAGAAGAAACAGATGTTTGGGTCTCTTAGAGGGCCTGCAGGACTCTGGAGGCTCTGGATGCTGAGAAAAAGCAAAGTCCACAGTAATGGAAGATTGTGATTAAGAACGCAGTCCTGGAGAAGGCAGCACTGAGTTTGTATCCTGTAAATAACTCACAGTTAACAAAGAACTTTTAAAGAAACTGTACTTGAAATAAGTATGGTGGATTTCTTTACATCTAGTGTGTGTGTGTGTGTTTGTGTGTGTGTGTGTGTGTGTGTGTGTTAAAGAGAGAGAGAGAGAGAGAGAGAGAGAGAGAGAGAGAGAGAGAGAGAGAGAGAGAGAGAGAGAGAGAGAGAGCGCATGAATGGTATTAGGGATTGAATCTAGGGGCATTCTGTCTCTGAGATACACCACCAGCACTTTTTATTTTTTGTTTAGAGACAGAGTCTCTCAAGGCTGCTGAGAGTTGCGATATTGCTGAAGTTTCCCTCAAACCTGTGATGCTCCTGTTTCAACCTCCCAAGTATTGGGATTACAGGCACATGCCACCACGCTCAGACTCTTCACATCTATCGTGACACTGAATTTTGCTTTGCTTTGACATTGTATTCGGAGGGGATGTTATATTCTTTTCAGTGCCTCGTCCTTACATTCTGGATGCTTCATTTATGAGCAATGTGACTTGGGTAAAATTCCTAACCTCTTTCAGCTTCAGAGTTTTCCTAAGTAAAATGGGACAAATTATATGCCAGTCCTATTAGGTTATTCTGAGGATGAAATGGGACCCATGTGAGCCCTTAGCCTAGCTGCTGGCTCATGGTGAGCACCCTCTAAATTGTGACTATTATCACTGCTTCCTAAAATGACCCTCAGCTCTGAGAAGAGAAGGACATTTATGAGGAGAGACACGAGTAGAATAGTGGAAGGAGATTAGGGGAAGAAGGTTGGAAGGGGAAAAAAATCAGGCTTGAAGAAGAAAATAATTCAAATAATGTCATGTCCATATACAAAGGCATCATTACCAATCCGCTAACATGCACAGGGAGGGGAGGGCAGGGTAGTACTCGGGTGGAAATATACCAAGTGCTGTGTGCATGGATGAATGTGCTACACTGACTCACACTCTGAGGTATAATTACAATGCGCCCATAAAAGTCTATTAAGGAAAAGAAGGACATTTAAAAATATGGGCACAGAGCTGAAAAAACCCACATCCTGATGAGAGTGGTCACAGGAGTTCAACTAGCATGAACTTTGCCACTGGCTAGATCCTATAGGATTGTCATTTAATGGGAAATGCCTGGGATCTAGGGCAGGCCTGGGGTGCAGGAGCAGAAACATGAGGGTGGGCCACCCTGACATGCCCAGCTGTTCAACAGCTAGGAAAGTATGGAAAAAAACAAGTTCCAGCATCTCTGATCCCACTTGAGTTGACCCTTCCCTCTTCAGTTCCCCTTAGTGTTTCAGGTTCAGGTGGCAGGTGGCATTGTTCCCACCCCAGCCTCTAGGGAAGGTGATCCTCTTGCCCTGGCCTGAGACTAGGAGCCCTTTACTGGAGCTGGCAGGTCCTCTCTCATTTTCCATTCATCTTTTTCTTATTTTACATAGCCAAGGATCCCCCTTCTGCTCTTTGGAACTGGGGATTGAACCCAGGATTTTACCTCCGAGCTATACCCCCAGCCCTTTTTATTTTGAAACAGGCTCCTGTCTCAGCCTCCCAAACACTGAGATTAGAGGTGTGCACCACTATACCTGGCATCAGGAAGCCCTTTCCCAAGTCTTTCTTAAGGACTGGGTACTACCTCAGACTCCTGGTGCTGGAAAACCATTCACATTCTTTGCTACAGCTTGCTAAGAGAATTGTTTTGTCAACTGATGAGCGGAGGGATGGAGGGATTCATTGAGTTATCCTCCTGGCACATTTACAAAGGGCCAGGCTCTGTGCTGAGTAATAGGTCTCTAGACCTTCATGAGGCACTTAATCTGCCCCGGAAGGTCTAACACTGAATTTTTTCCTCTCCAGGTAACAAGGGAAGGGACTCACACCTAGGGCTCACTCTAGCGCCTAATCCCGCCAGCTGACTCTCTAATTGAATAGCTGCACTCTGTAAGTTTTCTCAATATCCTTCGTGCTTGCCTGGCTTTCCGGGCAGGGGATAATGTCCCTTTGTGTACTAATCGGCTTTCCAGGATCATCCACATTCTCCAGCTTCTCAAATGCAACTCAACCTGGAAACTCTTTGGCAAACAGAATCCTGAAATTTGCATAAATGATTAAATCTGCCCTTTCCAGTCTGGCCAGAGGGATCCTCAGTCTCTCTGTCCAGTGGGTGGGTACTGAAGGGCAGGGAAGAGTTGGACATTTGCCTTTGAGCCTGGGGCAGCAGCCACAGGGTCAATTAGAGCCTAGTTAGCTTAGAGTTCTGACTTTAGAGCTCAGGTCCAGCTCGGCCTCCAACTGTCCAGCTTTGGGCAAGTTCCTGAGTTCTTTGTGTCTCGGTTACCTCAGCTACAGAGTGGGGGTCATAGTTCTGAGCTGTCATAAGAATTAAATGAACCAATGCAAGTACTGAGCACCGTGTCTGAGCCAAAGTAATCACTTGGACAGCAACAACAGGGGCAATAGCAATAATAATCATTATTATTTCAAGGTGGAGGAGGCAGCAGAGGTCTAGAAGCTCTAACTGGTGTTTGAGAATTTGTTGGCAGGCTCAAGGAGGGGAGTACTTACATACTGCAGTGTAGAAAGAAGAGGAAAAAGAATGATATATTTCTTAAGACAGATGTGGTTTTGGGGCTCTTGCCTCCAATCTTACCTAACTTTCAAATATCCCCATGGGTTGGGCATTATGGTTCCTTCTTTCCAGAGGACATTACCAGGGACCAGTGACCTGTGACTTGCCCCAGGATCACAGAGCCAGAAGTGGTGGGTAGGATCTGAAACAGTGCCTATTGGATCCTACTTCATTCTCCTTCAACCCCAAACAAAGGGGATTCTTAAAAGCTAGCAGAGAAAAGAATAGATGTGCCAATTATTTAGTCAGGCCGGGGTCCCATACTCATATCATCTGCCTTAACTGTCCAAGTGTTTTAACCAATTTTTTTTTTTTTTTTTGGTGGTACTGGGGTTCCTGGAAGCCCTTCTACCTCCGGGCTACACTCCCAGACCTATTTTTCCATTTTTATTTGCAAACAGGGTCTCCTAAGCCAGCGCGCGCGGCTGGCTTCGAACCTGCGCGATCCTCCTGTCTCTGCCTCCCAAGCGCGGGGATTACAAGCGTGTGCCACCATGCCCGGCTTTAACCAATTTTTTACAGGTAAAACCAGTAAAGTTCCAAGGAGGCCGATGCCTGGAGCAGAGCAAAGATGGGGCCTCGGTCTGCCTGCCAGCCAGGCCAGCCCAGCCACTGTGTGACCTTGGGTGGGTCACTTAACTCATCTACATTCTGACTTCTGTACATGAAAAGCAGAAAAGAACAGCCACCCTGTGCATCTCCTGGAGCTGCGAGGAGGCTGAGCGAGGTAATGGATGTGCGAGGGCTTCGCGAGCTGCGGAGCGGTGCATCAGCGGTGTATAAGTGGAGGGGTATTCCCATCCCTCCATCACACCTCTTGCACAACACGTCATCCATCTCTTGCTTGCTGCCGTTGCCTGGCTTTAGTGCTTTTAGAGTGTGCCAGGGCATCTTCCTGACCCCTGGCAACAGAGCGGACGGTCCTCCTGCCTCCGCAATCCACGTGCCTCACTCTCACTCTCAGAGTGAGATGGCTTGATGGCTTGATGGCTTGCAGTGGCTTGACCTGGGCCCAGGGCTTGACTAGCTGAGCAACCAAGTCTCAGCTGACCACGCCATCTCAGTGGGCCTCTGCCTCCTCATGGGGCCCCAATTATTGTCCCGAGCAGGGTTCTGTTGGACGTCATGGAGCCCAGAGCTCCCATCAGGTAGCTTTCCCTACCCACATGCTCAGGTTTTCTATCTCAAGTGGCTTTCGTTTGAAACCTTGGAGGAAGTAAACTTATGTTCTATTATACTATTATTGTTGTTTGTTACTAGGGATTGAACCTAGGGGTATTCTTCCTGCTAGCTGCACCTCCAGTCCTTTTTTTTTTTTTTTTTTTTTTTTTTGCTGGTCTGGGGATGGAACCCAGGGACATTCAACCTCCGAGCTACACCCCCTGCCCTATTTTTAATTCTTTATTTTGAAACCGGGTCTCACTGAGTTGCAAAGGGCCTCACTAAGTAGCTGAGGCTGTCCAGGAACTGGGATCCTCCAGTCCTTTTAATCTTATAATAGGGTTTCACTGAGTGCAGAATCTCGCTAAGTTGCTGAGGTTGTCCTTGAACCTGTGATCCTCCTGTCTCAGCCTCCCAAGTGCTGGGATTACAGGAGTGTGCCACCACACCTGGCAACCTCATACACTTCATATGCTCTGTCAGCCTCTCCCTTTTTTGCTCTCCCTCCTTGCCCTTCTAATTTGCAGCCGCATCCATTCTGGCCTCCCTTCAGTTTTCCTTAACCACTTTCAGCTGCAGAGTTCGCTGCTCATGAGCCCAGGCATCGCCTTGAGCTGATCTCAGCCTTCGACTGGAGCTGCTTCCCTTTGAGAGGGGGTCTGAAGTCAGGGCTGTAAGAGATCTCGGACATTATCTAGTCTGACCTCGTCATTTTACAGATGAAGAAAGAAAGTAGAGAACAATTTATTCAAGCACACTCAGTTTGCCAGCTCCCCTGTCTTTACTGGAGGGTTTTGTTGGGGTGTGGCGGGGAGGAAGGGGGGGGGAACTGGTGGAGCAGAAGTGTCTTCAGAGTCTTCTCATTTGAGAAGGCAGATTCGATTGCCTTGGCTTCCCAGTACTGTTCCCCACCTCTGAATATCAAGAAGTGGTGTGAATGGGAATGGTGGTGGTGGTGGTGGTGGTGGTGGTGGTGGTGGTGGTGGTGGTGTGTATCCATAGTGGGGTGGGGTGGACAGAATGTGGGGAATGGGAACTGATGCTAAAGAGAGAAATGTTAGGTGTGGTAGCACATGCCTGTGATCCCAGTACTTGGGAGTCTGAGACAGGAAGATTGCAGGTTCAAGGCCAGCTTCAGTAATTTAGTGAAGGCCTCAGTAACCTAGTGAGACTTTGTTTCAAAGTAAAAAATACAGAGGTCTGGGGATGTAGTTCAAGGTAGGTAGAACACCCCTGGATTTAATCTGAGAGAGAGAGAGAGAGAGAGAGAGAGAGAGAGAGAATTTGCTGTGCAAGCCAGGTTCCAAAATGACCAGTGGGAGAAACTTGCACATTCTCTGCACACTCCTATCCAGAGGCAGATAGCCTGGGTAGAAGAATCTTGGGACTCTGACTTTCCCTGAAATAATTTTGTGCTTTATTTCATGCTGAATCCAGTTTCTAAGCTGGAAAGAAGCTCCTCAGTGCCTAGCTGCTTTTTGACACTCAACGCATGTTAAATAACCATTCTATCAGTTGAGGATAAGGGAGTAACTTGCATAAAATTCCATTTTCCTACCTGCTCCCATGATCAAAAAGACAGAAAATGAGATTACCCTCTCCCTGTGCAGAGACAATCTCATCGCCTCTGCTCTGTTGACTGCATGACTGTGAGCGGTGTTACTGCATCTCTTTCTAGCAGATGTGAAATAAACCTTAGGCGAAGAGTGTGGAGAGAAATAAACCTTAGGAGAGAGTGTGGAGAGCCCGTGGAGCCTCAGTGACAGACTCCAAAGTGAAAATAATCATAGAACCCAAGTCTTCTTCCTCTGCCTCCAGGAGGAAGGCTCTTTCCCCAGCCCAGTGTGGGGAAGGCGGAGGAGAAGATTCCTTAGGCTTTTGGAAGAGACTCTCAGGTCCTGCTGTGACTCTATTACTCCAGCCTGATGTAAAAACTGGGGCAAAAAGAAGAAGGGCCCTAGCTTCATGAGGACTGTAGGGGCGCGGCTGGGTCTCTCCAGGGCACCCTGGCAGGATTGTGACTTGGCTCCCTTCTGGTGGGCTCAAATGTTTATAAGCAAGGCCGAGAGCTTTGTGGGGGAAGGATGGGTCTGCTGGTGCCAGATCTTGCCTTTCCTCTGCTATCCCCAGCAATTCAGTGCTGGCCCCCAACTTGCATACCCCACTGTGTGAAACAAGAGCCCCGTAGTTAAGGGAGATGGTCTAGCAGGTGCCTATAACCAGGAGGTGTCCTGTCTTTGCTTCCCCTCTTTTTCTTCTCCCGCCAGCCCCTAGCCCCTACCCAGGTCACAGTGAGGCTCAGCAGACCACCCCAGGAACCCCAAAGTCTTCCTTCTGGGGGACTTCTAAGAAACACCTTCTCTCTAGCTTCCTATCCAGGGGATGTTTTGATATTCTATAGCTGGCATCTAGGGCGATGGCCTGACTGGTCCACCCTTGCTTCTGCTCTCACCGTAGAGCCTGCACCTTGTTGCTTCTGTTTGAAAATGCTGACTCTTGCTTTGTGGACCCTAACTCTCATTTTCTTTACTGAGGCTGATGCCAACCTGTTTTTAGCCTTAGTTTGTACCATCTCTTCTCTTTCTGTTCCCGTTCGGCTGTTCTTTCGGACTGTTGGCACTGGCCTCCTAAGGCCCCAGGGTATGCTGGGTCTTTCTCTCTTCCCAGATGCTCCTCTTTCTGCCACCAAAGTCTCCATTTAACCTCCCCACATCTCTGGCCTTAAGCTGGCTTCCCAAGGGTTGGTGCTCTGCTGCCCCCTGGGGGTGCACATTCTACAGGCTTATTTGGGAGACTTCCACACCTGGTATAGCCGGGAGACAAGTTTCGAAATCATCCTTCTACCATCACACACGCCCCCTTCGCTCCACACCGCCCTTCCCCTCTCACAGCTGGTTCTATGTTTTCTCCAGCTGCAAAGCCTCCTGCAGCGGCCAGGTGAGGATGCCATGGCTCTCCTTGCATCTCAGGAATGGGGCTCTGCGGAGGGAAGTTGGTTCCTCTAGATTGCCATTCCTTTCATCTGCAGAGAAAGAAATCATTGCAGATTTGCTCCAGCTTGGGCTCCGCTAGAACAAACGCATGTGTACACATAACACATACATACTAAAAATGCAATTTTGGCAAACAACCAGACCCTGCTAACTAAAATGTGCAGTCTATTTGGACAAATGCAACAATCAATGAGGCCAGACAGTAATTCTGTGATTTGAACATTCTTCCTTTTCATTCCTATTGAATTGGTTGGTAGACTCATTTCCTGTGCAGGGGTCACACCTTGTGACCTTTGAGATGAATTTAGCTCAGCATCCCTCCATGGAAGCCTCACCTCACCTGTCACTGATGATCCTGGGCCCCTGCTTTCAGAAAATGCAGGTGCAATGGATTGTTCACGCCATGCTGGTGCACAAAAACAACCTCAAACAGATTGGTTCCCTGGGAATGCTGCCTATCCATAGAGGCCTTTCCTTGAATTCCACCTGGGAGGGGAAGATTTGGGGCTGTGAATGTCTCCCATCTTTTCATTCCTCCTCCTTTCCAAAGATTGCCCTCTTAGCCTATTAAGCTTTGGGACCAGAGAGAGAAAAGATAGATTAGAGAGAGAATATCAGAGAGACAAGAGAGAATCAGGGATTGAGATACAAGGAAGGAGAGAAGGAAATCTTGTACCCTCTAATTTGAATACGCAAACAGTAAACATCAGAGACATATTCCACCACCATCAGCACACAGAGTGGGATGGAAGGGCTCTCTCTTGGTCCCCACCTGTCTAGTCTGTGCCGCCTGCCTCCAGGAGGGCTCTCATTTGGAAACATTTATCGTCTATTCTATATGAGGCTCTGAGGTGGTCGCTGGGAAGAGGAAACAGGAACATCACTAAATGTAAGTAAACAGTGATTGATGTCACAAACAGAGGTACTGTATACGAAACTGCAGCCCTGGAATACCTGCACAAACCAGGGTCGGAGGGTTGGGATGTCTAGATGGGTGAAGCAAGAGGACTGTTTTTATAGAGATACAAAGGAAAGATCCAGGGTGGGTTTTTTGTGGTTGCTTGAAGTTTATCATTAGTGGGGAAGCTATTTAAGAAAAAGAAAAAAAATCATAAATACAGATTTAGGTGTGAAACATAATATTTCAAATAAGAAAATAGGTCATTGTAAATTATACATTTCAAAGGATGACAATACCACAAACATCTCAAAATTCAGAAAAATAATAGGATTAAAAATTAAATAGTCAACTAGAACCTCCCTAGCACTTTCTTCCTACAGTTTTTTTTGTTGCATACTCTTTGATGCTTCTTCATATGACAACAAATTTGGCATATCATTTCCTGAAGGGAGAATAGAAAGATAATTCTGTCTTTCTTCTAATACAGTTGACCAGAATTTGTTTTGTATTATTGATAGTTAGGATTCATAAAACATGAGGCTTTACACACAGATGCACTTGTTTTGTGACAATGATACAGTTTTGTGCCTCGCAACTCAGGAATTCTAACAAATTCCAGCACAAAGAGCCATGGGCATGTTTACAACACAATACTCCTCTGGCCTGCACCTTTACGTCAAGAGGCCAGGTAAGCTGGCACTGTTGGTAGAAAGTATATTCCCAGGATCACTTCTGTAATAGGACAGCTGGCAGTAAGTTAACTGCATTACATACTGTGAGCAACATAAAAGCTTTCCCAAGCTAGGTACTGTGGCACATACCTGTAATCTCAGTACTTAGGAGGCTGAGAAAAGAGGATCATAAGTTTGAGGTCAGCATATGGCAACTTAGTGAGACCTTGTTTCAAAATAAAAAGTTAAAAGGACTGGAGTGGGGAGTGTAGCTGAGAGGTACAATGTCCCTGGGTTCAGTTCCTAGTATCACAAAAGCAAAACAAAGAAAGGCTCTCCCAATTCAATTTTCCAGGATCTGGATCTTTAAATGCCCTTGGCTGCTCTGGCACCACAAATATAAAGAGAAGTGGGGTGGACGGAGGCGGAGATGGGGAGAGGCTTTCATCAGTTTTGTTCAAAACACATCACTTTAGAAAGTTTTACAAAAGCATTCTATCATGTGAACACATTGCCAGGGTCTTTCCCAGAAACTCAAGGGGTCTCAGAAATGAGGTACCTAGAAGTGAAGGCTTTATTGGCATCAGAAAAATTGTATCACTATTCAGATTATACATTTGGAATAGTGGTGGAAATCACACGGTTCCTATTCACCCCTTGGAGCTAAAGAACAAGTGTTGCACAGGAATTCTGCAATCCATCTTTGAGCCGGTGGTTCTGGGTTCAAGGCCTGGTAGTGCAGTTGAGGAGTTCTTGGGCAAACCACGTAGAACTCTGCTTTCTCATCTGTAAAATGGAGGTAATAAAAATGATAACAGGGTACACACAGTGTAAGGCACGTAACTGGCAACAGATAAGTGCTGGCTGTTTTGTATTTTTCAGAGGGAGAAGAGATAACTTCTAGCTTCTGGAGCTGCGGAATCAGGGTGGATGGGAAGGAGCCAGGAAGGAGGGGGCACTGGAGCTTGTCCTCCAAGTTCTAGTAGGTCTAAACATCCAAAGTGGAGGTTCACTGGGTGCCAAGAAGGAAATCCTGACATCATTTTGGCAAGGTAGCTTGGGGTTGAGGTGAATGCTGGACTTTCTTTCCCATAGTTTGGCATAATCAGATCTATGATTTTGAAGCATGAGTTTTGTAGGATGAGAGAGGACTGCTGAGGAGGAGAACATGGAGTCAGGAGACCCATGATGAAGTTATTGACATGGTCCAGGCAGGAGGTGACAGGGACTGACACCAGGCAGTGTTCAAGGCCCACGCACATGTGCACACACACATACACACACTTATGCACATGTGCATGCAGGTGCACACTAAGGCAAGCACACTCACATGCACACCTAGAATAATGCTCTGTATTTATGGCACGGTTACCCTGTATCTGTCTGAATTGTTTGCCCTGCTTTCTTCTGGGACCTGACAAATAGGAGACAAGCCTGGTGGAGCTGTCGCTGGCGCCAGGCTGAAGCTGTGTTCTTTCAGGCATGCCCTGGGTCCTCACATGACAGAATGATGCTCCCGCAGCCCGAAGGGTTGCTCCCAGCACTGGCTGCAGCTGGCTGACTTGTCTTCACATCTGAATAGGCTCTCTCTGGGAGCTGTGGGAGCTGCCAGCAAGTGCTGGCCTCCAGCAGTCTGATGGCCAGTGCAATTTATTGTATACTGAAATGACACCCAAGCGACAAAGTCTCTTGTAGCAGACAATTCTGTTTCTGTAATTGCTAGCCTCGGGGCAGGAGGAGAGGGCCTTCTCTCAATTCTGCACCTGCTAGAGCTGCCGTGATGGCAGCAACAGGTTCCCTATAAAAATGAAGCTCAAAGACCCCTCTCCTGTCCACCTGCCCTGCATCTTGTGTGGTGGCTTTTCTGAAACAGACATAAAATGATCAGGGACCCAAGGCCTGCATGTGGAATTTTGCCCAAAGTTTTCTACATCTTTTTTATCTAACATTATTCTGGAAGTTTCTGCCCATTGATTCGGGAGCTTGCTGCAAACCCAATCAATCATTAATGGTAATTCTTCCCTTCTTTTTTCTCCCCCTGCAGTACTGGGGATTGAGCCCCGGTCCTGAGCTATGAGCTATACCCCTAGCCTCTACTAATAGGAATTTTTTTTTTTTTTTTTTTTTTTTTTACTAAAAAAATCCTCTTGGGGATCGAATCCAGGGACACTCTACTACTAAGCTACATCCCAAGCCCTTTTTATTTTGAGAAAGGGTCTCACTAAGTGGCCCAGGCTGGCCTTGAACTTGTGATCCTCCTGCCTCTGCCTCCAAAATAGTTGGGATTACAAGTGTGCATCACCGCACTAGGCTATTGATATTTCATAAATGTATACTTTCAAGATATAGAAAATAGAGACATAGATTGCCTCAGGCCAGGCAGAAAAAAAATTCAGAGTTACCTACCTATTGCAGATTATGTTTCCATTAGGACATCTTCCCCTCCCCCACTTGCTTATATTTGCATCTTTGTCCCAGTTGAATAGCCTAATACAGTTTTTGGCACATCAATTAGTACTAATTTATTGACTGACTGATTATATTCTGAGCTGAATAATAATTTGGGCCAGGTAATTAATTTCTATTATTTGAATGTGAGAAGGAGGAGAGACTAGATTAGTGTACGTCTTCATCCATTCACTTACTTATTCAACACATGTTCCTTGAGGTCTTACTGTGTCCTAGGCACGGTACTGGGTGCTGGAGAGAGAATGTTAAATAAGCTCCAGATCCTCCCTATAAGTGCTACAATCCCCCAGAAAGTACAGGGGAAGGGGTCAATAAGAAGGGGGATGCTATAGGAAGTGCCATGGTTCAGTGGGAAACATCCCAGGAGCATTTAACCCAGCTACAGGGTGCAGGCAGTGGTAGCCAGGCAAAGTGTGGGTGTCGGCGCCACACTTGGGACCTGAGTAAAAAGTAGGAGTTGCCAGGTGAAGAGAGGGAAGGGAGGTGAAGAGGAGGCTGGGATATCAAGGTGTTTCTTAGGAGCTCAGGGAAAGAGTTGGACAAAGAGAAAAAACGTGATTGCAGCAGTGGGTAGGCATCAGGATGTGGTAAAGGATGAGTGCTTAAGGGAGCTTTTACCAATTAAGTGTTTTTGGAGGGAAAGGATTGAACCTCTCCAGCTACCTCCTTGTGAAGGACACCGTGATTTTTCATAGAACCAAAGGGAATCCAAACAACCAGGGGAGCTCCAGAATTATCACTAGTAGGTCATCCTGAATCTTGTCTCTAGGCCAAGGAATGCCATGGGCCCCATCTGCCTGGCCTCTGTGTGACTCTGCTCAGCTCTTCAATTTCCCAAGATGAAGAGGCTCATTGGCTCAGCTTGGGTATGGGCATATATCCATAGGCATAGGGAGTGTGGGCAGGTGTGGTCAATGATAAATCTCTTTGAATCTTATAATGGGCCTTTCCATACCCTTCATTTTTCATTTTCTTTTTGTGGTACTGAGGATTGAAACAGGGTGGGGGGAGTTTGACAGCTACACCCCCAGCACTTTTTTCATTTTGAAACAAGGTCTCACTAAGTCTTGAACCTGTGACCCTCCTTTCTCAGCCTCTGGAGTACTGGGATTATAGGCATGTACCACCACCCTTGGCTTCTCTCCTCTCTCTCTCTCCTTTCTTTTTTCCTTCCTTCCTTCCTTCTCTTTCTTTCTCTCTTTCTAGTACTGGGGATTAAACCCAGGGGCATTCTACCTCTGAGTTACACCCCCAGCCCTAGTTTTTTATTCTTTATTTTGAAATAAGGTCTCACTAAGTTGCGGAAGGCCTCACTAAATAGCTCAGGCTGTCTGTGAACCTCAATCCTCCTGGCTCAGCCTCCCAAGTACTGGGATTACAAGTGTGCGCCACCATGCCTGGCTTCTTTTCTTTCTTTCTCTCTCCCTTCCTTCCTTCCTTCCCTCTCTCTCTCTTTCTTTCTAGCGCAATTAAGAAGGGTGGGGGCCTTCACCAAGAGTAGATGGAATAAGGAGGTTGGGAGTCAACAGAGGCTTCTTACTGTCTCTACTGAGTCTTTTTAAACCTGTGAGCAACCTGAGATTTATTTGCAAGACCCACAGGTTTCTGTTTTTCCATGCCAATCATCCTTGTGAATGGATCTCATGAGCAGCACTCCCATCATTGGCTGTCCATGTATCCTCTAATGTCTGACAAACTCTAGAAGTGGCAGAGGCCTGAGGATTTTCCAGGGCTGCGACTTGAAGAGTCTGGAGAGAGGGAGGAGGGAGGAAGGTATGTGTGGAAGGGTAGGGCAGTGGAGAATCTCCTCAGACATGGAGGTTGGGGGAATCAAGAGAAATGTGCTACTTTCCCAAGTCTAATTCGGGTTTATCCAAGTGAATAATTTCCTCAGGCAGCTAGGAGGAGCCACAGGCCCCCTGAGACCAAGGCGGCTTGGAATTCAAGCTGCAGTTCTGACAGCTTCAAATTGGAATCAAGCTCAGCCTTGGTGCCCACGGAGTGCTTGACTGCGCTGCTCTGGCCACAGGCACAGGTGGGGTTCCCAGGGGCTTTGCAGATGTGTGGAGGGGCGCACAGGTCTTTAGCCACTGCTCACCCTCACTTGCTCGCCTGGCTTATGGCTGATGTTCCTGGCCTGGCACAGGAATAGTCTGACCCCAAATGGACATCTCTGCCTGCTGGGACAGGACAGTCTTCAGCCTCCCCTCGTCCCCCTGGCTGTTCTTGGCTAGTGGGGTGGGCAAAAGTTCTTAACCTCTCAGAATCCCAGACTCATAGACAAATCTAGAAGCCATCTCAGTAGCCTTTTAGCCTATTTTTAAATTTTAGAGATGTGCCCAGAGAGGTTAATACTTGCCAAGGTGAATCATCTTGTTGGGGACAGAATTGGCCCTGGAGCCAAGGGCTCTCGAAGCACCATCAGTCCCTCTCTCTGCAGTCTCTCACACTTCTACTCTCTGTGGGAGGACTGAGCATGCTGGGACTCCAGAGCCAGCACCCCTTGCAGTCGCTTCCCAAAAGGCCAGTGCTAGTTCAAAGCCCACTCCAGGGGGAAAGAACAATCTTTGCCCTTCCCTCCCTTCTGTGAAGCATTATAGAATCATTTGGAGAACTCGGATACTAGGAATACCTGTTCGCTCTGGTGTCTGCTTGGGTATTGGCGTTTTTAAGACTCCGCAGGTGTTTCTAATGCACAGCCAAGGGTGAAAACCACTAGATTTAACTAAGACCACACTAGAGTGTAATTTCTGTGGAAGCGGAGTCTTAGTCTCTTTTGTTCTCTGTTACATTCCCAGCAACCAACAAAGGTTCCTGGAACATACAAAGTCTTGCTCAAAAAGCATTCATTGATAACTGAATAAATCCTTCGAGCATCTCTGGGTATACACGCATCATTTTATCACCTCTTTCTGACAAAACAACAATGGAAAGATCTGGAGAGACCAGCTTTGCCTGGGGCAGGGTGGGATGGGGTGGCGTGTGTCTGGGCCCCTGCCAACAGGCAGTTAAAGTGATCCAAGGGGGACAGACCAAAGCTCTCTGGCACAGGGGAAGAGCTCTTGGGTCACGGTGCCTGTGAAGGAGAACGGGTTGAGAACGTGATGATAACTTTGTGTTTAATTAATAAGGCTCCAGAGGGAGCAGGAGCAAAATTTAATGGAAGCTGAGGTTACCCACATGCTGGGGAAAGGGTCAGCTCAGCTCAAAGGAAGTGTCTGGAGGTGTGGAATAAAGGGTTGTTGAGAAGAGGTGGGCAGAAGATCTCCTCTAACCGGCTGGAGTTTCTTTGAGGCATTCGAGAGAAAAGAGGTCTGGGAGACATGCAGAGAGCCTCTTGTGCAAACTCAAGTGCACCTGCCAGGCCTAAGGTCCTTCCAGGACCCAAGCTGCTGCCTCCCAGACACATGAGGGGCTCATCCACTCCCTCCCTCTCCATCTCCCAGTCTGTGTTGTGTGGGGAGCCATATAGTAGTTCCATGGGGATGGGGGAAGAATCCCCATAGAATCCACAGAAGGCATGAAGTGCAAGAGAAAAGGGTAAACATGGAGAGAAGTGTGATGGGGAATGAGGGACCATGGGCCCTGGGGCAGGACTCTGGGAAGGGGCGGCTTTCTGCGGGCAGGCACTGTGGAAATGTCCTGAGGATGGAAAGGACATGCCCGGATAGAGAGGAGATGAATATGTAGGATGGAAGGTTCAGAGACTTTACCCTGGGGACAGGGAGAGGGCACCGACTCCCTCCAGGGCTCTGCTGGGTGGGAGGCAGTCTGTGCATGCTATCTCATGTAGTCTGCACAATTCTCCTATGGGGTAGAAAGTGCCAACTCTATTTGACAGACAAGTAAGTACATTGAGGATCAGAGTGACCAAGCGCCTTGACCAGTGTCACCAACCAAGCGAGTGGAGAGTTAGAATCTATATGAATTTGTCTCTAGCATGAGTTCAGAGAGAGAAGCACAGATGGGGATGCTTCAGCTTCAAACCCCAGTGTTGGGAGAGTCTGTATTGTTATGAGTAGTGCAGGTGATAGTGTCTTCTTCCAGTTGCCCACTCTATATAGAAAGACCAGAGTGTCAAGAGGATAGGAATTACTTGCAGGAGGAAACTCATCACAGGTCTAACTACTGGCCAAAGTCTTGCCTTTCTTCACATAGGCACTCCCCTAAGTAGGTGGAGCAAATCTTCCAAATGCCAGGCAGTTGGGGCAGGTTCTAGGGGTTAGGCCTCACTTTCCTTCCTTCCTTTTCATCTAGAAACATGAAACAATTGTAGGTAATCAAAGTGGAAAGAGCTTACACCCAGGAAACATGACATCGAAATTCCAGGTTTGCCTCTGCCACTACCTCTTTGACATTCTTTTTTTGGTGAACAGAAACTATATTTGCTGTGGGGGATTCATTTTATGTATGCTACATGGAGCTGTTCCATGGTTGTTGTCTGCAAGGACCCCGAAAGCCAGATGCTGCCCTACGACCTTGGACTTTCCAGCCCCCAGAGCTGTGAACCAAACAAACTTCTATTGTTTAGAAACCACCCAGTGTGAGCCAGCAGAGCATAGATAAGACTTGCAGGTAATGGGATAAAAATCAATGACAAATGTCATCTACAGTCTATCCTCTTTCCAGACCAACATCATATACCTTTCTGTCCATATTCCTATTTCTACTTAAAATTATTTAATTAGTGCAATGTAATTACATTGTAATAGTAGTAAGGTTCAACATGATGTACACACGCACACAGCTCCTGGTGTATTTCCTTCCACCTCCCACCCCACTCCCTGCACATATTAGTGAGATTGGTGGTAACACCTTCACATATTGCCATAGTGTTTGAACCATTTCCTTCTTCTTCCTTTACTCCCTTCCAGTACTCTACAGGTCTCTCTTTTAAAAGTCTCTTATATTTCCTATTTTATCTTTAACTTTCTATTTCTTCTTCTTTTTTTTTTGTGGTATTGGGGATGGAACTCAGGGGACTTCTACCTCCAGGCTACACTCCTAGACCTATTTTAAATTTATTTGGAAACAGGGTCTCTTAAGCCAGCTGAGGCTGGCTTCGAACCTGTGGGATCCTCCTGTCTCCGCCTCCCAAGTGCGGGGATTACAAGTGTGCGCCACCATGCACCACCATGCCCGGCTTAATTTCCTATTTCTAAAAGAAAAAGTTTCTTCCTAATAGAAATTGATCATTTCTTGCTTAATCCCAGACAATTCATCTTCTCAGATTCTTTATCTGCATCTAGCTTCAAATTTAGGACCTGTGATCAATATCTATTTTTCTCCTATCTCTGGCATGAGTTTTTATTAATATTATACAACTTACAGACTAAATTATAGGCCCAATGACAGTGAACATACCTTCCATAAAAAAGCAAGGGAGTTGCCGGGCGTGGTGGCGAAAGCTTGTAATCCCTGCACTTGGGAGGCTGAGACAGGAGGAAAGCACAGGTTCGAAGCCAGCCTCAGCTACTTAGTGAGGCTCTCAGCAACTTAGTGAGACCCTGTTTCCAAATAACGTATAAAATAGGTCTGGGAATATAGCTTGGAGGTAGAAAAGCCCCTGGGTTCTAACCCCAGCACCACACACACACACACAAGAAAAAAAAAGTGAGGGAAAAGGAGAATGAAGAGTAACATCTGTTAAAATGTATAACTATCTATACATAATACAACAGGGAAGATAATGCACATAGAAACTCCTGTCTTTGTTTTCACTGTAACTGAAATATAGATATACCTGCACTATACTTGGTATTTTAAATTTTTTATGCCCACTAACTTGTCCGCATTTCTTTTGTTTTCATTCAATACTTAGTCCAGTTTTTTTTTTAAATAATTGATGGGTGGATGCAGACATTTGTTTTTGAGGGATTTGTCCCCTGTGGGTTGTAGTAATCTTCCATCACTGTCACCCCTTGAAATTGCAGTAGTGTAAGTCCCTGTGGGGGTCCCTTGTGTTCAATCCATACTTTTGTGGCCCCAATGTGTTGTGGCAATCCTAATTCCCTTGATAATTTAGTCTATTTTCTCTAGTAACTACCAATTCAATAAGCTGATTGTTGTGTTTCCTACTAGAAGCATTCTTTCTAGACTGCTAAACTTTCTAAGCCTGCAATGCCCAGTGTCATAAGAATTGGAATAAAAAGCTTTACTCACACATCATTTAGAGTGATAGTGAGAAGTTCCATCCCACTTCTACCCTTTGGTTTCTGGACTCATGATTTCTGGCTATGTAAGAAACAGCCTTACTAATTGATCAAAGAATATACTTTCTCCTGTATGATAATACTTTAGTCATGGAAATGAGTTGAATGGGGAGAAGCTACATATTAGAAATAGACATATGGAAACAGAAGCTTATAATATATGCTTGGATTTTCTTGAGCCTGTTCAGCTTCCACAGGCAGTGGTATATGGATTCGACACCATGCTGGTTAGGCTGCGTGGCTCAGGATGCACCACTACCGATATCTGGCTGCTACTCATTCACTCTTAACCAGGGCCAGAAAACTGAGAGACATCTCTTAAAATGAGAACAGGAACTTGCTGAAGAGGACCTGGATTTCTCCCAAACCAGACCTATTCTATAATTCCTATCCAACCTTACTTTATATTTCATATAGCACCCTGTTTCATATAACACCCTGATCTTCCAAATGTACTTCAAATATTTTTGGATCTTATGAATCACATGGACCAAATGGAGAGATGCTTAAACTACAGTCTGAACCAGTTAGAGAATCTTCTCTTACTCTGAACTTTACTCAAAGTTGGTAGCCTTCATAATCTCCTGGAAAATAGACCAGAGCAGTAACTAAAATGTGGCATATATGACCTCTAAAATCCAAAGAAACCCTTGAAATATTATGCCATTAAATATTATGATATTATACCTTAAAATATTATGCCATTTTTTGATGACAGAGAAAGGCAAAATGTGCAGAAATTGGTCTTTTTTGTGGTACTGGGGATGGAACTCAGGGGCATTCTACTTCTGAGCTATACCCCAGCCCTATTTTTTATTCTTTATTTTGAAACAACATCTCAC
Source organism: Muscardinus avellanarius (assembly GCF_963383645.1). NCBI lineage: Eukaryota > Metazoa > Chordata > Mammalia > Rodentia > Gliridae > Muscardinus > Muscardinus avellanarius. The sequence goes on along the minus strand of NC_137788.1, from coordinate 101,180,457 downwards.
TAAGTTGCAGAGGGCCTCACTAAGTAGCTGAGGCTGTCCACAAACTGTAATCCTTCTGTCTCAGATTCCCAAGTACTATAATTGCAAGCATGCACCACCACACCTGGTTCGAAATTTGTCTTTTATTTTGAAGAGAATAACATGATATTCTCCATCAATAGACCCCACCCACTGATTCAGCTTGAGGTTCAACTGGGCCTACGGTGAAGTAGACTTGAGTAAACTCCATTATCCCATTAGTATCCATTCTAACACTACTGTAGTGTTCTGGGCCTTCTGTATGCTATAATCTTAGAGTCAGTGTTTAATAAACTTCAGAAGGACTCCAAGTATTTCCTTTTCTCCAATATACAGATACTCTGATAAATGGTGATGTTATGGTTAGATAAAGAATGACCCCTGAGGAGCTTATGTATTAATGTTCAAAGTTGATGTAATGAATCGTGAGGGTTGCAATGGATTTACAGTGTTGCTGGAGGAGGCAGGCCCCTGGGGTCTTGGGGACTGTGCTTTTGTCTTTGTTTTTTTTTTTTTTTTTTTTTTTGGTGGTACTGGGGTTCCTGGAAGCCCTTCTCTCTCCGGGCTACACTCCCAGACTTATTTTATACTTTTTTATATTTGGAAACAGGGTCTCCTAAGCCAGCGCGGCTGGCTTCAAACCTGCGCGATCCTCCTGTCTCTGCCTCCCAAGCGCGGGGATTACAAGCGTGTGCCACCACACCCGGCTGTGCTTTTGTCTTTGACTCTACTTGCTGCTCTCTTGCTTCTGGCCCCCATGATGTGAGAGCAGAGCCTTCACTCTTTTCCAAGCTACGCTTCCCACTGTCATGCCCTGAACGCTGCAAACCCAGCCTGACATAGATTGAGCCTCTGAGATCTCCAAAAACTGTGACCAAATAAATCTTCCTTCTTAAGTTGTGTGTGGTAAGACTTATTAAGTCACAGCAGGGAGAATGTTGACTGAGACAGGTGACAAGATTCTTTGGGAACTTCTAGGAGAAAGATTCAAGATATAGTTGCAATTTTGTTTTGTTTTGTTGGTTTTTTTTGCGGGTCTGGGGATGGAACCCAGGGGCATTCAACCTCCGAGCTACACCCCTGCCCTATTTTTTTTTTATTCTTTATTATTAAACAGGGTCTCACTGAGTTGCAGAGGGCCTCACTAATAAGCTGAGGCTGTCCATGAACCTCGATCCTCAGGTTTCAGCTTCCCGAATGCTGGGATTGCAAGCTTACGCCACCACGCCCGGCCGAGATATAGTTGCAATGTAATCACAGAGTTCTTACTTAAGGATACTCAAATTTATTCTCTCTCTCTCTCTCTCTCTCTCTCTCTCTCTCTCTCTCTCTCTGGCACTGGAGATTGAACCCAGGGGCATTCCGTCTCCAAGCTAAACTCTTGCCATTTATCTTTTGAAAGAGAGTCTCACTAAGTTGCAGATGTTGGCCTTGAACCTGTGATCCTTCTGTCTTAGCCTCTTAAATACTGAGATTACAAATGTGTCCCACCATGTCTAGTTTAACTTTTCCTTTTGAACTGAAGAACTAACTCAGGTATGAAGATTCAGCAAAGAGCCATGTATCAGTAGAACATTTGTGTGTGTGTGTGTGTGTGTGTGTGTGTGTGTGGTACTGAGGGTGGAACCCAGGGACTTTTCTACCTCCGGGCTATACTCCCAGAACTATTTTTTTTTTTTTTTTTGGTGGTGGTACTGGGGTTCCTGGAAGCCCTTCTACTTCCGGGCTACACTCCCAGACCTATCTTTACATTTTTTATTTGGAAACAGGGTCTCCTAAGCCAGTGTGTGCGGCTGGCTTCGAACCTGCGTGATCCTCCTGTCTCTGCCTCCCAAGCGCGGGGATTACAAGCATGCGCCACCACACCCGGATCCCAGACCTATTTTATACTTTATTTGGAAACAGGGTCTCACTAAGTTGCTGAGAGCCTCACTAGGTAGCTGAGGCTGGCTTCGAACCCGTGTGATCCTCCTGTCTCAGCCTCCCAAGTGCTGGGATTACAAGCATGCGCCACCATTCCCAGCATTCAGTAGAACATTTTAAACTTCAGTAAGAGAAAATATTTCTTCAACTGGCTTTAGGAATAAAGAAAATGTACATGATCTAATAAAAAGTCTAAAGGCCTTCTTGAGTTTTTAAAGTTCATTGATTAATCAAAGGACTGGTTAATTAGTTCAAAAAGATCATCAAGGATCTGGACTCTTTACAGTTTTTCTCTCTGTCCTTCTGAGTGTCTTAGTTTACTCCCCTCTGTGGTGACAAGATGGCTGCCACCCTGGCTGCAGAAACCATATACAGTCAGATAATGTCCAACAGAACAGGGACTGTTCCTTACAGCCTATTCTTTGAGGGAAGAAATATTCTTCAAGAAGACTCAACTGGAATTCTATTAGGAAGGAGGAAGGGGTGTTGGTGAGTGGTTTTTGGGTGGCAAATGAACATGGTCTGCTATAGACCTTGTTCTACAGGGCTACAACCCTGTCATGATAAGACAGGCCTCTATAAGCCAGGCCTACATATCAAAATAGGGACCTTATCGATGTGTCCACCTTTTTGTATTTTGGGATTATATGATCTGCCATTCCAAAGATTTCTATAGGTCAAATTGTTCTGACTGTAAGTCTGGCCAGCTGCCTGTGAGGGTAACCAAGCTCGATGTGCCTCTGGCAGTTAATGTTCTTACCAGGTCTGTGCGACCTTGTGGCATCCCAATCCAACTGCCATCTCATTCTCAACCACAACCTCTCTGCACCACCATCCTTGCTGACAAAGAACAGTTACTCTATTGTCTCTAAAAATGTCAGCACTTTCTTCACTAATGATTTACCTTGTCTTGACAATGCTAGTGTGTTTTAGGTCCTCTCAGGAGATATAATTTGGAGGTGAATAAGCACTCAATAAATCCACTCCAACATTTCTATCTCCTCAGGTCTTTGAACTTACTTTCTCTATTATACCTTATAATTTCTGGCATCTCAGATGCATTTAGTATACGGCATGAATGAGTCCATGTTTCTTTCTATCCACCCAGAAAACAAAATGATTCCTAGTTGCTCAAAAGCATCACATATAGAATAACCAGCAGAAGCCATCATATCAATAAACTCAGATGGACGTGGAATGTGCTTTCCCTTTCTTGGCGTAACATTCTGAGAATCGACTCCTTCATTTCCCCCCCAAGTCTATGCCAATATCAGTTATCCAAGTCATGTAATTTTGCCTTTCCTTTCAGATATCAGATAGGGAGATTAGACGGAGAATTCATTTTTTACTCCGCCCTGTTCTGGGGACATGTTGAGGTCTTACTCTAGTTGTAGTTTTAGAGACGATGTGAATTCGTAGGGGTAGGGCAAGGAACGAGTTGATTTCTCCATGCAAGGTAAGGCCCTCAGATCATTGAAGGGGCTTTAAGCAAAGTGGGATAGATGCCTGAGAAGGGAAGGAAGGGCTGATGTGGCTGACAAGAGAGGCAGGAATCAATGAAGTTTAGAAATTCAGTGCTCTTTTAGTCATCTGGGTCCTCCCATAAATCTCTTTTCCAATGCTTACATCTACTTCTTTCATAATCAATGTTCTAATTTTCACCTAAGCAACAGTGTAAAGCTGCAAATTAAACTCATCTTATAATTCAGCAACCTGCAGGATCAAACTTCAGTTTGATTTTTGTCTATTTTAGCATTGTGGCTGTAAGACAAAAGCTATTCTTCTAGTACATAGAAAATACTTGTTTTTCATTCTGTTTCTGGAGTTGAGAACATAAGAATTTGTGTTTCATATCCTTAATTTTAAAAAGTACATTTAACATGATAAGAAGCAGGCATTGTATCCTACAGAGCATGAGTTTCTCATAGTTTTTCTATTATTCTTTGGTGGCAACTGCTTCACACCCTAAACCTTGACTTTAATAGTGTTGATCCATGTGGCTGCAGATAAAATCATAATGGTTTGCCATGTGTCTTGGCAGGACCACATCTCTTACTCCTGGCTGAGTTTTCACTGCATTTGCCTCCGACCATGCCAAACAAATCATCCTAGATTCCTGCCAGTTTCTGGGAGGGTCTGTTTCTGTCCAAATCTTGGTACCATTTTTGGCCTCAACCAAGCTTTTTATTTACAGGCAACAGAAAGAGACAGTGGATAAGTTAGGGAGAAAAAGAAAAGATGAAAAGAATACTGGGTAGTTCATCGAACCAGGACTTTTACAGTGAGGAACCATATTGAAACCCATGAACCTGGAGGTAAGGTCTTCCTCTACGCCCTTTGCATTGGGTTACTACTCAATCGCACCATGAGACAGGAGTGTTGGGTTGGTAAGAGATTGGGTTTAGTGCTAGTCCTTGGCTCCAGAAGAAGCACAGACAGTTATTATTGGGCTTTTCCCACTTCTATTGAGCAAGACAGGCTCACCAAGGCTCCTAATATGGGGAATCTTCCAAACAAAAGAAGAGCCTGGCTGTTGCATAGCCAAAGCAAATGGAAAATGTCCCTTAGTCTTTGGGCAAGGGACTGACTTCTCAGTGTCCTCATCTCTAGAGAGAAGAGACCTTGCTACAGATTGCTCCAGACCTGTGCCTCTGTAGAGAAGCAATTCCAGGTAAGCGCCAGGCCCTTGGCCTGCTCCTAGGCCCAGAGCAGAAGGGGTGGCCTGAGGTGACAGCCTCGGGGTGAAGGCCACTCTTCCTGGCCCCTGGCAGCTGTCGCACTGAGAACGGTGCAGCTGTTTTTGCGGCAGGTTTCACACTGATGCAGAAAATAGAAGCACTGTCAGGCCAGGGCTGTGAGTGATCCAGAGAACAAAGTCATTTCTCAAGGCACTGCCCTGTTTGAACACTGGGTGTCGAGGTGACAGATTTTGTACACACTTTATGGGCGGGGGGAGGATCTACCACCTTAACTGATTTTGAAACCTTTAGAAGTATTTGGCAAGTGCGAACAGTTGGTTCTCGACACTTTCTCTTTAATCAATTGTTTCTTTAAGAAGCACTGTGCTGAAGGGGGAGAGCTGTGCATTTCTCCCCCACCTCTCACTCCCTTTCCAGTGCAGTGGTTTTTCAATATAAAGAGGCAAAACTTTCTCCACAATTCCCGAAATGGTGCCTGCATATTAAAAATACACCAGCTTCCGTTGCTGTTTGCCTGCGGATTTGTTTCATTTCATACCTCACTGACGCTCCTTTCTGTTCCGAACACACTGTACCCAGTTGTAAGGAGAGAAGGGAGGGGAGGGACTTGAGAGAGCATCGCTTGTTTTCTCAGCAAACTCTGAGAAATGTGAAAATTGAAGTTTGAACTTTGAATGAACAGAAGCCCAGGGACTACAGGGTAATTTTAATTCATTGCCTTGCTAGGAGCTCTGAGACAGGTCCCTTCTTTGCCTGAAGGTGGTATCCACAGTCACTTCTCAAAAGGTGGGCATTGGGATTTGGAGTATGAACCATCATTACCTTTGGGCCCAAAGGTAGGTTCAGGAGGATCCAGCAGCTTATCCATGTTGTCTGAGTGTAATATTTACATCACTGAATATATGCCACTTCAACGTCAATGCCACTTCGACATCTACCTACCATGATGCTGTAGGTTAAATGCATTTTCCCAAATTTTAAATCCATCTGGAATCTCAGAATGTGCCCTTCTTAAGGACAGAGCATTTTTAGGTATAATTAGTTAAAAATCTGAACATGAAATCATACTGGATTTAGGAGAGACCTAATAAAAAGTGTGTTCATAAGAAGGGGAGGACTGGACACAGTGGCACATGCTTGTAATCCCAGGACTTGGGAGGCTGAGAATGGAGAATTACAGGTTCAAGGCCAGCAGCCTATAGTAACTTAGTGAGACCTTGTTTCAAAATAAAAAAGGCTGGGGGTGTAGCTCAGAGGTAGAACGTTCCTGGGTTTAATTCTCAGTACAGAATAAGAATGAGAGTAATAATAATAATAATAATAATAATAATAATAAGAAGAAGAAGAAGAGAAGGAGGAGGAGGAGGTAGAAGAGAAGAAGGAGGAGGAGGATGAAGAGGGGGAGAAGGAAGGGAGGAGGGGCAACAATAATCCAACACAGAAAGACACACAGTATTAGATGGCTGGCCAGAGAAAACTCCAATTTGTGAAGGCTAGAAAAGTCCCCCTATCTTGTTTACTGGAACACCCCCATATCTGGCTTGGGTGCCATAGAGATGTCTTTCTCTCCCTTCCCTCCCCCAGCCCTTTCACACAGAGAAGGAGATGTGAGGTGGAGGCTGAGATTGGAGCCATGATGAATCTACAGGCCAAGGGGTGCTAGAGATTGCCAGCCAGCACCAGCATCTGGGAGAGAGACACGGCAGAACTCTTCTCCTGAGCCTCTGGAAGGAAGGACTATCCTGACGCCCTGATTGCGGGCTTCTGGCTCCTGGAATGTGAGGGCAAGTTTCTGTTGCATTAAGCAACCCGGTTTGTGGCAGTGTGCTGCAGCAGCCCTCGAAGCCAGTACAGCACGCCCCTTTGAACATCCCTTTGCTACTCTGCTCTTAGCCTCCAATGTCCGCAAAACTTTCTCTCCCCTCGAGTCTCAGCTCAAATGTCATCTCCTCAGGGAAGTTCCCTGAATCCTCATTAAAATTTCATCTCTTCCTTCCTCTGTGCTCTGCCGTCTTTTGCGCTGTCTTCTTACATTTAGAAGCTTATAAGTGGTGCTTTTCTTTATTTTTTATTTTTCATTTTTTTGTACTAGGGATTGAACCCAGGGTACTTTAACTCTGAGCTACAGCCTCAGCCCTTTTTATTTTTAAATTATGAAACAGGGTCTTGCTGAGTTGCTGAGGGTCTCACTAAGTTGCTAAGGCTAGCCTTGAACCTGCAGCCCTGCTGTCTCAGCCTCCCAAATCCTGGGATTACAGGTGTGAACCACTGGGCCCACACCTTTTTGATTGTGGACTTTCCGAGGGCAGGAACAGATATTTTCATCTCTGTCTTTCCAATGCCTGGAAAAGTATGGCAGGCAGCTGACCCTGGTAAATGTGTATAAAGAATGCATAGATCCTCCATCTCTGTGGTTAACTTTATTCCTAGCCTTTTGTTTCTGTAGCTATTGTTCATGTGGCTTTTTTTAATTTCCTTTTCAGCTTATTTGCTACTGGCGTATAGCAGAGCTACTGACTTTTGTGTATTGATTTTGTATCCTGCAACTTTGGTAAATTTATTAATTAGTCCGGATAATAGTTGTTTTGTAGAGTTTTGGGGCTTTCTATATATATATAAAATCATGTCATCTACATATGCTGACAATTTTATTTTCTGCTTTCTGTGGATGTCCTTTATTTCTTTCTCTTGACTGTACTATGTTGAGTAAATGTGCTAAAAATGAGCATCCTTGCTATGTTCCAGGTGTGTGTGTGTGTGTGTGTGTGTGTGTGTATGTGTGTGTGTGTGTGTGTGAGAGAGAGAGAGAGAGAGAGAGAGAGAAAGAGAGAGAGAGAGAGAGAGAGAGAGAGAGAGAGAGAGAGAGAGAGAGAGAGAGAGAGAGAGATTTCAGTTTCTCACTGGCAAGGCGTTAGCTGTGTCTGTGTTGAGAATGGATGGGAGGGAAACATGGCATCCTCCAGAGGTGATGTTTCAGGTTCTTCTGAAGGGGGCAGCATGTCCCTGGTCATCTCATTTTTTTTTTCTTTTGATGTCATCTCTGTCCTGTAAGCTTAGCCACTGCTAACATATCTCTGCTTAAATGGCAGCTGGTAATATTGGTGCTGGCTGGTCCCAGCTTAAGGTGAGGCTCCTCCCAGGCTCATCCATATGCACAAGACAGAGAAAGCTCATGCTTTGGGAGCATCTTGCAGGAGATGGGAAGGTGACCTGCTACAGGGAGATGAAGACTGAGCGAGCACAGATGTCTTACGGCTCTTCTGAAACACTCCCACTGGCCCGTGGGAGTCCCTTCTCCCTCTGCATTGTGTCCCTGGCCACTCCACTCACTCGACCACCCCCCACATCCATCCACCCCCCCAAAATGCCTGCCAGCCACCAAATACTACATCATTTGGTATAAGGAATATTGTCTTTTGTCCTTATTGGGATAGGAATATTGTCTTTTGCCTTTAATACTGTGAGACAAAACTTTAGGAATTTGACAGAATTAAACTATCTTATCTTGTTTAAAATTTTAAACAAAAATAAAGGAAGACTTCTTTTTGGAATTTCCTGGGGTGCAGAAAGGTGACATGGTTAGGGTTTCAGGGTGCCTCATGGACGGATGGCACAGACTTTCTATGTGAGAATGCATGAGCCTTTCTGTGCAGGGCGGGCCCAAAGGCCTGGGCATGGCCCATGAGGAGCCTGAGCAAAGGGGATGCAGAAAACTGCTGCCTGAGCAAGCTGGCCCCTGGGACGGGGCCTGGAGAAGGCAGCCACGGGAGCTAGCATCCGACTCTAATAACAGACTGCTACCTCTGTGTCCCCAGAGCTCTCCTGGAGGTCCTGGGGCCTGTCCTTCCTCTTCCATACTCAGGAGGTTGGGAGTTACCTTGACAGTGCTCAGCCTCTTGGTTAAGTGGCTGAGGGTAGCAGGTATCTGTGGGGACCATGGCGGATTCCAGTTTGGAGGCCATGTATTCTGAGGCTAAGGATGATTTATGAGAAAGTCTGGGATTCTCTTGTTTCAGCTCCCTCTGGAACTCTCTGGAAGATTCTGGTCATTTTATTTCATTTCTAAATTACCAGATGATTCTTTACCCTTAGCCATTGGTCCTCGGACTTAAAGAGAGGTGCTTTGGTGTGCCATTAATCACAGAACCCTGGAGGGGTGTTGGAAGACCTCTTCTCTCCTTCTCTGTTCTGCTTTGATTTCAGAATTCTCAGTCCTTGAAGTGTCCTGCTCAGTGACATAGATCTCACTCCCAAAGTGGACCAGGCCTTGTATGGAGAAGGCTTTCAGGAAAAGAGGGAGAAAGAGAGAAAGTGACTTAGTTCATTCCTCCTGCTATAACAAAATACTAGAGACTAGGTAACTTATAAATAATAGAAACATATTTCTGGAGGCTGAGAAACCCAAGATCAAGGTGCTGATAGGTTTGGTGTCTGGTGGGAGCATGGGCCTTCTTGCTACATCTTTGCATGGCAGAAAGGGCAGAAGGGGACTAGGAGACCCCTTAGACCTCTTTTTATAAAGGCACTAATATCATTCACAAGGATGCAGTAACCATGATTTCATCACTTACCCTAAGGCACTGCTAGTTTATACTGTTGTACTGTGTACTTGATCCTGTGTGGCTTTTGGAGGAACACATAGATTCAAATCATAGCAGAAAACTGGCTCAGTCAATCAGTCAATCAATCAATCAATCAATCAGTGCTAAATATGTACTTTGTGCCAGGCTCTATCTTAGGCCTTGAGGATATAGCCATGAACAAAACTCTGCCTTTGCCGGGCGTGGTGGCGCACGCTTGTAATCCCTGAGCTTGGGAGGCGGAGATAGGAGGATCATGCAGGTTCGAAGCCAGCCACGCTGGCTTAAGAGACCCTGTTTCCAAATATAAAAAAGTATAAAATAGGTCTGGGAGTGTAGCCCGGAGGTAGAAGGGCTTCCAGGAACCCCGGTACCACCAAAACCAAAACAAAACAAAAAACAAAAAGCCAAAACTCTGCCTTCAAGGAGCTTACATCCTAACTCTAGCCTGACTTATTATATATGTATGTTTTTTTCTTTTCTGGAAGGCAGAAACAAGGGAAGGATAGAAGGACTGTATTGCTCAATGGAGGGAGAAAGTAAGTGAGAGGGTCAGCAAACCAAGAATCAACATGCATGAGTCGTTATCACCAGACACTCCAGATCACAGTGGGGTTGCCTGGAGAATGGGGGATGTTGCTAAACATACATTGTTTTATCAAAGAGGTCGCTCCCTCTTGACACACACTCTGAGGATGGCTATGGGTGGCATCAGGGTCAGTTACTCCAGCTTCTTAGCAGGTAGCAGAGGAGACTCCATGTCATCTTGGGAGGGACCTAGCGCTGAAAAAAGGTGTGTGTGTGTGTGTGTGTGTGTGTGTGTGTGTGTGTGTATGTGTGACCCCAAACAGTGTGAAGCTTTTTATTTTAATGTGTGTTTTCTGAGGTCTGAGCTTCAGTTGTGGAAGATTCTGGTTGGATTAGAGAGGGGAAATCCTCTCCTGAGCGAGCTGTGGCACCAGATTGTCTAGGAAGGATGTTGCCCCTCACCAAGGGGCAGTATCTCAGTAGCCTCTGTGCATAAAAGCTGCAGGGAAATTGGAAGAAAAGGAAAGAGATGAGGCGGTTGGAACTGGGGCAGGAACCCAAGAGTGTAGTGGACTTGCAGACTGAGAGCCAGGGACTCCCATTGTGTGAATGGAGAGCATTTCCTTCCTTCCTTCCTTCCTTCCTTCCTTCCTTCCTTCCTTCCTTCCTTCCTCCTTCCTCCTTCCTCCTTCCTCCTTCCTCCTTCCTCTTTCCTTCCTTCCTTCCTTCCTTCCTTCCTTCCTTCCTTTCTTTCTTTCTTTCTTTCTTTCTTTCTTTCTTTCTTTCGTGGTACTGGGGTTCCTGGAAGCCCTTCTACCTCCAGGCTACACTCCCAGACCTATTTTATACTTTTTTATATTTGGAAACAGGGTCTCTTAAGCCAGCATGGCTGGTTTTGAACCTGCGCGATCCTCCTGTCTCCGCCTCCCAAGCTCAGGGATTACAAGCGTGCGCCACCACGCAGGGCTCCAATGGAGAGCATTTCTAAGCGACCTTCCCACAGCATGGCTCTCCTTTCTTTCCCTTTTCAGGGAAGTCAATACTTATGTTCTGCTTCTTACATTCAAGCAGCAGCTGGGCTGAGGTCCTCTTGGTGGTGCAAGAGAGTGTGGCCAAGTGGACGCAGCTGCAGAGCTGTCAGGCCTTGGGCAGCAGGAGACCAGCCCAGGCTCCTGGTGTCACTGGAAGGTCACTGGTGTCTAGAGAGAGAGAGTGCTCACAGCCAGGGTCCTCTCCGGGGCTGTCTGATGCCCAGACATCACTAGCTCTGGGCAGGAATCTCACTTGTAACAAGCTCCTAGGTCTCCTGATCTCCATAAATAGGCCTGGATGGGATCTGTGATTTGTAGCCTTTTTTCTTTTTTAAACAAGAGAACTACTTTTTAAGCAAAAATTTTATGAGGAACACGTTTTAAAAAGCACAAAGCAGAGTAGGGGCTGGAGTCCTGCTGGCTTTGCCCCTCCCCTCCCCCTCATGATGACCCTTGAGGGGCATCTGGAAGCCCAGGCTCCCCAGAGCTGAGTGTGGGAGCCACTGGACAGATGGGGTGTAAGGGCACTACTGCCTGTGACATTCATGACTATGTGCAGCTGGCCTTCAAAGGGCCAATAAAGCTGAGGACATGAATTGCTGGCACTTTTAAAAATGCTTTTATTGGTAGATTGTAATTATACATTATAAACAAGGTTCACAGTGATATAGACATACATGCACATAGTACTTGGTGTGTTTTCCTCTGGATTGGCAGCATGTCCCTGCTGTCCACCCCTCCCTGTGCATATTTGTGAGATTGGTAGGGATGCCTTCCTATATGGACATAGATCATTTAAACTCTTTCCTTCATCAATCTTCTCTTTTCTCCTCTCTCTAATGGAAGAGGCCCAATCCTCTCCCACTATTCTATTGGTCTCTCTCCTTATTTATCTAAAGTATCTTTTGTTTCTCATTCTCTCTCTAGTTTCCACATACGAGAGAAAACATATGACCTTCGGCTTTTTGAAACTGCTTGATCTCACTTAGTATAATATTCATGGGTCCAGGAAAATGGACCCATCCATTTTTCCTGCAAACGACATAATTTTATTCTTCTTTATGGCTGAGTAAAATTCCATCGTATGTATATACCACATTTTTGTTATCCATTTGTCTATAGACAGATACCTGGCTTAGTTTCATAATTTGGCTATTTTGTGCTGCTATAAATATGGATATGCATGTGTCAATCAATAACTGGGCAATTGCACTGAATAGCCAATTCTGAAAAGAAGAAATACAAATGACCAGCCAGGCGTGGTGGCGCACACTTGTAATCCCAGCATTTGGGAGGCTGAGACCGGAGGATTGCGGGTCGCGGACAGCCTCAGGTACTGAGTGAGGCTCTTTGCAACTCAGTGAGACCCTGTTTAAAAAAAAGAAAAGAGACTTCTGGGAAGATGGCGACCGAGAAAAGCGGGGCTTAAGAGCCCTGCTAACAACCAATTTCATTACCACAAAATCAGCGCCTTTCATAGCCAGAAAACACCATCACCAGAGAAACAAAAAAATCACCAGGCTCCAGAGAGAAAGCGGACCGAGAACAGAGCTCAGAGCCACAGAGGAGATACACTGGCCTCACGCCCGAGGAAGCGGCAGCAGCGCCATACTGCCAGCGGCAGCTGCGAATTAACCGGACGGCCTACAGCAAGCCGAGGTGAGCTGCTGCGGAACAGCCAGGCGGGATTTTTCAGCGCAGGGAACATCTAAAGCTCCCAGTGGCTGAGCTCAGCACACGCTGCAAGGACTCAGGGTGGAATTCAAAATCAGAGAAGAAAAAATACGCCAGCCTCACGGCCGAGGGCGTAGCAGCGGCGCCATATTGCCACCACCAGCAGCAGCAGCAGCGAATTCAACAAGTCCAGTACAACTACATCTGCGAACTCAAGAACAGTGAGTCAAATTGCGGGCCACAGAGGAGAAATCCCAGTACTGTACTTCCTGGGACTTGACCCAGTGGGGGAGTGGCGGTGGCAGAGATTTCACACCATAGGAGAACGTGCAACCTGGCACCTCCCATAGTTTAAAGCAGCCTCTATGGATTCCCTGGGTCGGAGACTCTGTGATACAACCCAGTAAAGGAGTAGTGGGGTCTGGGATACTACAGACTCGAGATCCAGAGCACCTTAAGTGAAGTCATAGTGACCCAAGGGAAGAACCCACAGAAGGCACAAACTTCTGAAATCATGGGAAAGAGGAATAACACTGGAGCAATGAATGACCACAACCCCACAACATCAGAACCCGATAAAACAGAAAATCAGAGATTTCTAGAAGATCAAATCAGGAAAATAACTGTAGAAATAATAGAGGTGCTTCAAAAAGAACTCAGAGAGAGCCAAAAAGAGATAAAGGATGCAATTAATGAAGTAAAGACCTCAATTCAAAGCATGAACAACCTATTAGACCACATGGAGAACAGAATCTCACTCTTAGAAGATGATCATTCCAAAAATGAACACATAGTTTCTAATCTAGAAAAAAATATCCATCAGCAGGAATCTGACATTGAAGAAATATGGGCCCGTTTTAAGAGAGCTAACCTAAGAATAATTGGAATAGAGGAGGGAAAAGAAAGTGATACCAAAGGGATCAACAATCTCTTCAAGGAAGTAATAGCAGAAAATTTTCCAAACATAGAGCAAGAGGTTGATACACAGGTCCAGGAAACTTATAGAACTCCCTTTAGACAGGATTGGAGAAGAGGATCCCCATGCCACATAATTGTCAAAATGACCAATGTGGAAGCCAAGCAGAGAATCTTTTTTTTTTTTTTTTGGTGGTACTGGGGTTCCTCGAAGCCCTTCTACTTCCGGGCTACACTCCCAGACCTATTTTTATATTTTTATTTGGAAACAGGGTCTCCTAAGCCAGCGCATGTGGCTGGCTTTGAACCTGCGCGATCCGCCTGTCTCTGCCTCCCAAGCGTGGGGATTACAAGCGTGCGCCACCATGCCCGGCCTCGCAGAGAATCTTAAAGGCAACAAAAACAAAGGGCCAAGTGACATTCAGAGGCAAACCAATTAGAATCACTCCAGACTTCCCAAACCAAGTCATGAAAGCCAGAAGGGCTTGGAGTAACATATTCCAAACTCTGAAAGAAAACAACTTCCAGCCAAAAATTTTCTACCCAGCAAAACTTTCTATCAAATTAGATGGAAAAATAAGAAGCTTCCACAACAAACAAAAACTGAAGGAATTTATGTCTTCAAAACCAGCGCTAGAGAAAATACTCAAAGAGATTAACTACAAAGAAGAAATAGGTAACACACACCAGAAACAGAGAAACAAGATTTTCCATCCAACAGACAACTAAGATTGGTTATCTGTGGAAATTCATTATTTATGTTAGTCTTTTACCTATCTCTAAATTGTATTGTTTGCCTTTATTGTTGTTAATTTTTAGGATTTCTAGTTGGAATATTAATATACCTTCAGATATAGCATTTGGAAATATTTTATCCCATTCTATCATTAACTTTTAACTCTGTTTACATTGTCTTTGGATATACAATATTTTTTTATTTTTTAGGGAGTCTGTATACTCTTCTGTTGCCTGTGCCATTGAAATCATATCCAAGAAATCACTGCCAATTTCAATTTTGTGAGGTTTTATGACCCAGATTTTCTTCTAAAAGTTTATAGTTTTAAGATTTATATTTAGGTCTTTTAGCTATTTTGAGTTAGTACTTGTATATGGGATTAGGTAAGGGTCCAATTTTATTCTTTTCCATGTAATTATTATGTTTCAACAATATTTAGTTAAAAGATTATTATTTCCACCACCAAATGTTCGTAGAAACCTTGTCAAAAATAACTTGACAATATAGGGAAGAATTTAGCTCTAGGCTTGTATTTAACTCCAATGGTTTATATATCTGCCTTTAGAACAGTACTACACTGTTTCAATTATTGTAGCTTTATATGGTTTGAAATCAGAAAATATATGTCTTCTAGCTTTGTTCTTTTTCAAGATCGTTTTGGGTATCTAGAATCCATATTCCATATTGGGATAGATTTTTTTTCTGAAAAATAAATATATAAATATATGATAGTTTCACCTAAAAAAATAGAAAAAAATATTCTCTTGTAAGAAATAAAGCAAAAAGAAATACTGAAATGTTATCTTTAAGTCATCAAAAGCTTGGTATCAGACAAATGAAACTGCTATGTGAGATTATCATTGTTAATTTTGGATAAATTGCTATAATACTAGATGTCAACCACTAAGCCAAGCATGGGAAGGAGGGATGGGGAGAGAATGGGGTGGGGATCGGGTGGGGGCTGACTGGGCGATGTGTGCATGTATGTCTACAAAAGTTTGTATCCCGCTATGATGTATGAATACAGTGCACCAATAAAATAAATTAAAAAAAAAGAATAAAAAATAGGGCTGGAGGTGTAGCTCGGAGGTAGAATGTTCCTGGGCTCCATCCTCAGTATGGCAAAAAAAAAAAAAAAAGAAAAAAAATACAAATGACTAATAAATATATATATAAATGTTGAACATCTTTAGCAATCAGGGAATCACAAATCAAAACTACATTGAGCTGTGTGTGTGGTGGCCCATGCTTGTAATCCCAGTACTTGGGATTACAGTATTGAGACAGGAGGATCATAGGTTCATGGCCAACCTTAGCAACTTAGTGAGGTCCTCAGCAGAATAAAATAAATAAAAGAAAAAGATAGGGTTGGGGATGTAGCTTACAGGTAGAATGCCCTGGGTTTCATCCCCAGTACTGCAAAACAAAGCAAAGCAAAACAAAACAAAAATGCTACATGGAGATTCCATTTAACTCAAGTTAAAATGGTAATCATCAAGAACACAAATAATAATAAATGCTGTTAAGGATGTAGGAAATAGGAACTTGTATACACTGTTGGTAGAATTGTTAATTAGTCCAACCACTATGAAGATCGGTATGGAGGTTCCTCAGAAGAATTTCTGGCATTTTGCAATTTATTTATTTATTTATTTATTTATTTATTTATTTAGGGGTGGAACCCAGGGGCTTTTCTATCTCTGGGCTATACTCCCAGACCTATTTTATATTTTATTTGGAAACAGGGTCTAAGTTGCTGAGAGCCTCACTCAGTAGCTGAGGCTGGCTTCGAACCTGTGCGATCCTCCTGTCTCAGCCTCTCCAAGTACTGGTATTATAAGCAGGTGCCATCACACCAGGCTTGCAATATTTGTAATAGTCCGGCACTTTGTCCCATTTATAATGCAGTTTTCTCCCTTCATGGCTTTAGGCCTTCTCCCCGCCCAGTTGGCTTCTTCTCTTCCTGTGGTTTCCATTTTTTACTTGCACGCAGAGGCACTTGCTTGATGTCTGGGAATGCTGGAGAAGCACTCAGAATGCCCACATTTGGCCCCCTTGACTTGGTGGAGAACCCTGCCCTCCTCAGTGGTGCCTGGAAGCCCTGATTCCATCCTCTCCAGATGACCAAGCTTCAGCCTTCAGCCAGCGGAGGGAGAGGATGCAGACACGACTGCTACTTGAACAGATTTTTACCCATTTTCCCTTATTTTAGCAGCTTCACTTCCGTTCCAGAGATGCCAGCGCTGCCAGTCCTGTGTTATGCACCGGGCTTACTTCCGGCTTTCCTCACCAGGTCTCTGACTTAGATTCTTGGGTCTGTGAAGTGTGTTATCCTTTGCCCATCTGCTTTGTAGCTTCCAAGTTTCTCTTTCTACTTTCTCCTTCTCACTTTGCCTTGTCCTGGTGGGGTTACTTACCTCTTTGTATAATGATCCCTTTGCTATTGTGAGGTTTGGGGAGGGAACAAGATTACATTGTTTTCAGGTCACCACTGTTAACAGGGAGTATGGCCACCGACTTTTACCTTTTGAGGAAAGACCTTTCCAGTTTTCCACTGGGTGACACCCGGATTCCAGGGACTGGCCGTGAGCATCGTCAGGAAAACTGCCGTTTCCTCTGTTGGAGGATGTGTGAGCCGCTGTTCTAGGCTCAGTGTCTTCTCTTGTCCTGATGGTACCCCTGTCAGTCACACTCCCTCCCCCTGACGTATGCCAGCAACTTTCTTATTCCTGACATCATTCATTCTACTTAGATGCCCCTGGGTCCTTGTTAAGATGCTTTTAATCCATCAAAGGAAAAAAAAATCAATAGAATTTCATTTTTCTCTTTTTTTAATGAGCACTTAGTAGGTCTGTGGATATGTGAATTAAAATTTCTGAGTATTAGCTGGGTATGGTGGCACATGCTTTAATATAAATACTTTGGAGACTGAGACAGGAGAACCACAGGTTCGAGGCCAGCTTCAGCAATTTATTTACACACACACACACACACACATATATATATATATATATATATATATATATATATTTTTTTTTTTTTTTTTTTTGGTGGTACTGGGGATGGAACACTTCTACCTCCAGGTTATACTCCCAGACCTATTTTATATTTTATTTGGAAACGGTCTCTTAAGCCAGCGAGTCTGGCTTTGAATCTGCGTGATCCTCCTGTCTCCACCTCCCGAGCGCGGGGATTACAAGCGTGCACCACCACGCCTGGCTCAGCTTCAGCAATTTAGCAAGATCCTGTTTCAAAATAAAAAGTAGAAGTGGCTTGGTGTGGCTTTTGGGGTAGAATGTCCTTGGGTTCAATTCTTGGAAATTTTTTTTTCTAAGTCTAAAATTGGGATTTTTTTTTTTATATTTTTTGAAACAGGGTCTCTTAAACCAGCACAGCTGGCTATGAACCTGCACGATCCTCCTGTCTCCGCCTCCCAAGCGCGGGGATTACAAGCGTGTGCCACCACACCCGGCTAAAATTGGGATTTTTAAAATTCTAGTACTATATTAAAAAGATTATTTGCTAAGGCAATTTTTTATTTTTAAAATTTAAGTTGAATTTATTTTTAGCTGACACATGCAATTGTATGATGTAAATGCATGATGTTTCAATACATGTATACATTGTGTAATGTTTATTATTATTATTTTGGTACTAGGGATTGAACCTAGGGGATTCTACCTCTGAGCCATTTCCACAGTCTTTTTTCTTTTTCTTCTTCTTTTTTTTTTGGAATGTGGAAACAGGGTCTCACTAGGTTACTGAGAGTCTGACTAAGTTCCTGAAGCTGGCCTTGAACCCGTGAGCCTCCTGTCTTAGTCTCCTAAGTACTGAGGTTACAGGCTCAAGCCACCATACCTGTGTACATTGTGTAATGTTTAAATCAGGTAAAACATATTTATCTCCTCAAACATTTGTCGTTTCTTTATAGTAAAAATATTCGGAATTCTTTTTTCTGGCTTTTTGAGATATCTAGTATTTAAATGGTTATACAGATGTAGTTGAAACACAAACACTTTTGAAAATCAGATACTTGAAGTCAGGTCTATCCCAGAACACTGGGGACGTCATTTCATCTGGGGTAAAGGGAGACTAAACACATGGGAAATGGAAGCGCCCAGACGGTGGTGTCAGGCATTTTGGCAAGTGCCAAAAAAGTGACATGAATTGTCCCAGGGGCTTTGAGGATGATGATCTGGGAGTGTTGGGCTGGACATAATAAAGAGAAGGCTTCCTGGGAACAGACTTTAAGGAAAGGCCTTAGACACAGCCCAGAGCTGTCAGAGATGGTTCTAGGAGACAGCCCTGCCTTCATTGGCAAGGCTTCCCCTGATTCCTCTCACCTGCCATCTCTCATCCCCCTCACCCAGTCACCCTCCCCATCGACTGTCTGGGCCTCTTGATAATTCCTCCTCAACCTTAAAGCTGTCTTTGTAAGCTGGGCGTGGTGGCACGCGCTTGTAATCCCAGTACTTGGGAGGCTGAGACAAGAGGATCGCAGGTTTGAAGTCAGACCCTGTTTCAAAATAAAGAATAAAAATAGGACTGGGGGTGTAGCTCAGAGGTAGAATGCCCCTGGATTCTATTCCCAGTAACAAACAAACAAACAACAGTCTTTGTATCATTTAGGATTTCTACTTTAAGTAAGAGAAACCCAAACTCACCATGGGTTAAATGAGAGAGTTTCTTTCTCAGGACAAGTGCAAAGGGATACAGTTAGGGACTGGTAGGGAGGTTCTGTTCTATGAAATCTTCAGGCTGCTGGCTCTTTCCAGCTCACCGTAGTTCTCATCCTAATACACCAGAGGAAGCCTAGTGCCTGCTACCCTTCCTCTGGTTTGAATATAGACTGTCCCCTGGAAAAGCTCATTGGTAATGTAAAAATATCCAGAGGTGAAGTAATTGAATCATGAGGGCCCTAATGTCATGAGTGCATAAATCCATCAATGGATTGATAATTTGAATTGATCATTGGGTGTTTAGGTAGGCAGGTGGGGCATGGCTGAAGGCACTGGTCACTGGGGGTGTAGCCTCCGGGACTAGATCTGTCCCTGCTCCCTTTCCCTTTCTCTCTCTCCCTCTCCCTCTCCCTCTCCCTCTCCCTCTCCCTCTCCCTCTCCCTCTCCCTCTCCCTCTCCCTCTCCCTCTCCCTCCCTCTCCCTCTCCCTCTACCTCTACCTCTCCCTCTCTCTGCAACCTGCTGCTACTGCTGTCCCATTTATGCTTCAGAGTCGGGCTGCGGACTGAGGCCTCTGGAACCATGGCCCCCATAAATCTTTCCTCCTCTAAGTTGTTCTTGTTGGGTATTTTGATCACAATGACAGAAAAGTTGACTAAAACAGTGCCCTGGCTATCATACCCACATTCTAAGCAGGGTGCCAGAGGAGGGAAGAGGAGGGAATAGGAAAAAAAGGGGCGCAGAGGAAGAGTACCAGCTGTCTTCCATTTCCAGAAGTTGTTACTCACCACTTTTATGTCTGGTGGGCCAGAACTTGGTCAAGTACAAGTTGGAAATGTAGCCAACGTATGCTAGGATGTGTAGCCTTTGTTCTGGGCAGCCATTGTTACTAGAGAAGAGGGAAGAGTAGATATGGGGACAACTAGAAGTCATGGCCACCCTGTCACCATCGATCACTCTCAGTCTTCTTCTGCCCGCCCCATCTCTTTGTCCTCTCTCTTTGGTCCATGCCGCCATAAATCTTTCTCTGTGTGGCCCTCACCACTTAGAGTTGACGAATGTCAGCTGTGAGAAAAGAAAATATTTGGTCTGGTATTTTTCTCCAACAACAGAAGAAATGAAGAAGCAAGAAGGCCCATGACTTTCTTTTAGGTCTTTCACGGTCCTGAATTGTCACGGATTTGTTATTAGATCACTGGGATGAAGTCTTGTCTGATTGTATACTTAAGCGCTAAGGAAATGAGAGGGAGATAAGATGCTCAAGGCCAGGCCAGTTAACTAGAATATCTCTATATGAGGCCAGAGTTTCAATAGTTTGGGAAAGGAGAAAGTCATTTCAGGAAAGAGAATGTTTCCAGAAGGGAATAGGCCTCAACAGAGCCACAGGGTCAGGTTAAAGTACTTTGATAGGGGCTATGAGTTTGAACAAAATGGAGGTATATTGTCAGCTCAGACAAAAAAAATTAAATGGTGAACTGAGGTAAGGGATAGAGGAGCAGAGATTGAATGAGCTTTCAACTGCACCCAGGAGCTTGGAACCAATAAAGAAATATGTCCATTTTGGACATTTTAGATTTAGTAGAATCTTGTTCAGCACCATCTCTATCTACCTGTCTCTCTCTCCTCCATTTCTATCTCTGACCCTGTCTCAGTTTCCAGTTATCTATGTCTTTGTCTTATTTTCTTTCTATTCTCTGGTGGCAGGTTTTATGCTTGCAAAATGTTTTCTGTAATTCTCTTAATAACTGTTGATGGGTTTCCAACTCCAGACCCATGCAAATCTCTAACCCCACACCTCTGAGTTTGATTTTCCCTTAGCTGCCCTCCTGTACTGCTGTACTGCACTTCATGAAAACACAGTCTAGGCTGGTTTTTTTTTTTTTTTTTTTGGTCTGGCCTAGACACTCAGTACAAGGCAGAAACACACTGAAAAAGCTGGATAGTTGCCCCCTCCTTCCTCTGTGATGGGGTTTGGGAGACATGCTCACATTTCTCGTGGCCTAAGAGCCTCTCCTACTCCCTTGCAATCCAGCCGCTCTGAAATTTATGATGAATTCCCTGTCCTTACTCCCAGAGGTAGCTGCCAAGGAGACAGGTTAAAAGCCTGTATTTATGGCAAGTGACACTTTCTGAACAAGATGTTGATTAAGGAGCATGTTGGGTTCTGGCTGTTCCGCAAACTCTGGAGGCTGAGCTGCAAGTGTGAAGACCAGGCGTGGGTGAGGGCACCCACCACCTGCCTGAGCCTGGGGGCCTTCAGGGGACCCAACAGGGCTGTGCTTAAGTGAGCCCACATTGGCAGGCTACATGTTCAGGAATGTTATAAGCTGGTTGTTAAACTGTTGGTGGCATGCAGCTGGCCATGGCAGATGTTTTTATACGATGAAAATGTCCAGGACCCAGGGCAATGGGAAACTGCATCATGATGACTCTGTTAACAGTGGAAAAGCTAGCTTGGATACATTTGTTAGTCAACCTACTCCTTTCCTGGTTATCTTGTCTGCTTCATGCTTGCTTCCTTAATTTTCTGTCTACTTTTTTGGGGAAAGGGACATGATGACTTTGTCATCACAAACCCCAATATATAGATGTCTAAACATGTTCTGACTGGCACTTAGCAGCAGACAAGAAGCCGACAATGTGCACAGGCCTCAGAAAGCTGACTCATGGCCAGTTAACAGTGTGAACCCTGAAACAGGACAATGTCTGACTTGGGAAGCAAACCTTCCAATGCATTTGGTCAACCAGGGCCTTCTGCACAACCATGCTTCTCCTGTGAGCATGAAGCAGATGTCATTTCTGTGGCCTCTAGCACCTGTTTTGATTTTAATTGAACATTAAACCATAGGAGGCCTCTTAGGTTAATGTTGGACATTAGCCTATTGGTGACCATCAAGCACTACAGACTATTTCCTATACATAGTAATTACAATGCACCCTCAAACACACGCACAGACCATGGAGAAAAGCCTGGGAGAGCCAGTGTAGGAGAGAGACATCGCAGCTACGAATCTTACTGCTGAGAACAGACCCAAGGAAAGCAATGTAATTGCCATTAAGCACAGTGATGGATGCCAGCAACGTGTGAAGGCTTGATAATCGCCCGTTCATCCCAGGATGAATGGACGCTCTGGTTCCCCGCAAAGTATTTATTTGTATGAGATTAGATTTGACTGGGGAATGCTTCTCCCTTTTCTAAATTATTAACACCTAATAAAAGGTTATAGCCAAATTCCCTGACAACCTTGCATGTGGAAATAAAACCATCATTTTTTATGCAGTTGCCATGCATTGCTTTTCCCCCTCACTGTCGAGGAAAATGAGGAAAAAGAAAAAAGAATTGGAATTATGTTCAGTTCACTGGGGCTCTTTCTCTTGCCACTGGCTTCCCTCCCTGGAGGTGTGTGTGTGTGTGTGTGTGTGTGTGTGTGTGTGTGTGTGTGTGTGTGTGTTAAGGGCTATCTCCATTTACAAATGCAGCATTCTGGTGTTTTCTCTCTTCCTACTCGTATTAGCGTCAGAGCTCCGTGCCCACCTACAGTCAGAGCTGCCATTGTGGGTTGATCATGAAGGAGGAGGTTTCTGATGGAGATGAGCTCCTGGTTTTGAGGCAGTGTGTCAATCAGCCTGTCTGTCAGTTGGTCAACAAGTCTTTATTTATCTCAGTGGGTGCAAAGCGGTCTCCCTGCCTGCAGTCTCTCCCCCTCACACCATCCTACACACATCTGTCACCTTAACTCTTTGTCATACACAATTCAGATCCTGTTGAACTTTTTGGGGGGGTGGAGCTGGGGAAAGTGGATACTGGAGATTGAACCCAGGAGCAGAGTCTCGCTACTTTCTAAGGCTGTCCTTGAACCTGTGATCCTTCAGTCTCATGTAGTACAGGCGTGTGCACCATGCCCAGCTTCTGTTGAACTCTCTCTCAAGACAAGACAATCCCAACTCTGAAAGTCTATAATAATAACAACTCTGATTTATAGAAGTTAACATTTATAAAGCATAAAGAAATACCAGGGATTGAACCCAGGGACATTCTACACCTGAGCTACACCCTCAGCCCTATTTTTTATCCTTTATTTTGAAACAGGGTCTCATTAAGTTGTAGAGAACCAAGTAGCTGAGGCTGGCCGCAAACTTGCACTCCTTCTGTCTCAGCCTCCCGAGTACTGGGATTACAAGCATACGCCACCATGCCCGGCTTCACTTTAATTCTTGATGTATTACTTTTTCCATCCTAAAACATAAAACACTATAACTCATTGAAATTCAAGGACTTCCCCAAGGACTTAGCATAGGTGGCTTGGAACCAGGGTCTTCTGGCTCCCAACCTCATTTTTTTCTGCCTATGGCTAGGATTTGGTTAGAACACTCAAACTGCCACACTGAGACATTTGGATCTCAGAGGAAGGAGTATAGAGCCCTGGTGGATCAGCTAAGGTCCGCTGTGTCCTGAGACCTGGGACCACATACCACAGCTCATGAGCTCAGATCTCCCAGAGTGAAAATGCGTGATCAAAGCAAAAGTGGGCAGGGGACTATGGTGGGCCATGTATGGACAGTGTCCTTCAGCCCACTTCCAGAAATACTGGAGGCCAGATTGCTTTCTTTCTACCTGCCAGGTGGCAGGGATGTATGCAAACTCTTAGAACTAACTCTGTTCACTATTAGTCTAATGAACACTAATTAGGCAGGCATTTTGCAGCAGAAATCCCCAAACAAATCAATGATATATTGTCTAATCATGCATGTCAAAGCCAAACAGAATGTTTTGAGATCATTTGCAATTTTGGATGATCTGATCTCCTCCTCCACCTGGTTTGTAAATACAGCATTTGATTTCCTAGATGTTCAACCCTCAACTCCCAAATGCATTTACTCATCCTCTGTAGTATGACCTCCCCACCCATCCATCACTGTCCATCCAGGTGTTGCTTGGGACGCCTCTGTCCAGTTCCCATGCTGCACATGGTGGTTTATGTCAGTGTGCTTGGTGCAGCAAGCAGCTCAGCACAGTGCCGAGGAAAGTATGGAACTTGAAGCTTTGATAGTGATGACAATTAGCATGTCTGTGTCTGGAACAAATTAAATTTTCTAAATTACTCAGGCCTGGACTCCTAAGGTTTTGATGATGTGGGTTCTAGTTCAGGTCCCAGCACTCATTAGTTGTGTGTCTCAATCAGGGTCCTGGCAGGAAAGAGCAGGGACTTTCAAATAGGCAATGGAGAGGGTTTAAAGAAGCTATGTGTGTACTTAAGGGAAACCAGCTAGGAATGGTGGAGCCCCTGGGGCTAGCAGCAGAAGAAATACTACTTCCATCCCTAGGTCTGCAGGGACAAAGCAAGGGACTGGTCAGCAGAAGATGGAGAATCTGTGGTTATCACTGAGGATAACTGGCAGGACCCGAGGCCATAGATGGAGGGACAGATCCAAAACATAGCCCAGTAGGGAGGGTTGAGGAGAACGAAAATCTCAATTTCTTTCCTCTTTTACCCTCAAGTTTCTTGCCATTGCCTCCTATTGGCCTACTCCAACAGAAAGCCAGAGGGTAAGGGAACCTTTTGATACAGTCCCTTGAAGTCACCCTTCTAGGGCACAGACCAGGATGGAGAATGTCAGAGAGTGAATCTGGGGTGGAGTAGGAAGGACAAATAAACACTATTCAGCCCCCCGTGTGACTTGGGTCAGGTCCCTTAAATGTTTTTGGATTATAGTTTTTAATTTGTAAAATAAGGACAATTATCTACTCATAGGGTTATTAAATATACAAACTGTAAGATATAATGTATGGGGTCAGTATTTATTTATTTATTTATTTATTCTTTTTTTAATCCTTTAATCCAGGTGTTCTTTATTTTTTGTGCTTTTATTGGTGCATTATAGTCTCACATCATACTGTAAATCATGTTGACAATGACATTACATGCACACATTGATCCAAGTGTTCTTTACTCAGAATTTACCTAAATATGTACAAAGATACATATACAGATATGTTCATGGCAACAGTGACAATGAAACAATGAACATGACTGTGATGTCCATTTATAGGGATTAAACCAGTTTATTCACATTATGGAATGTTACATGTTACTTTATTTGTGTGTGTGTGGTACTGGGGGTGGGGGGAGAACCCAGGGTCTTTTCTACCTCTGGGCTATACTCCCAGACCTATTTCCATATTTTATTTGGAAACAGGTTCTCACTGAGTTGCTGAGAGCCTCACTAAGTAGCTGAGGCTGGCTTCAAACCTGTGCAATCCTCCTGTCTCTGCCTCCCAAGTGCTGAGACTACAAGCGTGCGCCACCACGCCCAGCTACACATTACTTTAAAACTCAGTAGATTTGTGTGTGTGTGTGTGTGTGTTCTTTTTTTCTTTTTTTCTTTATTTTTTAAACAAATCTTTTATTGAACATAAATGGTATATATTTAAACTATACTTGGTGCATGGTGGTGCACGCTTGCAATCCCCGTGCTTGGGAGGCAGAGACAGGAGGATCGCACAGGTTCGAAGCCAGCGTAGCTGGCTTAAGAGACCCTGTTTCCAAATAAAAATACAAAAATAGGTCTGGGAGTGTAGCCCGGAGGTAGTAGGGCTTCCAGGAACCCCAGTCAGTACCACCAAAAAAATAAAAAATAAAAAAATAAATAAAACTCAGTAGATTTATATCTACTGAAAATGAAATTGCTGTTAGCCATTGTCAGAAATGGTAATACTCACCCTATATTTTACTTACTCCTGTAATACCCTGCAGTTAAGTGAGTACTTATGACTAATTCTGGCCAATGGGCTTGGAGACAAAGTGACATTCATCATTCTGGCTGAGACAGCAAAAAGCCAACATCTCAACTTGCACTTTTTCTTTTCTTTTTTTTTTAAATTTTTTATTGGTGCACTGTATTCATACATCATAGTGGGATACAAACTTTTGTAGACATACATGCACACATCACCCAGTCAGCCCCCATCCGATCCCCACCCCATTCTCTCCCCATCCCTCCTTCCCATGCTTGGCTTAGTGGTTGACATCTAGTATTATAGCAATTTATCCAAAATTAACAATGATAATCTCAGAGAACAGTTTCATTTGTCTGATACCAAGCTTTTGATGACTTAAAGATAACATTTAAATATTTCTTTTTGCTTTCTTTCTTACCAGAGAATATTTTTTTTCTATTTTTTTTAGGTGAAACTACCATATATTTATATATTTATTTTTCAGAAAAAAAATCTATCCTAATATGGAATATGGGTTCTAGATACCCAAAACGATCTTGAAAAAGAACAAAGCTAGAAGACATATATTTTCTGATTTCAAACCATATAAAGCTACAATAATTGAAACAGTGTAGTACTGTTCTAAAGGCAGATATATAAACCATTGGAGTTAAATACAAGCCTAGAGCTAAATTCTTCCCTATATTGTCAAGTTATTTTTGACAAGGTTTCCACGAACATTTGGTGGTGGAAATAATAATCTTTTAACTAAATATTGTTAAAAAATAATAATTACATGGAAAAGAATAAAATTGGACCCTTACCTAATCCCATATACAAGTATTAACTCAAAATAGCTAAAAGACCTAAATATAAATTTAAGACTATAAACTTTTAGAAGAAAATCTGGGTCATAAAACCTCACAAAATTGAAATTGGCAGTGATTTCTTGGATATGATTTCAATGGCACAGGCAACAGAAGAGTATACAAGCTCCCTAAAAAATAAAAAAAATTGTATATCCAATGACAATGTAAACAGAGTTAAAAGTTAATGATAGAATGGGATAAAATATTTCCAAATGCTATATCTGAAGGTATATTAATATTCCAACTAGAAATCCTAAAAATTAACAACAATAAAGGCAAACAATACAATTTAGAGATAGGTAAAAGACTAACATAAATAATGAATCTCCACAGATAACCAATCTTAGTTGACTGTTGGATGGAAACTCTTGTTTCTCTGGTTCTGGTGTGTGTTACCTATTTCTTCTTTGTAGTTAATCTCTTTGAGTATTTTCTCTAGTGCTGGTTTTGAAGACAAAAATTCCTTCAGTTTCTGTTTGTCATGGAAGCTTCTTATTTCTCCATCTAATTTGATAGAAAGTTTTGCTGGGTAGGAAATTTTGGGCTGGAAGTTGTTTTCTTTCAGAGTTTGGAATATGTTACTCCAAGCCCTTCTGGCTCTCATGACTTGGTTTGGGAAGTCTGGAGTGATTCTAATTGGTTTGCCTCTGAATGTCACTTGGCCCTTTGTTTTTGTTGCCTTTAAGATTCTCTGCTTGGCTTCCACAGTGGTCATTTTGACAATTATGTGGCGTGGGAATCCTCTTCTCTGATCCTGTCTAAAGGGAGTTCTATAAGTTTCCTGGACCTGTGTATCAACCTCTTGCTCTATGTTTGGAAAATTTTCTGCTATTACTTCCTTGAAGAGATTGTTGATCCCTTTGGTTTCACTTTCTTTTCCCTCCTCTATTCCAATTATTCTTAGGTTAGCTCCCTTAAAATGGGCCCATATTTCTTCAATGTCAGATTCCTGCTGATGGATATTTTTTTCTAGATTAGAAACTATGCATTCATTTTTGGAATGATCATCTTCTAAGAGTGAGATTCTGTTCTCCATGTGGTCTAATCGGTTGTTCATGCTTTGAATTGAGGCCTTTACTTCATTAATTGCATCCTTTATCTCTTTTTGGCTCTCTCTGAGTTCTTTTTGAAGCACCTCTATTATTTCTACAGTTATTTTCCTGATTTGATCTTCTAGAAATCTCTGATTTTCTGTTTTATCGGGTTCTGATGTTGTGGGGTTGTGCACATTCATTGCTCCAGTGTTATTCCTCTTTCCCATGATTTCGGAAGTTTGTGCCTTCTGTGGGTTCTTCCCTTGGGTCACTATGACTTCACTTAAGGTGCTCTGGATCTCGAGTCTGTAGTATCTCAGACCCCACTACTCCTTTACTGGGTTGTATCACAGAGTCTTCGACCCAGAGAGTCGATAGAGGCTGCTTTAAACTATGGGTGGTGCTAGGTTGCACATTCTCCTATGGTGTGATATCTCTGCCACCGCCACTCCCCCACTGGGTCAAGTCCCAGGGAGTACAGTACTGGGATTTCTCCTCTGTGGCCCGCAATTTGACTCACTGTTCTTGAGTTCGCAGATGTAGCTGTACTGGACTCGGTGAATTCACTGCTGCTGCCGCTGGTGGCAATATGGCGCTGCTGCCATGCCCTCGGCTGTGAGGCTGGCGTATTTTTTCTTCTCTGATTTTGAATTCCACTCTGAGTCCTTGCAGCGTGTGCTGAGCTCAGCCACTGGGAGCTTTAGATGCTTCCTGCGCTGAAAGATCCCGCCTGGCTGTTCCGCAGCGGCTCACCTCGGCTTGCTGTAGCTGTCCGATGAACTCGCCACTGCTGCCGGCAGTATGGCGCTGCTGCCACGTCCTCGGGCGTGAGGCCGGTGTATCTCCTCTGTGGCTCTGAGCTCTGTTCTCAGTCCACTCTCTCTCTGGAGCCTGGTGATTTTTTTGTTTCTCTGCTGATGGTGTTTTCTGGCTATGAATGGCGCTGATTTTGTGGTAATGGAGATTGGCTGTTAGTGGGGCTCTTAAGCCCCACTTTTCTCGGTCGCCATCTTCCCGGAAGTCTTTATTTATTTATTCTTGCTTAGCGGGCTTTGATTTGTTTGGATCATTTTGACCAAAGACAGATCATGGGAGCTACAGGCCTAGTGCAGAGAGAAGAATGTTAGCAGGCACCCAGTAGGTCAGTAGTTTCAAAGGACCCAGCCTTTTCATTGCTCCTATCTTTACAGGACAGAAATTTAAAATTGGCTCTTGATTCATACTGAAGTAATCTTTTTCTTTTTACTGCAATTTATTCAGGTTTATGGAGCACATAAAGACCTACAAAGGCGGCCTTTTGATGTAGTTATGCAGCTATAAACTTATACAGCTGTAATAATTGGACTTTAATGATTTCTTTATATTGCCATAATTGGTAGAGTTAATGATCACGTCGACCAGATGATGAAAAGAATGCTTGTTGTAGCCAATCCCTTTCCCACCCGCTCAAGCTCTCTGGAGAGTATGGGGACATAGATGTTCTCTGATTTCCCTTTGTCCACAATTAATGGACCCTGAAGTCACTGAACTTCCCAAAGTTCTCCTCAGGAATTCTTACATTTGATATGCACACTTCACCTGTCCTTGTTTCCGGAGCAGACTTCTCACCTCTCTCTAGGAGGAGCCCGCTTGGTACACTCTATTCCTCTTCGTCTTTTGGCTACTGTCTCTCTGCCCAGTAGTTTTCCATTTCAGGCTTCATTACTAAAGAAGGATCTGGGAAATAAAAGGGTTTGGGGCTGGTGTGTGCACGCGTGCCTGTTATTTAATCATGTCCCAAGTGCTGAGAAAAAAGTCCCTCGGAGATCAGAGCTGGATGAAAGATCCTGATTTTAGCTGGAGGGAAAAGGGGGAGTTAAAAATCAGCTTGCCTGAAAATTCTCATAAAATTTGAAAAATTCTGAACTGAAAGTTCTGCAATGCAGAGGCACTTCCATGCAATGCAAACAGGGTCACTTAGGGCCTCTTGGAATGGTGCTGAGGTGGGGACCACTGTCAGTCAAGCTAATGTTGGGCTTGGGATGAGGGTGGAGGGACTGACCCTCAAAATAGAGATCGCTTTGGGCAAGACTAGAAAATAAATCATCTTGTTCCTCCCACCTTTCCCATCTGCTTCTGGCAAAGAGAGGGAAAGGAAACCAGTTGCCCCCCCCCCACCCCATCCCTCTTGGTTTGATGTGCAGTGCTGCAATTTTGGACAGCTCCCCAGGATCTGTCAAGTTGATTATTGGTGATGGTTGTGGTCTTGGTGGGGTCAGTAAGTGTAAGGCGGGAGGTCACAAAGGGTGGGGGTGAAGGAGAAGGGGAGGGCACATATTCTGAGCAGAGCATAGACAGAGCTGGTTGATGCTCAGTAACTAGCTATTGATTGACTTGATCATTTAAATTGGTTCTGCAATGCATTACATGAGCTGGTGTCAGCGGACTTTATTTCCTTGTGCTTTGTTGAGGCTACTCTAAAAAGTAGATTTATGCTCTGAACACTTACCAACCTGTGGTGCAGAGAAGAAACATGTGCACAGCCAGAGGGGTAGGGGAGGCCATCCTGGCAGGAATCCATAGGTATCTTATGAAATGGTTAGTTCTCATGAGAATGGCTGGAAGTTCTCTGCACTAGTCTTGGGTAGGGAGAGACGCTCCCGTTCCAGTAGCAATCAGTGTAAACAATGTACTTCTGCATCCCCCTAGAGATGTAAGAACATAAAATCCTCTGGGTGAATTTGCTTCTGGCCTCCAGCTTTGAACTGAGCTGGAAGAAGAGCAGAACAAAGGGAATATTCTCTGGAGGATTACTGTGGCATTACTGTAAGTCTGATCTGTTTCTGGAGTGTAACACAGTGGCCTCAAGGAAGGCCCTCTCTTCCACCTTCCACTTCCACTGTCCAAATTCTCTGAAATATCATCTGAAGTCATTAGGGCTGATGTTCAACCTTCAGGAAGACAGCACTCTGTGGATGATTTAGTGATCACCAAGCTGTATTATGCCCTGGTGTGACTGATGTGACTGAGGTGGGATCAGTAGCATTGAAGAAGAAGTAGCTGGTATATAAAATAGGACAAACAAAATATGGTAGAGTAAGAACGTTTGGAATCTTTCTTAGATAAGGAATTTTCTGGGGGGAGGCAGTAAGTAGAAGCGTTCCAGAAAGTGAGGGAAACAAAGATACACTTCACCTTCTTTGGAAAAATTTTTAATGCAGATCTGATTGATGGCAGCTCCTTTTTTTGTGTGAATTCTTGTTTCTCTCTGACTTTTAATTCTCGTTTGTCAGTAGGCAGATCTGTCTGCCATGATAGGGCAAAATGCCCTTGGATCCCAGCACAAAAAGAAGGTTTTGGGTTAGATCTATGTAGAAAACGGATTGATTATACTACAAATGACATTGTGGTGTTGAACTTTATGGTTTTCAATTTGCTTTCACAATCGTCTCATCTTGTCTTCCTTCTGAGGAAGACGGGAGAGGGAAAGGAATCTTAAACTCATTGAAAGGTGCTGGCTTTGCTGTGTAACTCAGCAGGTAAGTGATAGAGCCAGGAATTCAAATGCTCACTGCTTTCGTGTGCTGCTGTCAGCAGCTAAGATGGAAATATCTTTTTTTTTTTTTTTGTGGTATTGGGGGTGGAACCCAGGGGCTTTCTACCCTTGGGCTATACTCCCAGACCTATTTTATATTTTTATTTAGAAACAGGGCCTCACTAAGTTTCTGAGAGCCTCACTAAGTATCTGAGGCTGGCTATGAACCCGTGATCTTCCTGTCTCAGCCTCCCAAGTGCTGGGATTACAAGCATGTGCCACCAAGCCTGGCTGGAAATATCTTTTATTGAACATCTTTCAGTACAACCCTGCTTATTGGGGGGAGTGAATAAAGTGGCTTTGGAAGGGCTTGGTCTCTGAGTTGTTAATTATTCAAAGCAATATACTCAGAAAAAGGATGTGAGATTCTCAGAATGTAATTTTTGAGAATCCGTTAGAACTCTACAGACTACATTTGTCTGGCCAGTCAGATTCTTTCCAGCCCAGGACTATAGCCATTTGGCAACTTCTTCAAGTGTACATGACTGAGAATCAATGGTGATGAGGTTTCTTCCATTATATCTCTTTCATTTTGCAGAGACTCAGGCATAATAAATGTAACAGGAAAGTCTGCCAGATGAAAATTAAGACTATTCACCACTAACACCCTCCTCAAGCCTCTGCCACTATAGGAAGAGATCCAGAAAGAAAGAATGAGTGACTCAATTCAGATGTAACAAGAAATAGACACCCTCACAAAGTCTTCCTTTATTTTTGTGCTTTTTCAACTGCTGGATTCTTTTTTGGCTCAACTCATGGAAGTACAGCTGTTCTAAACCTTGGCCATTTTATATCTCTCAGTTTCCTCATAGTTCTCTTGAAATTTATTCTTTCATTTTCACAAAATGACAACATTCCCATTAAATCATGAAGATACCATCCATCCTTTCAGCCACCCAACAATACCACCCTTCTTCTCTTTAACCACCTACCTATCCATCTGTCCATCTAATACCCAGCACTCTGCAAAGCTCTATGTCAGGTGCTGAGGGTGACCCAAAGATGACTAAAATGCAATCTTTGTATTAGAAGAGAGGGACCACTTTGATTCTTTTACAACAGAGGAAATTCAGTATAGGAAGAAGAGTTGAGAAGCCAAAGAGGATATGCTCTGGCATCTCATAACACAGAAGTTAGGATCACATGGAAGACACTCCCACCCAGGCTAGAGGGACAAAAGAAGGGTGGGGCACTCGCAGATCCCAGGGCTTGGGGTCATCAGGAGGAAGATGGATCATGGTGGGAATGTGAATCAGATAGTGTCTAGTGGAGTCAGAGCCACGAAGGTGTGGCAGCTTCTGCAGAGACACCAACTTGAGACCAAGAGGGGGAGGAAGAAATGTATCTACTCCCTCCTTCCCCCTGCCTTCTGCCTGCCTTATGGTACCTCCCACTGCCTGAATCCACTCAGAATCCTGGGAGATGCCACCTGCAGGGGGCAGCTTTCTGGTCTTTACCATCATACGGGCTGGAGCACAGGGAGGTGAGGAATGACTCTGAGGGTCAGTGGGTCTAGTACCAGCAAAGTCTCAGCATTAGGGGTGGAGAAAGAGAGTCCAGGATCTCACTCATTCAGATCCTAGTAAAATCTCTCTGATTTTACAATGGCTTTGGGAAGGAAATTGGAACTTTGATAGAAGATCCAATGATCCTTTTATAATCCAATAAGAAACTGGGTGCTCTTCCCAGCATGACTGACCTATGGAAGGTCTGACTGTGGTCAGGGGCAGTTGAGTTGAGTGCAGATACAGTCTCATGTTGCCTCTGCTCACTGCCCAGTAAGTTCTTGAGCACGAGTCACCCAGGCACTCCACACTCCCACCAGTCCAGATCACTAACGCTCTTCTGCATTATCTTGCAGTTGTCAGAGCTGTTTTCCCTGCCTGAGGAGTTTTTGTTCCTCGTTTCCATTTGGAGGATTCTTTCCTCATCCTGATAATCAGACCTAATGTCACATCTTCTGTGAAGACTGCCTCTATGCCATCTCTATGTTTCCCGAGCACTTTCTTATGTCTCTGTTATTGCATCCAGCATATGTGTTGGCTGTTAGTTGTTAGTATGTCTCCTTTAGTTCTCTTCACTGGTTAAGAATTCCTGGGGAAGCCAGGTGTAGTGGCACACACTTGTAACTTCAGTATTTGGGAGGCTGAGACAGGAGGACCTGGGTTTGTGGCCAGCCTCAGCTACTTAGAGAGGCCCTTTGCAAAGTGGTGAGACCCTGTTTCAAAATAAAGAATAAATAATTGGGCTGGGTTGGGGGTGTAGCTCAGAGGTAGAATGCCCCAGGGTTCAATCTCCAGCATCAAAAATAAAATAATTTCTGGGGAACTTGGGTCACATCTTAATTACCACTCCTTCACACATAAGTACCCCACAATATTTTGCACTAAGTAATCAATAGCCAGGTGTGGGGTTGTACACCTGTAATCCCAACTACTCGGGAGGCTAAGGCAGGAGGATTTCAAGTTCAAGGACAACCTGGGCAACTTAGTAAGACCCTGTCTCAAAATAAAAAATAAAAAGGGCTAGGGGTGGACCTCAGTGGTAGAGTGTAATCCCCAATACTATAAAAAAAAAACCCACAGAAAATACAACAAAAATTATTAATAAATATTGAAGGGTTGAATGTGCTAATGTTTTATTATTGTCTATGTCCAAAAGTACACAGATGAATAAATAAAACATCTCAGAGGGACTCAGTCTTTTCTACCTCCCCCCAGGGGTGATGATTATCCATTATTATGTTGACTGGGGTGGTAGAGCAAGGGAATCTCCAAGCCTTCCTTTCCTATGCATCAGAATCCAGATATATACCTCTGGGAAGGCATTCATCCCTAGGGGAGTGGGTCTGAGGGCTGTGAGCAGCTGCTAGTGCCTTCCTTTTGATGTTTTATAGATGTCTTCTCAGCCCGGCCCAGCACAGCACAGCCAGGCAGAGCTTATGTCTGTCTCGAACAGCTCAGACAGCTTGAGAGCTTGATCATTTGTGTGAAGTCTTATATGTAGAAACAGGATCTTTTTTCCCCTCCCTGCTCCATATTTTATCCTTTTTCTTCTGCCATGTGAGAGATCTCCCTGAGCCTGGCCTTGCCCAGATCTTTGGGGTCTTTTCTGGTTAAGGGGAAATAACACCCTCAGGTTGTCTCTTTTAGGGTACCTGTTCTCTTCCTGAGCCCCCAAACTTCTGAGTCTATTGACCAACTCTCAGTTCACTCCAGGGCTCCCACGGCCAAGGTTGTGGAGGGAACCTCATGTCATTTAGGTAGTGTTAGTATCAACAACTAACACCCTTCCAAAACTAAATATGTTCAAATAGGGATGATTTTTATGACACCAACTCACTCCTTACTTTTCTCTGACCCTGTCCTCAGCTTTGGGCTTGGGAATTCAGCTGTAGCTGTAGATGGGCTGTCTTCTGAGAAAACCCAAACTCATGGTTTCCTCAGCTGCCTTTAAGTTTCCCAGCTCCTTCTTCCCCTAGTTCCCAGCTCCAAGTTGCGAGGAAAAGAGTTAAGAAGGTTGTCTCAGGAGTGAAGAGGGACTGTCAGTTCTGGGGACAGTGGCAAGTGAGGGAAAGGAGCCAGTTTTTTCCAAAGGAAGGAGAGGCCCATGGTCACTCTTCTGAATGTGTAGAGTGTGTGGGGGAAGTGGAATGTGTGTGTGTGTGTGTGTGTGTGTGTCCTGTGTTTGTGTGTGTGTTTGTGTGTGATGTGAATATGTAAGTACTACTGCTCAGTGAACTTGGAAATAAGAAAAGGTAACAAGAAGCCATAGATGAAAATTAAGGCAGGAAAGGATTGTAGAGGACAGAGGTGTGGGAGAGCGGCCAGATTCAATCTTGGGAACAGTGTAAGACTGCTAAGCTTCCTCTCCCTCTGCCCTTCCCTTCTGGGGGTGGTCTCTGTTCCCGACCATCCTCCAGCCAACTCTTCTCATAACGTTATGAATTGCTCTCATTTTTGTCTTGCTAGGAATCTACATCTCTCATATTTTCCCAGGATTCTGGCTCATAGTAGAGTCCCAACACTAGCCCTCGGCTGTTGTCTCCCCTTGAGGGGCTTCAAGAGGACCCTGTTTCTTTTCCTTGCTTGCAATTTCCTGAGTAGGCATCCTGCACTCAGGCTGCGAGGCTCACTGCTTTTTACTACATCCCCTGTGCCCTGTGCTGTTTCCTTTCTTTGCCCCCCATCCTGTGGTAGTGAGAGCTGAGCTTTGCTGCTGAGCAGGGCTGGCTTTTACCAGTGTCTGGGAAGATTGTCTCTAGCTGCTTATGGCCATTTCCAGGCCATTTGATGAATGGGTCTGTGTAAATGGGGGTGGTGAGTGACTGGCAGGGAGGGTGGGGAGAAGATAGAGGGCTCCCTGCCTGCCCTGAAAAGCTTATAAATTTAAATTCCTGAAGAAATGGATTTTCTTCATTTTTCTTCTCCAACTCTCAGCTCCCCTTCCTTACTGCCACCTCTTCTCTCCTTTCCCACTGCCAGCAATGATGTGTTGGTCTCAAGGAACAGGTGTCTTTGGAGTCGGCTGCGGCTGGATGAATTCTGCTTCTTATAACTCTAGCGCATACCCTCACAGGTGATTCCAGGTGTTGGTGAACCAGGACATCCCCTGATACCACTTTGACCTGGATCCCAGTCAGGGTCAGGGCCAGTGGTAGGGTTGTTCCAGGAAAGGCTGGAATGGAGCCAATATTTGGAAGATGAGGGACCATGCTGCAGGGAACTTGCTTACTCAGCTTTTGGGAATGTCTGAAGATAAGAGTTTCAGGTTTGGTGCTACATCCACATCAGCCACAGAGTAGGTGGGAGGAAGTCATAGGCTGGTCTATTTACATGGCAGTGTCTACAGTTCTTCCAACATTGCACTGTTTAGGTATACCCAAATCCGTATGGCTCTCCATAAGACCCCCATCTTTTTTATGAATCAGTATTTTTTGTAGTACTGGGAATGGAATCTAGGGGCATTCTGCCTCTAAGTTACACCCACCAGCCCTACTTTTTATTCTTTATTTTTTGAAACAGAGTCTCACTCAGTTGCAAAGAGCCTCACTAAGAAGCTGAGGCTGTCTTCGATCCATGATCCTCCTGCCTCAGCCTCCCAAATGCTGGGATTACAAGTGGACACTACCACACTTGGCTTAGCTTTTTATTTATTTATTTATTTATTTATTTATTTATTTATTTATTTTTTACTGAAATAGATGTTTAAAAAATGGATTTGAACTCACCTGCTGGTCTATACCATTCTAGATACATTGGAAGTTAATATGTTTCTAAAATCATTGAATTTCTTCCCCATTATATATCTTCAAAAGTTGTGCTGATCTAGCCAGGTGTGGTGGCGCACACTTGTAGTCCCCACGCTTGGGAGGCCGAGACAGGAGGATTGCACAGGTTTGAAGTCAGCCTCAGCTGGTTTAAGAGACCCTGTTTCCAAATAAAATGTAAAATAGGCCTGGGACTATAGCTCGGAGGTAGAAGGCCCCTGGGTTCCATCCCCAGTACCACAAGGAAAAAAAAAAGTTCTGCTGATCTAAACAGACCCACAGCCTCCATAGGGATCTCCCAGATTGAAATATAACTTAAGCCCATACCAGGGCGATAATCCGAATCTGTGAGCAAGAGCCTCCAATGAACTTGCATCTTGTCTGATAATCTAAAAACTCTAGGCTCATGAAGGAAGACAGAGGGCAGTGAGGCAAGAGAATGAATTTACTTGGGCTCAGACTCCTTTTGGTCTGAGTTATTCTCAGTGGACCAGGGTTTGAGCTGTGTCTTGGGATACAGTGTAACCTTGTAGGCTTAGGCAGATCCTGGGCTGAACCCACACATGGGAAGGGGCAGGCATGGGGAAAACAGCCACTGTAAGTACTTGAATGGTAGACAGCAATTGCTCAGGCCAGCCATCAGCAGGGGTGAGAGTATAGGGCTAGGGAGAAAGTAGGTCTGATGAGAGACATTCTGACAGATGGCTTTCAGTAGGGAGAAGAGGAATCCAGCTCATGTGGTTCTTGAAGGCCAGACAAGATGTGGTCTTGGAGTGCTTGTCATCAGTACATCTCCCTACACTGTTTTTTTCTTTTTAACATAAGTTACTTATAACACTTCATCATCTCAAAAGCAGTACCATTTATTGTATAAATGTTACTAAAATCATTCTTGAGCTTTTAATTGTTAATGTAAAATCCACGATATAGACCAGGACTAAAAAAAATAATGTAAATTACATACATACATCGAACTGGAATCCTATATACTCTTTTAAGTTTTTTTATATACTTTTATTGGTGTCTTATAGTCTCACATCATAATGCAGTTCATTGTGATAGTAACATACATACACACAGCACTTGGTACGTTTTTAATTTGATATAATTTAACACAGGGGTGTGTTGGGGAGGGAGCCCGGAAGAAAGCCCACCAACGGCTGTGTGCATATATGCCACTATTAAGATGATGTGAGACTAAAATGTGCCCATAAAAGTATTAAAGATAATTTCACACAGAAAAGTTACAGGAAGGTCACAAAGAACTCCAATTTAGCCTTTGTCCAGATTTGCTAATTGTTATTCTTTTGGCCCATTAGTTTCATAATACTCAGGTACTCTTAAAACCAGGGGCAACATCCTAGCAGTGAGGCCCAGGATTGGGAATGGGTGTAGGACTTAAGGGTACATGTTACCACAGACAAGGTGAACTTGGGAAGACAGGGAGCGGAACTGGCCAGTAGACTAGCAGAGCATGTGCTGACCCAGCCACTACTTAAAGCCAGACTGGTAGTTTCTGACTCTATGATCTTGAGTAAACCGCTGGCCCTCTCTGAGCCACAAGTTTCCTCACAAGTAAGTACAAAGATTAATGTCTACCTCATTGGATATTTTTGTGTGTGAGTATGGAATGAATTGATATGTATAAAGTATATTATGGTGCCTGGCATAGAGTTATTGTTCAACCAATGGTAGTTATTAATGATGATGATTAGCATAATATAAAGAATACCTCCTGAGGTTAAGATGGGTCAGAGGCCTGGACCAGCTTGATGCAGCAGGCAAGGCTGCTGGTTGAGCTTGTAGCTGTTGGGAAGGAGCACAGAGAGGCCTGAATTCTAAGCAGGACTTGCACCTCCCTGGGCATCATGGGGCGATTGCTGGTATGGGGAGAACCACAGGAAAAATCCTTCTGCACAAGAAAGCCAAGTTCCTCTGGCCAAACTCCAGGGGTTGGAGATCTTGGGTTAGGAAAAATTAAAATTGACAGCCATAGAATGCCCTTTCCTTTGCCAGAGGAAGGATGAATGGAATATTTGAGCTGCTGGAAGCCCTCCTACATGGTAAGTTCAAAGAACAGAAAGTGTCTCGCTTCTCTGAGGATTCCAAACAGACTTTGCTAAAATGTAATTAAGTTCCAAGTCCCTGGAAATCAATCACGCTCCCAGGAACTAATACCTTGGCTTGTTGATTAGAAGTGAGGGGAGCCAGGGGCAATTACTCTCTGATGAGGGAAATTCTTAGCTCAGAGGTCCAAGTGCTCAGAGGCTGAGGCCAGAGAGCTGGGGAGTGGGGCGGGGTGGAGTGGGGGTAGTGAAGCGGCCCCTAGGAAATGCGGCTAGGTACACACGGCCTGTTTCTTTGGCTACAAAGTCCACCTCCCGATCCATACTTGAGTCTCAGAGCTCTTCTCTCTATTGGGGGGAACTGAGTAGAGACACGTGCTGGATCCCAGAGCTCCATGAGCCCGTCCGACATTGTTTAGCTTACTCTCTTCCTGCCAAGTAAGCGTGAGAGCACGTGGGAGGCAAGACAGCCTGCCTTGCCCAGGGCACCGGGCATGGCCCTTGTTCCCAGATCTCGACCAGCTTCTCTCTGGGAGTGATAACACTGAACAGGGATACAAAAGACCTGGGGTTCAGTTAGGGCTGGGCTCAGTGGATATGGCAGAATGCTAGCAATGGGTGAATTTAGGTGAAAGACCGATGGGCATTCATCCCACTCACTAGTCTTCCTATTATTCTGTAGAGTTCTTGTCTCCAGCCAGCCTCAGGACTTTGGACCAACTGACCTTCTGGCCTCGATCTCTCACCTATAGAATGAAAGAGTTGGAAGTGAAATTTGTAAGGTCCCTCCCAGCCCAGACCTTCTTCTTTCCAATTCTTTGCTGCATGATGATTGTTGGTGGTTGAGAGCCAGGCTAAATGCAGAAAGAAATGGAGGAGATGGAGTCCATGGGAGATGAGCTGGACGCAGGGGGAGGGGGTGACAAATGGAGGGCCGAGCACTGTGTCTGGTACCAGAGAACATGTCAAATGATCCCTGGTCATGTGACCCTGGCTCTGCAGCTGAGGACTTTGAAGGGCTAAGATGACAGTGGGGGAAGGGAGCGATTACCATTGTTATCTGAATGCTGATCAGCCCAGCACTAGATTTCTCTCAAACAAGACAATCAGGCAGGATGTCATTCAGACCCAGACTGAGCTGGCCCCACTCTAGCTGGTGCTCATGGGGATATAATGTGCTGAGGAGCCAGAGTGCAGAACAGGAGCCAATCAGAAACCCTTTTAGAGGCAGTTGTCTCATTGTCCTTCTTCCCTTGGGGTCTAGGGCAGCTCCCAGTGAGCCTCAGACATGAAGCCCACTGAGTACATGTAAGTAGCCAGTGGTGGGGCCACCTGGGCAGAGGAAGGGACAGGGTGGATAGCAACTGCTGAGCCCAGTGCCACGGAGATCTGCCTCAAGGCACCTGTGGGTGACACATCAAAACCCCTGCTATAAAGATGTAAAAGGAACTTTCCTGTTGTTCCTTAAAAGGCTGCCTCCTTCAAGGCTCACCTCCTCCCAGCCCTGTGTCTCCCTGGAGCTCTCTGCCCCACCCTGTAGGAGGTGGCAGCCTCATCTCTGGCAATTCCCTGAGGTTTCCAATAGACCTAAGGGCTGGAAATCCTCCCTTCACCGATGAAGCAGCTGAGCTCTTCCTGCACTTGGGCATCACAGGAACTGTGGCTTGAATTCCAGATCACCCACTTAGCCAGGGGACTTAAGGTGACTTTTGTGTACTTGGAGACTCATTCCCTAGCCTGTACAATAGGACGAAATAATACCTTCCTCCTAGAGCGGCTGTGAGGATTAAATGGAATTATCCATGCAAAGGGCTTAGCATGGTACCTGGTTCATAATAAACCACTGTTACTATTATTATTAAGTTTCTGGTAGAGCCAGACTTAGAATCCAGGCCACCTTGCTCTAGGGTAAGAAGTATTGTTCAACCTCACCTTGACTTGGGCTGTTCTGGGTTCTTCAGAGGTAGGAGGATGGCTGCCGAGATGCCTTGGGACCCCTGGGCTCAGAGCCGTTCTCCCGGTATTTGCACGCTCAACTCTGACTTGGAAGTCAGGTCTTCTCTCCCTCCTTCCAGGCCTGCCTCAGAGCCGCATCAGAGTGGGCTGAAGGTCTTCTAGCTTCCTGCTTCCTACAAGGCAGCTTCAGGAGCAGAGCCCTGATACTTGCACCTTCCTCTCGGCCCACCTGGGCCTCTCTCCTGACCTGGTGTTTCTACTGAGCCATTAGGGCTGTTTGCTTTCCCAGGCCAAGCTGCTAATGGCCAATTTTCCACGAATCATAATCACCTTACTCCATTAGGCAGCACAATTAAGACTGAATAGTGGGTCTGTTTGCCTAGCACATGTCTCAGGCTTTCCAGAGAACTCTAACACCTGTTATAACTATAGGTGCTTCTCCTGCAACCCAGGGGCTTGGGAAGGCTGAAAACTGTCTGCGGTCCCTGGAGTCCTTCAGTGAATTCTGTAATATGGTATCGAGCACAAGTTGCTGATCAGCTCCCAGCTTGCTGAAGGCTGGCTGTGACATTTCCTGGAATTCATTTGTAGCCATGGAATGCTTTGCTGAACACATGACATGGATTACCTCATTTAATCCTCACAGTATATAACATTATACACAATATTCTAACATTGCTACTGTCACTCATCTCATTTTGCAGATGAGAAAATTGAGGCTACCCAAAGTTAAACAATGAGTTTGGGCAATCTGACTTCAGAGCCTATACTTTTATTAATTAATTAATTAATTAATTAATTTTTTTTTGGTGGCACTGGGGTTCCTGGAAACCCTTCTATCTCCGGGCTACACTCCCAGACCTATTTTCATACTTTTTAAATTTGGAAACAGGGTCTCTTAAGCCAGTGTGACTGGCTTTGAACCTGTGCGATCCTCCTGTCTCTGCCTTCCAAGCATGGGGATTACAAGCGTGCACCACCACGCACGGCATTAATTTAATTTTTTTTACTTAGTTTTTTTTTTTTTGCAGTATTAGAGATGGAACCCAAGGGCATTCTACCTCTGAACTACACCATCCCTATTTTTTATTCCTTATTTTGAAACAGGGTCTCACTGACTTGCAAAGGGCCTCACCAAGTAGCTGAGGTTGTCCTTGAACCATGATCCTCCTGTCTCAGCCTCCTAAATGCTGGGATTACAAGCGTGAGCCACCATGCCTGGCTCTTTGCTTAGTATTTTTGAGCCTATGCTTTTAATCACTTCTCTTTGGCCTGTGTGTGTGGAAAGTGCACAAACTCAGCAGTTTCCCTTCTTTTTCATTCTCCTGGATAGTATTTTTGTCCACAAATTCAATCCAGACAGCTCCTGCATTGCAGGGCATGGCGTGAAAACCTTGGTTGTTTTGCAATTAACAGAAGGTTATAGATTCCCTAGCTCTCTGTTTATACCCTGAAGACAATTAAATACAGAGAGCTAAAAGTGTTGAGGGAAAAATAATCCTGTGTTATGAAACCAAATAGAAATCACTTTGAGCTATCTGTTGTTTCTGGATTATCCACGAGTGTGGACAATCAAGAGTTGCCTATGTATTTTTATTATGCACACAACTTAATCTGCACCTTCTAAACAACTTGCGCAGTACACTCTTGGACCACAAATTAGTTTCAGATGAGGGACTCTTGCTCCCCCTTGAAAAACATTCTTCATTTCCAATTATCCTCGCTGCCAGCCATCAGGGCTGACAAGAAAGCAGAGAATTAAACTGTTGATACAAATCCTGGCTCTCGGCTGCCTCTCATTTGCTCATCACAGATTCTCTTTGAATCTCCCCCTTCAGGGGATGTCCTGAACAGGGAGGAGGAGCAGGTCCAGCATCATGGCGGGCTTCAAAGCCTTTCCTGAGCTTGCTTTTCATCTTCCTGGAGGCATTTGCTTCTTTGAGGAGCCTGCAGCCAAGTCTGGAAATTGGGCCAGCTCCGAGGGGCCTCAGAGCAGCTGGGATGGAGCTGGTAGCTTCTCCTTCAGGCAGAGCTTCGGAGCTTGAGACCACCAGGAGGGCCAGCCACTTGCTGCAGTTTCTCTGCTCCCGGCAAACGGTGAGGAATGGCGAGCCATTTTCCCA
This sequence comes from Muscardinus avellanarius, assembly GCF_963383645.1. Taxonomy (NCBI): domain Eukaryota; kingdom Metazoa; phylum Chordata; class Mammalia; order Rodentia; family Gliridae; genus Muscardinus; species Muscardinus avellanarius. The sequence goes on along the minus strand of NC_137788.1, from coordinate 101,138,066 downwards.
GGGAACTGGAAGTGGAAGATACTGTGAGCAGACCTTCTCCTACTCAATGGAGCTTCACTCCACTTCTGCAAGAGGGTGCTTTCTCTCCTCTCTGTGACGGAGACACCCAAGCTTAAGGTTCCTACTTCCCCAAGGTCACATAGCTCCTAATTTGCCTTTTTGGGAGTTGAATTCTGACCCAGTGCTAGCAGCTTTAGTCTTTCACTTTCTGGTCCACCACTTGGTTGTCATCTGGCATCTGGTCTGAATTTGGGAGGGGAGGGCTCCCTTTAGGTTCAGCTCCAGATAGAACTGTGGTTCCTCCTTCCTTCCCTGGATTCGTTTCCCATGCCCAGTCCCACACCATGAGTGGCAGTTTCCCTTCAAGTTCTCAGAAGGGAAGAAAATCATATCAGAAACTTTATGGAACTATCTTCAAAAGAAGATGAAATTGGCTTTGTAACTTTGAAGTGTAGGCTGTAATTCTATTTGTTTTGCAATAGGACAAATAAAAAAAAGCACAGAATTTTTGTCAAATTAGAAAACACAAAGAAGAAAGAGTGCTTTGGTGTCATATGACATACTACTTTCTATGCTAATCTACACAGCCAGCTCTCATCCCTCTACCCACATGACTTTGTTTTTTTTTTCACAATAGACAATACAAATATAGCACTTATGCATCAGGGACTGTCCTAAGGACTGATGCTTCCCAGTTTGTTTGCTTTGGAACTTATTTAGTCTCCACGACAAAGCTCTGAGGTGAGCTACCCTTCCCAACTTAAAGACCAGGAAAGCAAAGCACAGAGTGGGTAAGTGACGTGTTCAAGCTCATGGAGCAAGTAAAGGGCAGAAACAGGACTTGAACTTGGGCCGCCTGGCTGCAGAGTCTTCTCTTAACCATGGCCACACAGAGACCGCATCACTTGGTGTCCAATCTGTTGCGCCATTGGGGGTGTACTCTGTTGGTTGTGACCTTGGGTGTCCCCACTAGCCACTGGTAGACAAGAGCAGCAGTCAAGGTCCCTTGCTTGGTTATCACACTATGCCTGCGTTTGGCAGTTCTGTCTGGGGGGCAGCTTCTCTATCGATGACGGAGCTGCACAGTGCCAGGGGCCTGGCTTTGCCTTCTTGGTGTGCAGCCCAGTGTTGCACCTTGCAAGGAGCATGTGTACTTCACCTCCACTCGGAAGCAACACAATACCTACTGAGGAACTCTCCCCCCTGCAGTCCCCTTATCCAACTCCATCTTTATCCAGAAGTCAAGCAAAACTGAAGGTCTAGTGCAGCCCGGTGGAAAGCGATCTTGCTATAGCAGCCTGAGTAGTGGTAGGAAGGGGTAGCCTGAGGGAGAGGCTGAGTCCCCAGGGCTGGGCTCCTCGTTAATGACATCAGGTTTCTGAAGCTTCACATCTGGCTGGACGATGTCAATGTGTTCCTGGAGCAGGCTCTAAAGGGCGATCGTTTCTGGGTCCTCTGCTGCATTGGGCACAAGCAGACCTTTAGTGAATATGTTCTAGATAGTTGAAGTTGCTCTCCTGCTCACTGGTGCTAGGTTATCAGCATGCGCGCTCAGGCTCCCTCACGGAGACTCTGGCCTGTGCTAGCCGGGTCCCCCAAAAGAAATGGATCATCCAAGGTGACTCACAGGCAGAGACCTCAATGGAAGGATGCTTTACAGCAGGGTTTAAGGGATGGAACACGGGGCAGCGAGCTACCCAAGGACCAGCCACATGGAGTAGTGCCTCAGAACAACCATGTAAAGGAGGCCACCCTACGAGAGTCCCAGTGACAGAGAGCTCCAGCAGTGTGGCTCAGAAGCAGGGAGGGCACGGGGAAGAAATATCCAACCTCCCTGTTTTCTGTTCTGGAACTCTGCCCCCACTGACAAACCCCACTGAAGGCAGCCAGATACCTGAGTGGCAGTGCTCGGGGGTCAGCCTCCTGAGGCTCAGAGGGTGGGAGTGGAGAGGGTCTCTCCTGCCCATCCCCACTAGTTGCTGGCAAATGAACAGCCAGAACCCGGGGCTGGCCCTGATGTGGGAGATCAATCTCTTCCTCTCTCTTCCATTTGCCCTCCCTCCATGCTCTGTCCCTCTCTCTCCAGCTGAATATATCTCTTTGAGCAGCATCTGTAGACATATAGGGCCCCCACTTTCCTCCTCCTCACGGGAGAGGGAGGGAGCCAGGCAGGGTGCAGGGGCTTCTTGCTGCCCAGAGCAGGAATGGGGCCCGAATCTCTTTGCAGCATGGGAAGAAGATGAGCAAAAGACCCCGCTCTCCTGTGGCTCCCTGCTCGGTGGGCTTCGGTTGTTTGGTTCATTTACTCAGTAATGTTTCTGGAGCACACACTCTATGTGCCCAGCACTGTGCCAGACCCTGAGGATTCTGAGACGTATTGCTTCTGACCAATGGGCCCCTGCCTGGTGCCTGCAGGTGTATTTTGCTGACCTGACCTCATTTTAGTGCATATGACCATGCAGGTTCTTACTGATATCAGGGGATGAGACTCTCAGCTTGCAGTCACCTGGATTTTGTATATATGGGTGAACAGGAAGAGGGAAAGATTTTCCCATTTTCTAGACATTGTGACTTTGGACAAGCCACCTAATTTTTCTCTTTCTGCTTTCTCTACCCATGTGGCATATACACCCTCCAGCTCTCCCTTTAAGGAATCATGGCATTCCTATGCCATGGGTCCTTATGGGGCTGCCAATCATGATATCCTGCCTTCCTCCACTGTGGTCACATGTGACAGACTGCCCATGAGAGCACCCCATCAAGAGGTGGGCCTGGAACCCTTCAAATGCTGGCAGATTTTCCCCAGTGGTTCACCCGACTCCCCAGCCTGCTGCTGTCAGCTGGGCCTTCTCATCGACAACAGCTCAGCATCCTGTGGCTCAGGCTGAAGATCCTGGAGTCATTCTTGACATTTTCCTTTCTGTCAGCCCATATCCAATCCATCACTGAGTCATGTTGGCTCCTTTTCAAAATATGTCCCAAATCTGACCAGCGCTTTCACGCTGGGCGAGGCCACCATCAACTCCCTGGAATATCTCCATGGTCCATGGTTCAGTGCGTGTCTCTAGCAAGTTCTCAAATGGGCGGCCACAGAGAGCCTTCTAAAATGCAAATCAGGTCACTTCTCTCCCCAAACCCTTCAGTGACAACCCTTTTGTTCTCTCTACCAGACCATACTTAAAATGTGCCCTTCCTGCTTTTTCTTTCTCTGGTCCTATTATCTCTGCTCCTCCTTCCTGCTCTGCTCTAGCCACAAGTCCCTTCCCTGCCCAGGCATCAGGCCAGGCACATGCCCCCAGGAGGCCCTTCCCGCAGGTACCTGCACCACCCCCTACCTGCCTCCTTCAGCTCTCTGTTCAAATGCCTCTTCTCAGTCAGCCTTTCCCTCTCTTCTGCCTCCAATTTAATAATTCATCACTTGGGACTCCTATCCCTTCTGGTTTTATTTTCCTTGCAATTATGACTGCATAGCAGGCTATATACTTTACTTGCTTTTTTTAAAAAAAATTGAAGCAGTCTCATGAGGTTGATGAGGGTCTTGCTAAGTTGCTGAGGCTGGTCTCAAAAGTGTGATCCCCCTGGCTCAGCCCCCCAAGAACTGGGATTATAGGCATGAGTCACCATGCACAGCAATCTTGCTTTTCTATTTGTTCTCTACTCTATTTGCAATAGAGTGTTCTATTCCACAAGGGCCTGGGATTCATATTTATTTTGTTTATGACCATATCCCTGGTGCCTGACTACAATAGATGCTCCCTAAATCCTCATTGAAGGAAGAAGTGGACTTGATGAATCAGTCTTGGGAGAGGGGTCTGTCTCCCTGCTGCATGGTTAGCCATCAGAGTGAGGGTGGGGGCTGTTCTCTTACCGAGGGAGCATAGATGTAGGAGAGGCTGAGTCTTGAAGACATTGTTGGAATCCCTGGACCCAACCTGCTCCTTCCCTGGCTTCCTGGTCCCTCCAGAAACCTCCTCTTTGGCTTAGCTGAATTGAATTTGGGTTGATCACTGGCAACAGAATGAATTCTGGCCAAGAAAGTCTGGCTCTTGGGAACAGTGATGAGTCAGCCAAGGGTAGAGTGGAGCCTCTTGGAAGGGGGAGCTAGTGGTAGAGGTGGAGCTGATGTACCGCTCGCAGGCGCTCTCACCCACACAGGCAGGGCAAAGCCTTCGGCTATGAGCGAAGACCTCATTTTCCTGAGAGCAAGACCTCATTTTCCCTGCTCTGCCCTTTACAGATCTATGGAAGTTAGATCCCCAACTGCAACTCGGGGCCCCTTGAGCCTTCCCACCTGGCTCCGAGTGACCACTGGAGGGCAAGCCCTGGGCACTTGGAGCAGCTCTGACCTGGTATCTGGTGACCTTGGGTGGGTCACTCTGTCCCTTGCCCTCAGCTGTACAGGGTTGAAATAAATCACTCCCAGAGGTCTTTGCAACATGATGTTCAATTGGGGGCAGTAGAGAGTTATTGTGAAGGATACAGGCTCTTGGGGTCAGGCTGCCCGAGTCCAGTTTTACTACTTGCTGTATGCATAACCTCTGAGTCTCAGTTTTGTCACATTAAAAAGTGATTTGTGGTGCCACATGTTGGTAATCCCCATAGGTGGGAGGCCGCGATAGGAAGATTTCAGGTTCAAGGCCACGCTCCACAAATTAGCGAGGCCCTCCACAACTTAGTAAAACTCTGTTTCTAAACAAAAAATGAAATTCGGCTGGGGGTATTGTTCAGAGGTAGAATGCCCCTTTGCTCAATCCCCAGTACCAAAAAATAAATAAACAAATAAATAATAAATAAGGCACACAGAGGGCTCAGAAGAGAGTTAGGCACAAAGCTCTAAAAATAAGAGTGATTATTATTATTATATACTATTATTGAAAGGTCTCATTCTTGATCCTGGAGTGATTTCTGCTTCTGGTGATCTGATGTCTCAGGTAGACTCCCAAAGGTAGGCTCCCCAGGATTACTGCTATTTCATCTGTATAGCTCTGCCCCCTCTCCCTGAGGTGACAGGAGGAGCCCCAGGAGCCCTCAGATTCCTCGTCTCCTGGCTGAAGGCTGGGCTGACATCACTCACTTAATCTGGAGATTTTCCATGGCCCTTTTAGCATATTTTGCTTAGACTAGCTTATTTACGCCAACCATACATCTTATCGCTGTCATGAATTTTTTATTCCTATGGACATGTCTAAACTTATGGGTGGAAATAACATAATTTGCATGCTTTTAGTATGCAGATGGACTTAATTGGCTTCTGTAAATTCACCGCCAGGCCTGTGTAGTCGCCCCCTCTGCAGGACTTCTGCCTGGTTGAATATCGCACCCTATTTTATGGAGGGCCGATGTAAGAGGCTGGGGTCACCAGTGACCCCTAGACTTTACTTCCTGTGCTTGAAGCCCTCCCTGCAGCTCCCCCAGAAGAAGCCGCCTCCCCCCATGTGTTGCTCCCACACATTCTGCATCCCAAGGCTGAGATGCCACAGAGGCCCAGCTGAACTCTTTTCTATCTGAGGCTATGTTCTGAGATGTGGATTTCAGTGCAATGGGATCCAAGTGAATTCAGGAAGCCTGGGCAGGCACACAAGGAGAGGTGGCCAATACCAGGTGTGCAAGGGCAAATTACAACTGTGGCCCATGGTCTCAGTTTTAAATATGACCCAGGCTGGGCACAGTGCCACACACTTATTGTCCTAGTAGTACTTAGGAGGCTGAGACAGGAGGATTAAATGTTTGAGGCCAGTGCATGGCAATTTAGCAGGACCCATTTCAAAATAAAATAAAATAAGACTTGAGTATACTGTAGCCCTGAGGTAGAGCACCCTAGGATTCAATTCCCAGTAACACACACACACACACACACACACACACACACACACCCCTCAGAATTGTCTTGCCCAAAAGGTTTTCTAATTTTCCAACTCCTTGCTGCCATGAACTGAGAGAGGCTCCCAGGGGCCTATGGAGTCCTCATGTGCAGGCCATGAGAAAGGCTTTCAGGAAAAAGTGGTAGGTGTTGGCAGAGGAACACCAGTGGCATTTACCTAGATAAAGACTGACATGAAGATAGGTGTGGTGGTGCACACCTGTAATGACAGTACTTGGGAGGCTGAGGCAGAGGGTATGCAGGTTCGAGGTCAGCCTAGTGTCGCAGTAACTCTACCTTCCACCTATGAGAGGAAGCATATGACTCTTCGCATTCTGTGATTGGCTAATCTCTCTTAACATAATGTTCTCCAGGGTCATCCATTTTCCTGCAAATGATACAATTTTGTTCTTCTTTATTGCTGAGTTGAATTCCAGTGTGTGTATATCCCATAATTTTGTGATCCATTCATCTGTTAACACCTCGGTTGGTTCGGTTGGTTTCATGATTTGGCTATTGTGAATTGAGTTTGGAAGTCTTACAGATGAGAAATAAGATCAGACATGTTTTTAAAAATTACTTTGGTTGTTGGGTAGAAAAACATCTGTAAGGGGCAAGGACATTTCAGAGAGAAATTTTCAGAAGCTATTGCAACTGCTGGTGGCTTCCTGCATGCCAAGGGGTGGAGGCAGTGAGAAGTGTTTGGATTGTAGATATATTTAGAAGGGAAAGCCCCTGGGATTCGCTGAGGGATTAGAATGTGGGATGTGACAGAAGGAGGGGCATCAAAGAGGAAGCCAATATGTTGGGTCTGGGAAATTGGAAGGTAGAAGTTTTCATGAATTGAGACTTGGAAGACCACTGGGGAAACTGGTTTGATCAGAATTAGGCACATGCTTTTGGATGGGTCAAATTCAAGGCAGCTGTTTACATTTAAGTAGAGGTGTAGAGTAGGGCATTGAATATACTTGAAATTTGGGGTGCAGTTTTGTTCTGATTGGTGCTCAATAAACAATCTTTGAGTGAGTGATTGTAGAACCAGTCAGGTTTCTTCCATGGTGGCCACCAGACTTCTGAATGTCACTAATCTTTGTTGTCCAGGAAGACTACCCCTAGCAGGTGATATCCAAGTCCCTGCTCTAGAACTAGGGCTGAATAGTTTGCCATGATGCTATTCCTAATTCTCTGACTTGTGATAATCTAGACCTAGTGGTTCTCACTGACACTGTAACCACCTGGGGGCCTCCTGAAACCTTCTACTGCTCCATTCCCAGGTTCTGAGTCAGTTGGCCTGAGGTGGGGCTTGCACTTTGGTAGTTTTTTTTTTTTGCCTTTTTATTTATTTATTTATTTAAAAAATTTTTTTTATTGGTGCATTATATTCATACAACTTATTGGGGTAAAAAACTTGCGTGTACAAACATGTACTCATCGCTGATTTAACCCCTACCCAAATCCCACCCCATTCCCTCCCCGTCCCTCCCTCGCTTGCTTGGCTTAGTGATTGACTTCAATATGTTTAAGTACATTGTGAGCTTTAGAGATTTTCCTCTTCCCCCCTCATTTCTCCTCCTTTAGGTTGTCTTGTTTGCTCCTCTTTTCTCCCTAACTCTCACATATTAGGGAAAGCATCCGATTTCTTATTTTTTGTGCCTGACTAATCTCACTTAGCATAATGTCCTCCAGTTCCATCCATTTCCCTGAAAATGATGTAATTGAGTTTTTTTTGATGGCTGAGTAAAATTCCATTGTGTACATATCCCACAGTTTTGTAATCCATTCATCTGTTGATGGACATCTTGGCTGGTTCCATAGTTTGGCTATGGTGAATTGTGCAGCTATGAACATAGATACACATGCATTAGTTTGGTAGTTTGGTTTCTTTTCTTTTGGGTAGATACCCAACAGTGGTATTGCTGGATCAAATGGTAGATTTGTTCCCATTCTTCTGAGGATTCTCCATACTGTTTTCCAAAGTGGTTGCACTAATTTGCAATCCCACCAACAATGTCTTAGAGTTCCCACTTCTCCACATCCTCGCCAACATCTGTTGTTGTTTGTGTTTTGAATGATTGCCATTCTAGTTGGAGTTAGGTGAAATCTCAGGGTAGTTTTGATTTGCATCTCTCTGATTGCCAGTGATGTTGAGCATTTTTTCATGCATTTATTGGCCATTTGAATTTCTTCTTTTGTGAAGTGTCTATTTAGTTCATTTGCCCATTTTGTTATTGGATGCTTTGTTTTCTTAGTGTTGAGTTTCTTGAGTTCTCTGTATATTCTAGATATTAGTCCTCTATCAGTGGTGTAGGTGGCAAAAATCTTCTCCCATTCTGTTGGCTCTCGATTGAGATTCTTGATAGTTTCCTTTGCTGAACAGAAGCTCTTCAGTTTCATGCAATCCCACGTATTGATTCTCCTTTTAATTTGTTGTGCCTTTGGGGTCTTGTTGAGGAAATGTTTGTCTGTGCCTATGTGTTGTAGTGTTGGACCTATGCCCTCTTCAAGGAGCTTCAAAGTCTCTGGTTTAATTTCCAAGTCTTTGATCCATCGTGAGTTGACTTTTGTACAGGGTTAGAAAGTGGGATTAACATCCAATTTTCTGCATATGGTTAACCAGTTTTGCCAACACCATTTGTTGAAGAGGCTATCTTTTTTCCAGTGTATGTTTTTGGCCTCTTTGTCAAAAATCAATTGGCTGAAAGTGTGTGGACTTGTTTCTGGGTCTTCTATTCTGCTCCATTGGTCTATATATCTGTTCTTTTGCCAGTACCATGCTGTTTTTATTACAATGGCTTTGTAGTATAGTTTAAAGTCAGGTATTGTGATTCCTCCTGCGTGGTTTTTGTTGCTGAGAACTACCTTGGCTATTCTGGGATTTTTGTTATTCCAGATAAATTTAAGGACCGATTTTTCTATGTCTGTGAGGAATGATCTTGGTAGTTTAATGGGCATTGCATTAAATCTGTAGATCACTTTTGGGAGGATGGACATTTTAATGATATTTATTCTGCCAATCCATGAACATGGAAGGTCTTTCCATCTTCTAAGATCTTCTTCGATTTCTTTTTTCAGTGTTTTATAATTTTCTTTGTAGAGATCTTTTACCTCCTTGGTCAAGTTTATTCCTAGGTATTTTATTTTTTTGTGGGAGATCCTGAGTGGAAGTGTTTTCTGAATTTCTTTTTCAGTGGATTTATGGTTGGTGTACAGGAAAGCTTCTGATTTTTTAAGATTGATTTTGTATCCAGATACCTTGCTGAATTTGTTGATCAGTTCTATAAGCCTTTTGGTTGAGTTTGTTGGGTTTTCTAAATATAGTATCATGTCATCTGCAAATAGTGAAAGCTTAAGTTCTTCTTTTCCTATTTGTACTCCTTTGATTTCCTTTTCTTGCCTTATTGCTCTGGCTAGAGTCTCTAGTACTATATTGAAGAGAAGTGGTGATAGTGGACATCCTTGTCTCATTCCAATTTTTAGGGGGAATTCTTGAAGTTTTTCCCCATTTAATATGATGTTGGCAGTGGGCTTATTGTAGATTGCCTTAATAATGTTGAGATATGTTCCTTCTATTCCAATTCTCTGCAGTGTTTTTTATCATAAATGGATGTTGAATTTTATCAAATGCTTTTTCAGCATCTATTGAGATGATCATGTGGTTTTTGTCTTTGATTCTGTTTATATGATGAATTACATGGATTGATTTTCGTATATTGAACCAGCCTTGCATCCCTGGGATGAACCCTACCTGGTCATGGTGAATGATTTTCTTGATGTGGTTTTGAATGCGTGTTGCTAGTATTTTGTTTAATAGTTTTGCATCCAAGTTCATCAGATATATAGGCCTGTAGTTTTCCTTCCTTGAACTGTCTTTATTTGGTTTGGGTATTAGTGTGATATTGGCTTCATAGAATGTATTTGGGAGAGTCCCGGTTTTTTCTATTTCGTGAAATAGTTTGAGTAGTATTGGGATTAGTTCTCCTATAAAGGTTTTATAGAATTCACTTGGGAAACCATCTGGTCCTGGGCTTTTCTTTGATGGTAAGCTCTTTATTGCTATTTTAATCTCTTTGATTGTTATTGGTTAGTTTAAGTGTTCTATATCTTCTTGACTCAGTTTAGGAAAGTTGTATTTATCTAGGAAGTTGTCGATTTCCTCCAGATTTTCCATTTTGTTGGAGTATAGTTTTTCAAAGTAGTTTCTGATAATCCTCTGGATTTCTACGCTGTCAGTAGTAATGTCTCCTTTTTCATCCCTTATCTTCATAATTTGGGTTGATACTCTCTTTTTTTTTAGTTAGGTTGGCTAGTGGTTTATCAATCTTGTTAATTTTTTCAAGAAACCAGCTTTTGGTTTTGTGGATTTTCTGTATTGTTTTTTTATTCTCTATTTCGTTAATTTCTGCTCTAATTTTAATAATTTCCCGTCTTCTGCTGGCTTTAGGGTTCAATTGTTCCTGCTTTTCAAGGGCTTTGAGGTGTGCCATAAGGCTATTTATTTGAAGATTTTCTGTTTTTCTTATGTGAGCACTCAGTGCTATAAATTTTCCTCTTAATACTGCCTTCAAAGTGTCCCAGAGGTTTTGATATGTTGTATCTTTATTTTCATTTGTTTCTAGAAATTTCTTGATTTCACCTCTTACATCTTCTATGACCCATTCTTCATTCAGAAGTGTGGTGTTCAGTCTCCACATGTTTATGTTGTTTCTCTGGGTCTTCTTATAGTTGATTTCTAGTTTCATTCCATTATGGTCTGAAATGACACAGGGAAGTATGTAACATTTTTTAAATTTGCTAGTGCTCATTTTGTGTCCCAGGATGTGATCTATTTTGGAGAAGGTTCCGTGAGCAGCTGAGAAAAATGTAAACTCTGCTGTAGTTGGGTGAAATATTCTATATGTGTCCAACAGGTCCATTTGGTTAATGGTGTTCTTTAGTTCTGAGACATCTTTACTGACCCTTTGTCTGGAAGATCGGTCTAGTATTGTGAGAGGTGTGTTGAAGTCTCCCAGTATTATTGTGTTGGGATTTATGTGTGACTTCATGTCACAAAGAGTTTGATTTATGAAAGTAGCTGCCCCTATGTTTGGGGCATAGATGTTGATTATTGTTATTTCCTCTTGCTGGACTATTTCTTTTATCAGTAAAATGTGACCTTCTTTGTCTCTTCTAATAAGTTTGGGTTTGAAGTCTAACTTGTCTGATATCATAGTTGCTACTCCTGCTTGTCTTCGAGTACCATTAGCATGGATTACCTTGCTCCTGCCCTTTACCTTGAGTTTGTTTCTATCTTTACTTGTAAGGTGTGTTTCTTGTAAGCAGCAGGTGGATGGATTCTGGCTTTTAATCCATTTTGCCACTTTATGTCTTTTTATTGGGGAGTTGAGGCCGTTTACATTCAGTGTAATTATAGAGAGATAATTTTTAATTCCCAACATTTTAAGATCTTATTTCTGTTTGAGATACTGTTTATTCTTCTTTGCTTAGTTGTCTGCTGGATGGGAATTCTTGTTTCTTTGTTTCTGGCGTGTATTACCCATTTCCTCTTTGCAGTTAATCTTCTTGAGTATTTTCTCTAGCTCTGGTTTTGAAGACATAAATTCTTTCAGTTTCTGTTTGTCATGGAAGCTTCTTATTTCTCCATCTAATTTGATAGAAAGTTTTGCTGGGTAGGAAATTTTTTGCTGGAAGTTGTTTTCTTACAGAGTTTGGAATATGTTACTCCAAGCCCTTCTGGCTCTCATGACTTGGTTTGGGAAGTCTGGAGTGATTCTAATTGGTTTGCCTCTGAATGTCACTTGGCCCTTTGTTTTTGTTGCCTTTAAGATTCTCTGCTTGGCTTCCACATTGGTCATTTTGACAATTATGTGGTGTGGAGATCCTCTTCTCTGATCCTGTCTAAAGGGAGTTCTATAAGTTTCCTGGACCTGTGTATCGACCTCTTGCTCTATGTTTGGGAAATTTTCTGCTATTACTTCCTTGAAGAGATTGTTGATCCCTTTGGTTTCACCTTCTTTTCCCTCCTCTATTCCAATTATTCTTAGGTTAGCTCTCTTGAAATGGGCCCATATTTCTTCAATGTCAGATTCCTACTGTCGGTTTTTTTTTTTCTAAATTAGAAACTATGCGTTCATTTTTAGAATGATCATCTTCAAGAAGCGAGATTCTATTCTCCATGTGTTCTAATCGGTTGTTTGTGCTTTGAATTTAGGCCTTTACTTCATTAACTGCATCCTTTATCTCTTTTTGACTCTCTCTAAATTCTTTTCGAAAGTCCTCTATTATTTCTAAAGTTATTTTCCTAATTTGATCTTCTAGAGATCTTTGGATTTCTGTGTTATCAGATTCTGATGTTGGGTTGTTGGCATTCACTGCTCCATTGTTATTTCTCTTTCCCATGATTTTGGAAGTTTGTGCCTTCTCTGGGTTCTTCCCTGAGTTACTATGAGTTCACTTAAGATGCTCCGGATCTCGAGTCTGTGGTATCTCAGTCACCACTACTCCTTTACTGGGCTGTATCACAAAGTCTCAGACCCAGGGAGTCAATCAAGGCTGCTTAGACCATGGGGGGTGCCAAGTTGGGCGTTCTCCAGCGGGGAGTTGTGACTATGGTATGATATCTCTGCCACTGCCACTCCTCCACTGGGCTGCACTGCTAAAATCTCCGACCCAGGGAGACTATCTGCGCAAGTCCCTGGGAGTGCAGTACTGGGATTTCTCCCCTAGGGGCTGCAATTTGACTCACGGTTGTTGAGTGCGCTGATGGAGCTGTAGTGAACTCAGTGGATTCGCTGCTGCCGCCACTGGCAATATGGCACCACTGCCATGCCCTCGGCCGTGATGCGGCATATTTCTTCTCTGGTTTTGAACTCCGCTCTGAGTCCTTGCCAGTTGTGCTGTGCCTGGCCCTTGGGAGCTTTAGATGTTCCCTGCACCAACAAAACTACTGACTGCCACCCGGCTGTTCAGCACCTGCTCACCTCGGCTCGCTGTCCACCCCTCCTCTCAGGCGCCTGGTAGATGGTTGAGTGGGTTGCTCTAGGGCCGTCCGGTGAACTCGCCGCTGCCGCCAGCAGTAAGACGCTGCTTCTGCATCCTAGGCCGCGAGGCCAGAGTACCTCCTCTCTGGATTTGAGCTCTGTTTTGAGTCTCCCTCCTCTCTGGAGCCTGGTGCTGCTAGGGGAGATGTAGGCCGTGCCGCTCCGGCTGCTCTGGGCCGCGGCTCTGGCTGCTCTGCACCGCGGGTCTGGCCACTCCGGCTGCTCCGGCCGTTCCGCGACGCGGGTCTGGCCACTCCGGCCGCTCCGGCCGTTCTGCGACGCGGCTCTGGCTGCTCCGGCTGCTCTGGCCGCTCTGCTCAGCTGCTCTGGCCGCTCCACTCAGCTCTTCTGGCCGCTCCACTCTGGCTGCTCCAGCCTCTCCGCTCCGTGGCTCCGGCCACTCCGCGCCGCCACTCCAGCCAATCCGCGCTGCGGCTCTGGCTGCTCCTCCGCTCGGCTGCTCTGGCCGCTCTGCTTGGCTGCTCTGAACCGCGGCTCCAGCTGCTCTGCACCGCAGGTCTGGCCACTCCGGCCGCTCCGGCCGTTCCGTGACGTGGCTCTGGCTGCTCCGACTGCTCAGGCCGCTCTGCTCCGTGGCTCCCCACAATCCACGCTGCAGCTCTGGCTGCTCCGGATGCTCCGCCGCTCCGCGCTGTGCTGGTGCAGCACTTCGGGCTGTTTTTTTTCAGATGTCTTGTTTTTCCAGCCCTTTTTCTCTGTCCCTTGTATTTACCGTTTTTATTTCTTTGCTGGTGGTGTTTTCTGGCTCTGAAAGGCGCTGGTTTTGTGGTAGTAGAGTTGGATTGTTAGTGGGACTTGTAAGTGCTGCTTTCCTCCATCGCCATCTTCCCGGAAGTCCTATTTATTTATTTTTTTATTGGTAGTTTTAAAAGACCTTCAAGAGTTTCTATGGATCCTAAAGTCCAGCCAGAGACTGAAAGCTATTATTCTAGACACTTACTTTAACTGACCTACTGGATTTCAAGTTTTGTTCCCTGGGGGAAAGTTTGTACTTTTGTTAAGGCTGCAAGAAAATTCTGATGTCTTAGGCAAAAATGTTTGGGTGGGGGGAAGCCCACCACTCAGGAGAAAAGAGTTCTATGAAAAAAGATAGTTGGCATACCATTATGCTTAATAGTGGCCATTTAGAATGGAATATGATATGGCCAGAATAAATGGTTTTATAGATAGTATAGTAACTTACAAAACTGTGATCTTTTTAAAAGTAAAATATGTAATTTGACTTTTAAGTAAAAAAAAAACAGCATGACAAATAGTAGCTACATTATGAGTGCAACTATGTAAAATTATGCATGCATATAAACAAAGGACTGTGGGGAACAAAGAAAAATGGAACAGTTGATGTGTTAGTGTAATAGGATAGTGGCTAATGCTTCTTTCCTGTTTAAATTACTTCTTTATTCTTGTTTGGGTGTCTGTGGAATAAGTAGCAGAAGCAAAGAAATGGTAATGTTGTTCCAAGCCCACAGTCAGAATCCGCCTCCCCAGGAACGGTCCTTATGTTTCTTCTTACTATCTCCTTGACACAGGGCTCCATCCTTGACTCATCAGGAAACCTCTTTTTTGTGCATCTATTAAGCACCTAATATATGCCAGCTCTATGCTAGCTGCCTAGCAAGTAAAGAGCAGGGGGATGAGTTATTGTCTTAAGCAGAGTTCACTGTTAAGAGGGAAAGATGGACACAATATAAATACATGATGACAAGTGTAAGACCGACTTGTGAGCATGATAATAAGGGTATGAACAAACTTCTGTGTAAGCTCAGATAAATCTGCTGCAAGGGAATCCAGAAGGATAGAAAAGAGAAGATGACATTGGTCTTGGCCTTGAAGGACAGTAGGAGTTTGCCAGGTAGGAAAGGGGTGAGGTGAGTAGGAACAGATATTATCAGCAGTAAAGACAAGGAGCCATAAAAGACATGGAACACGTAGGAATGGCAAGTTAGATTTGGATGGAATACACTAATTTATGTCATAACAAGAAATTTGTTTTCTTTTTTCTTTTGGTACTGGGGGTAGAACTCAGGGGCACTCTACCTCTGAGCTACACCCCCATCTCTATTTTTTTATTCTTTATTTTGAAACAGGGTCTCACTGAATTGCAAAGGACCTAAGTAGCTGAGGCTGTTCTCAAACCACAATCCTCCTGTCGCAGCCTCCCAAATGCTGGGTGCACTACAATGCCCGACAACAAGAAATTATTTGTTGTTTGCCAGACACTGGGCTAGCTGCATATTGGGGAGGTCAAGAATTGTTACTCTCTTAGCTGGGCGTGATGGCACAGGCTTGTAATCCCAGCATTTGGGAGGCTGAGACCGGAGGATAGCGGTTCGCCGACAACCTCAGCTATTTAGCAAGGCCCTTTGCAACTCAGTGAGACCTGGTTTCAAAATAAAGAATAAGAAATAGGGCAGGAGGTATATCTCAGAGGTAGAATGCCCCTGGTTCCATCCTCAGTACTGGAAAAAAAAAAAAGAATTGTGACTCTCATTTACAAGTGATGAAAGTGCAACTTCGATTCAGTGCCTTGTTTACGGTCACACAGAGTCTCTAGAGCTTACAGTTCAGTGGGAGAAAAAGAAAGAGATGATTACAAAGCAGAGTGATAAGCCTAGGCTGGAGGCAAGGAAACTCAGTGCAGGGGCCTAGATGCCATCAAGGGAGAAGGTGACTTCAGGTGAGTCCTGGAGGGAGAGTAGGCTTGGGAAGGGAGGGTATCAGGAGGAGAGAGGGCAGCCTTGTAGGATGGATGATGAAGCTGGGGAAGGCTTTGAACGTCTTGCTACGGAGTCCAGACTTTTACAAGCAATGGCACAAGCCCACCAGCTCTTTCGGTCTGTTTTCCTCAGGAGGCTGAGTCACTGGGAGATGATTCCTCCACACCAACTGTGAACTCTCAATGACTTGAGCTAATTGAAAGAAGACTGGTATGGATAATCTGAAAATAAAGGACAAGTGGAAAAAATCTCCAGCCTGCTTGTGGAGTGTTCTGGGTCATGGTTTCCTGCAGCAGGGGAGCAGCTGATTTGCCTAATTCATTCTAGATCCTCTTTTCTGGCTGATGTTAAATTTGTTTGCTTTTGAGTGAAGGAAGATTTCTTCTGGCCAAAGATGGCAGGATAAAAATATTAATGAAGTCCAGACATGCTAATATGTCCCATCATTCATTGCATTCCTAAGTTATCAAGTGAACCTGGGAAGGCGGCTGTGAGCTAAGTGTCCCCCAGGGGCTGGGGTTGCTGGGATTGCTGGAGCTGAGTGAAACCTGGAGGCTTTAAAAAAAAGCCCTGGCTTCAGGAGAAAGGATGGAGAGTGATTGACGCTGCAAGCTGCATGGAGCAACCAACTGAAAAAGCTATGAAAGTCAGAGCAGCTCAGGAAGAATTGACCCTGAAGCACACAGGCTGGGGAGAGGGGATTTTTTTTTCTTCTTCACTTTTTATTGCAGCAATGAAGGGCCATTCTGTGAATAGAATCCAGGGGAGCCATCAAGTCTACATTTGGGTAGCTGTGAGGGGAGGGGTTCTGCTCCTCTTCTGAGAAAGCTGTCGTGGGGCCAGGCAGAGACCCATTACTTTGTTAGAGCCTTTAATAGTTAAGAGAAAGTTCCTGGCTGAATCGGGAGAGGGATCTATAAATAACTGTAAAATCCTGAACGAGCTCCGCCACCTTCTGTGCCAGATAGAGGACCAGAGGCTGGAGGTCAAGACCCGGCTCTGTCGCTAACTTGGGCAAGTCACGTCATCTCCCTGCACCCGTTGCCTTCACTGTGAAATGAGAGGGTTAGACGAGGGGATATGGAAGCCTCCCCCTGCCCCAATCATCTCCCATTTGTAGATGCCATTTTATGGAGAGAGAAATCAAAGACCATTGATGAGAAAGACTGCAGAAGTACAGGTTTGTTCACAACATGGAAAGGTTCAGAAAGCTGAACTGTAGGGCACTGAACTGGGTGTGAGGAATGAGGAGGTGCCTTGTCTGTGGAGAATTTAAAACAATAATAAAAAATAAAAAACAAGGCGAAGTCTGCCTGCTTTTTATTATCATCGCACACTGACAATTCTAAGCAATGTCAGTGATAAAATATTCCTCCTCTCCTGGGTACAGAATTCCCCCCATTCTCTTTGATTTGCCACTTTTACCTTACAATCTCTTTATATTCAATGCTCTTTCCATTTCTCTTGCTACATAGGAAGAGCATCTCTTATCTCTATAAAGTGTTAACACTTTCTTTGCCACCTCTAAGAACTGATTTATCACCAATAAAGAGGAATGATGAATTACTTTGAGTTACTTCCCTAACAAGAAGGGTATGCGACATTAGTGCTGAAGAGAGATCAACAAAGCAGGGTCGATAAAAACGGGGAGATGAGAAGACGCGGTGAGGTGGGTGGAAGGGATGTGGTGGGCCAACCGGTGTCTTAGAAAGTCAAGTGCTGAGCTGGGCGCCGTGGCACATGTTATGGTTTTGGACTGTTATGGTTTGGGAAACTGTCCCCAGGGACCTTTGTTAGACCCCTGGGAATAATTCTCCAAAGAAAACAAAACAACAAAAAAAACACAGTTCTTGTCCTGAGCTAAGGATAAATATGCAATAGCCCGGACTTTTGCTGAAAATTTAGAGGAGTTTATTAAAAAGATAGAAATACAGCCTCATGTTACGGGAGTGCTTCGAACAAAATCACCGAAATACAAAACACAGAACAGACTTTTATACACATGACCTCCATCTTGTTTCACGTAATTTTGACATAGTAAAAGTTCCTGTAAAGCTCCTTACTTTCCCACCAAGGTGTTTCCTTTCATGAAGGTCAACCCCTCTCTTCCCATCCAAGCTAGATTATCCAATTATTATGTAAACCTGTCTTTAGAATGAGGATGAGGAAGTCCTAGTTCCCCTCTCCTATAGACTTGCTAATTACCTCTAGCTAGCTTAATTTAAGTTTCAATAGCTGTTTGCTTCCTGACTGAAACCAAGTCTTTCCCCAGGTCTGCCATTTTTACACAATTATTTTTGAAATACATTTATTAATAATCAGAGCTTTCTCAAATCTTCCTAGGCCATTCCCAATACTGGTACAGCACATGCCTATCATCCCAGTACTTGGGAGGCTGAGACAGGAAGATCAGAGTTTTGCGGCTAGCTTTAGCAACTTACTGAGGCCTTCGGCAACTTTAGTGAGACCCTGTTTCCATATAAAGAATAAGATCAGTCTGGTGGTGTAGCTTGGATGTAAAATGTCCCTGGGTTCAATCCCTGGTATACCCCCCAGTACACACAGAGTCAAGTGCTGAGTGCATGGCCTGTGGTGGGGACAGTGTCTCTGAAGGCCCATTCAGGCCAAACATGTGGTACCTGAGAACAGTTCCTGCTTTCTCAGGTCTCCAGCACCCTAGTCCTTCCTGGGTCATTCTCGTGTCTCATCTTAGGTGGGTTTCTTTGAAATGATCCCCTACTCTATTCTCCTCACCAGCTACCCTTTGGACAGGATTTCCTCCTGTTTTGTCCTGGCATCTAGAACTTTCTGGGATTGTGCATATTGTTGTCCTGTTGTGCTCCCGAAACTGTTTTGGTGAGATATATAGAGGTGCAGGTTCTTGTTCTGAGCTAGGTACAGAAAACACTAACCCAAATTCTTGCTGTAAACGAGTTTATTATTACAAAGACAGAAAGATAGAACAGAGTTTAATAAAGCCCTATACCAGAAGTAGTATGGGGGGGTGACTTGAAGTCACCTGGATCCAGGATATTTTATACCCAGTCTTCTGACCAGACTAGATCTGCCCGTTTCCCAGGGCAGGTCTTTTGATGTGGGGATTCCTTCCTGTGGACCTGCCTTTCTCTGGCACAAACTCCAAGTCTTTTATTACACCCCAAAATGTATTAGTTGATTATCAGAGTCTGGGATCTCTTGGAAGCTCATGGCATTCTCTCACATCCTCGGGAAGTTCGTTTATCTTTAAAATGTAAAAAGACCCTGGGCTTCCTCCTGAGCCATCCTCTCCCATTCTTGTGAAATTTTGCTTTTCCTAGAAATGCAAAAGACTCTGGGCTTCCTCAGTTCTCTTGCTAACCCCCCTTGGCGCCTGGAACTCTGCAGCCCTTATTGATACATTTTTTTTTTTTTTTGTGGTACTGGGGTTCCTGGAAACCCTTCTACCTTCGGGCTACACTCCCAGACAAATTTTTATATTTTTATTTGGAAACAGGGTCTCTTAAGCCAGCGCGGCTGGCTTCAAAACTGCGCGATCCTCCTGTCTCTGCCTCCCAAGCGTGGGGATTACAAGCGTGCGCCACCACTCCTGACCTTTATTGATACACTTAAAAATCATTTCCCAATACCGGTACATTCATACATTTTAAAGCCCTTTTCCAATACTGGCACACTAATACATTTGAAGCCATTTCCAATACTGGTACACGTGTCTTGCACTGGTGCCTCACTCCTGCAAGCTGAGCCTTCATGCTGCTTGGTCACAGCCTCCAGGGAGCCATTCCTCACAACTGAACAGGATGCTCTGGAGAACAGAGGGGCTCCCAGGAAGATAAAGGAAAGGGTGATTGAACCTTAGGATAGAGACCCATGTCCTGTCAAAGTCAGTGACAATTTTGTGAGGGATTTTTTTGTTTGCCCATTTTCTTCTTTTTTTTGGGGGGGGGGGGTGGGGAGTGCAAAATGAGAGCCCAGTTAGAATCAATTAAACTGACAGCCGACTCGATCTAAACCAAACTGTGAGGGCTGAGTGCTGGTTTCTTACAGATTTACAATTTTGGACACATATTCCCTCTTGCGTATTTAGTTTCTAATTGTTATCCTAAGATGATTTATTTACTCTGACTGGAAGAGAAAAGGAAGGGGGAGCTTCCACCAGAGTTTGTCTTCTTTCACCCTTTCTTTTCTGATTATAAAAGTCACACAAGCTCCCTATATAAAGTTTAAAAAATGGATATTCTAGACTGAAATAAATACGTCTTATAAATCCCATGGCTCCGATGACCTCTGTTCACCAGCAATCATAGTCTTGGTGGCCTGGCTGGAGGTCTTGGTCTGTCTTGAAGGCTGACTCTACTCTGCTCAGGTTTCACCTGAGACCCCAGGCACCCTGGTAGGGGGATTTTGCTCCTGAGAGGCCTGGCCCAGCCTGACACAGGCTCCTGGCTCTTCCTTATGGGTCTGGGTTCTTTTTTTTTTTTTCAGGTCTGGGGATGGAACCCAGGGGCATTTAACCTCCAAGCTACACCTCCTGCCGTATTTTTTTTTTTTAATTTCTTATTTTGAAACAGGGTTTCACTAAGTAGCTGAGGCTATCTGCGAACCTTGACCCTCCGGTCTCAGCCTCCTGAATGCTGGGATTACAAGCGTGCACCACCACTCCCGGCAGGTCTGGGTTCTTGTGCTGCTTCTGCTCTCTGGCCCATGTGCCATAGTCTCAAATTCTGTCCTTTGATTTTCTGTTGGAATCTTCGAGTTGCTCTCAGCTGGCATGCTCACATTCACACACATTCCTCACACATTACTTCCAGTCATTTCAACTCACTTTAATTATGGTTATGCACGGATACTATTGGTTTATAGCACTACACAGCATTATCATGCTGTCGTGGGCATTCATCATTTCTTTGATTTCAGCAAGCAATACCCCCATTTTAGTTTTGGGACACCCCACCTTGTGCACAGACCACTCTTCTCTCACAGTGGAAACCGAATGGGAGAATCTCTTTCTCCCAGCACAGGTCATGAGGAAGCCAGACTGTGAGTTTAGTTCAGCCAATCAGTCTCTGCCATCTTGCACTTTAAATCCTGAGGGAGTCTTGCTAAGATTCAGAAACATCTCAGACTCTACGGTGGTGCAGAGCCTTTGCAATTTTTTTTTGCAGAGCTTTTGCAATTGCCGTGGTGTTTCTGAGCGTCCCCAGGCTGCAGTGGCATATGGCAGCAGGGGTGCCATCCTACCATATAGGTCTTGATTGAGCTGGGTTGTTCCTGCCACTGTCCTGGGTGTCAGGCATGTTCAGAGCCTGGCTCTCAAGCTTTTGTTGATTCTGTGAGCTATCTGATATTCTCCAGAAAGATTTCCTTTTTTTCTAAGACTAGCCAGAGCTGCTTATACAAAGAACCCTAATATATAGGTTTGATTTTTGTCTTAAAAATTCAAATGCAGCTAGGAGTGGTGGCACATGCTTGCAATCCCAGCATTTGGGAGGCTGAGACTGGAGGATCGTGGTTTGCGGATAGCCTCAGCTACTTAGTGAGGCCCTCTGCAACTTAGTGAGACCCTGTTTCAAAATAAAAGAATAAAAAATAAGGCAGGGGTGTAGCTCATAGGTCAAATGCCCCGGGTTCCATCCCCAAAACTGCAAATAAAAAAAAAATGCTACTTAGTAACTCCCAACATACTAGGTTGAATTTCAGTTGTAACTTGTAGCTTCTGCTTCCTGGGGCCATATAAGTGGAGGAGAGAAGGAGAGGAAGAGACAAAAATAGTCACCCTGCTATTTCCTGGGCTACGACAGCACAGAACTCAAGCCCTTCCTTACAAGAACCTCCACAGCAACATTTCTATGCTTGTAACAGCTTGGCATCTAGCCCTGCAGTCTCTTCTTTGCCCACTCACAAGTCCCTCTCCCTCCGTGGCCCCACTTGGCTTGCCTGAATCGCATCTACTAATGAACCATTAAGGTTGGTTCTTCTCTCTGATCAGACCCAGCCATTTTAGCTATTATCCTGGGCTATCTGGCTTCAGAAATGGCCACATGCTCAGTGGTGACATTGTGGGCAGAAGCCACATTACTTTTCTCGTGCCTGTTTGCCTAAGTCTTTCTTTGCTGCCAACCCCCCACCAACCACCTAGAGGAATAATTTTTGAGCCTCATGATCTTATGTCGGGTCACATCCAATACGGTCTAAGTGCAGGGAGGATGGAGTGGGAAGGGAGGGTGATCTGGACGGGCATCTTCTGCCTGTACTGGAGCAAGAGACAAAATTGGCAGATCCCTTTGTGAGTGCAGAGAGGAAAGCCAGTGCCTTGACAGAACACAGCACCAAAGGGTATGTTGAGGACACAGGCCCCCAAATCACTGCTTCACACCAAAGTGTAATCTCTGCCAAGTTAGCAGGTCTTAAGATATCTCTAAGAGCCTAGGAGCCAGCAATGAGCAGGAGTCTCATTGGCAGATGGAGAAGTGGCTATGGTTTGGGACCAAGAATATAAAAATGGATTGCTTCCAGCTGGGGTGGGAGGTGTGGCATTGAACTAGGACACATCACTAGACAAGTATTTTTCTCAAATCATATCTGTATTTTGGACATTCCAAGTTTGGGATAAAGGTGCAGTTGAACAGGAGCAATTACTACTAATGTTTTATGGCACTATAGTATAGCTACAGTTGATAACAATTTTCAAATATTTTAAGACACCTAGCAGAAAGGAGTTTGTTCCTTACATAAAGTAATGCTTGCAATCATGGATATGCCAATCGCCTGGATCTAATTATTACGCATTTAATTTATGTATTGAAATATTATGCTGTACCCCATAACTAGTGCAATTGTCATATGTAATCAATTTTTTTAAAGTTTAAGAATTATGGAATTCTCTCTCTTAGAGTTTCATGATTCATATTACTATATTAAAGATGCAGAGTCCTATATTTACCAACAAAATAAAATTTATTTATTTATTTATTTTTAAGCCACTATTTTTTTTATTCTCTATTTTTTATTTTTTTATTTTTTTATTTTTTTATTTTTTATTTTTTTATTTTAAATTGGTGCACTGTATTCATACATCATATTGGGATACATACTTTTGTAGACATACATGCACACATTGCCCAGTCAGCCCCCACCCGATCCCCACCCCATTCTCTCCCTATCCCTCCCTCCCATGCTTGGCTTAGTGATTGACATCTAGTATTATAGCAATTTATCAAAAATTAAAAATGATAATCTCACATAACAGTTTCATTTGTCTGATACCAAGCTTTTGATGACTTAAAGATAACATTTCAATATTTCTTTTTGCTTTCTTTCTTACCAGAGAATCTATTTTTTCTATTTTTTAGGTGAAACTATCATATATTTATATATTTATTTTTCAGAGAAAAAATCTATCCTAATATGGAATATGGACTCTAGGTACCCACAACGATCTTGAAAAAGAACAAAGCTAGAAGATGTATATTTTCTGATTTCAAACCATATAAAGCTACAATAATCGAAACAGTGTAGTACTATTCTAAAGGCAGATATATAAACCATTGGAGTTAAATAAAAGCCTAGAGCTAAATTCTTCCCTATATTGTCAAGTTATTTTTGACAAGGTTTCCACGAACATTTGGTGGTGGGAATAATAATCTTTTAACTAAATATTGTTGAAAAATAATAATTACCTGGAAAAGAATAAAATTGGACCCTTACCTAATCCCATATACAAATATTAACTCAAAATAGATAAAAGACCTAAATATAAATCTTAAGACTATAAACTTTTAGGAGAAAATCTGGGTCATAAAACCTCACAACATTGAAATTGGCAGTGATTTCTTGGATATGATTTCAATGGCACAGGCAACAAAAGGGTATACAAATTCCCTAACAAATAAAATATTGTATATCCAAAGACAATATAAACAGAGTTAACATTTACTAATAGAATGGGATAAAATATTTCCCAATGCTATATCTGAAGGTATATTAACATTCCAACTAGGAATCCTGAAAATTAACAACAATAAAGGCAAACAATACAATTTAGAGATAGGTAAAAGACTAACATAAATAATGAATCTTCACAGATAACCAATCTTAGTTGTTGGATGGAAAATCTTGTTTCTCTGGTTCTGGTGTGTGTTACCTATTTCTTCTTTGTAGTTAATCTCTTTGAGTATTTTCTCTAGCGCTGGTTTTGAAGACATAAATTCCTTCAGTTTCTGTTTGTCATGGAAGCTTCTTATTTTTCCATCTAATTTGATAGAAAGTTTTTCTGGGTAGGAAATTTTTGGCTGGAAGTTGTTTTCTTTCAGAGTTTGGAATATGTTACTCCAAGCCCTTCTGGCTCTCATGACTTGGTTTGGGAAGTCTGGAGTGATTCTAATTGGTTTGCTTCTGAATGTCACTTGGCCCTTTGTTTTTGTTGCCTTTAAGATTCTCTGCTTGGCTTCCACAGTGGTCATTTTGACAATTATGTGGCGTGGAGATCCTCTTCTCTGATCCTGTCTAAAGGGAGTTCTATAAGTTTCCTGGACCTGTGTATCGACCTCTTGCTCTATGTTTGGAAAATTTTCTGCTATTACTTCCTTGAAGAGATTGTTGATCCCTTTGGTTTCACCTTCTTTTCCCTCCTCTATTCCAAGTATTCTTAGGTTAGCCCTCTTAAAATGGGCCCATATTTCTTCAATGTCAGATTCCTGCTTTCAGATATTTTTTTCTAGATTAGAAACTATGCGTTCATTTTTGGAATGATCATCTTCTAAGAGCGAGATTCTATTCTCCATGTGGTCTAATCGGTTGTTTGTACTTTGAATTGAGGCCTTTACTTCATTAATTGCATCCTTTATCTCTTTTTGGCTCTCTCTGAATTCTTTTAGAAACACCTCTATTATTTCTACAGTTATTTTCCTGATTTGATCTTCTAGAAATCCCTGAATTTCTGTTTTATCGGGTTCTGATGTTGTGGGGTTGTGGGCATTCATTGCTCCAGTGTTATTCCTCTTTCCCATGATTTCGGGAGTTTGTACCTTCTCTGGGTTCTTCCCTTGGGTCACTACGACTTCACTTAAGGTGCTCTGGATCAAGTCTGTGGTATCTCAATCACCACTACTCCTTTACTGGGTTGTATCGCAAAGTCTCAGACCCAGGGAGTCAATAGAGGCTGCTTTAGACTATGGGGGGGGGGGGTGCCAGGTTGCGCGTTTTCCTATGGTGCGATATCTCTGCCACCGCCTCTCCCCCACTGGGTCAAGTCCCTGGGAGTCAGTACTGGGATTTCTCCTCTGTGGCCCGCAATTTGACTCACTGTTGTTGAATACGCAGATGGAGCTGTAGTGGACTTGGTGAATTCGCTGCTGCTGCTGCTGCCACTGGTGGCAATATGGTGCCGCTGTTACGCCCTTGGCCGTGAGGCTGGCATATTTTTTCTCTGTTTTTGAACTCCGCTCTGAGTCCCTGAAGCGTGTGCTGAGCCCAGCCACTGGGAGCTTTAGATGCTCCCTGAGCCGAAAATTTTGCCGAATCCCGCCGGGCTCTTCCACAGCGGCTCATCTCGGCTCGCTGTCCGGGCTCTTCTGCAGTGGCTCACCTCGGCTCGCTGTCTGGGCTCTTCCGCAGCGGCTCACCTCGGCTTGCTGTCCGGGCTCTTCTGCAGCGACTCACCTCGGCTCACTGCCCGCCACTCCTCTCTGGAGCCTGGTTGGTCTGTAGCCGTAGCCATCCAGTGAGTTCACCGCTGCCGCCGGCAGTAAGGCACTGCTGCTGCATCCTCGGCCGTGAGGCCGGCGTATCTCCTCTGTGGCTCTGAGCTCTGTTATGAGACCCCCTCCTCTCTGGGGCTGGTGATTTTTTTGTTTCTCTGGTGATGGTGTTTTCTGGCTATGAAAGGCGCTGATTTTGTGGTAATAGAGATTGGTTGTTAGCGGGGCTCTTAAGCCCCGCTTTTCTCGGTCACCATCTTCCCAGAAGTCTCCAGTTGCTTTTCTATATGCAAACAATGAATCTCCAATGAAAGAAAAACAAAACAATTTCATTCACTATAACCTCAAAACCAATAAAATACCTAGGAATAAACCTAACCAAAGACGTAAAAGACCTCTACAATGATAACTATAAAACATTAAAGAAAGAAATTGAAGAAGACCTTGGAAAATGGAAAGATCTCCCTTGCTCATGGATAGACAGAATAAATATCTCAAGATGGCCATTCTGCCAAAAGTGATCTATAGATTCAATGCAATTCCTATCAAAATACCAATGACATTCTTCACAGATCTAGAAAAATCAGTCATGAATTTTATATGGAGAAAGAAATGACCCAGAATAGCCAAAGCAATCATCAGCAATAAGAACCATGCAGGAGGCATCACAGTTTCTTACTTCAAATGATACTATAGAGAACTAGTAGTAAAAACAGCATGGTATTGGCACAACAACAGGCATATCCACCAGTGGAACAGAATAGAAGATACAGAAACAAACTCACATACCTATAGTCAATTAATCTTTGATAAAGGGGCCAAACTCATATGCTGGAGAAAATACAGCCTTTTCAACAAATGGTGCTGAGATAACTGGCTATCCATTTGTAGAAAGATGGAACTAAATTCTTACCTCTCACCATGCACAGGAATCAACTCAAGATGGATCAAAGATTTAGAAATTAGACCAGAGACTGCAAAGTTATTAGAGGAGGGCATAGGCTCAACACTCCAACATATAGTGCAGGCAGTAACTTTCTCAACAAGACCTTCAAAGCACAGGAAATTAAGGGAAGAATTGGCAAGTGTGATGGCATCAAACTAAAAGTTTCTTCTCATCAAAGTAAACCATCAATAACCTAAAGAGAAGGCCTACAGAATGGGAGATCTTTACCAGCCACCACTCTGATAGAGGGCTAATATCCAGAATATACAATGAGCTCAAAAGACTCCACACTAGCAAAACAAATAACCCAATCAAGATATGAGCAACTGAATTGAATAGACACTACACAAGAGATACGAATGGTCAATAGACACATGAAAAGATGTTCAACATAATTAGACATCAGGGAGATGCAAATCAAAATATGCTGAGATTCCATCTAACCCCAACCAGAGTGGCAAGCATAAAGAAATCAAATAACAACACATGCTGGCAAGGATGTGGGGAAAGAGGAACTCTTTTACACTGCTGTTGGGAATGCAAACTAGTTCAGCTGCTATGGAGATCTGTGTGGAGATTCCTTAGAAAACTGGAAATGGATCCACCATATGATCTGGCTATTCCCCTCCTGGGTATCTTTCCAAAGGAATTGAAATCAGAGAAATACAGTAACATATGCAAAGCCATGTTCATAGAAGCACAATTCATAATAGTCAAAATATGGAAGCAACCTAGATCTCCGATCTCCATCAACAGAAGAATGGATTGCAAAATTATGGGAAACACACACAATGGAATTCTACTCAGCTATAAAAAAAAGAACAAAATCATGTCATTCACAAGAAGATGGAAAGACCTGGAGAGCATTATGTTAAGTGAGATCAGCCAAGCACAGAAAGAGAAGGGACGTATGTTTTCTCTAATATACCCAAACTAGGGACTTTTATACCAGAGGGACTTTAGATAATGGAGGGGTAACCTCAGCAAAGCTGAAATGGAAGGTAGAAGGTAAAGAAGGCTGGAGTTGATTAATGGAGGAGCCACATTCAAGTATGTGTAAAAGTATGAATGTAGAATTGTTAGCCTGGACATTGTTGGAAGGTGGGGAAGCAGAAATGGGTGGGGAGCGAGGGCACCAAGCAGTCGGAATGTATGCAATTTCAATATGATCCACATAAAAAAGAATCTAAATAAGAAAAGAAAATGTTATAATAAAAATGAAACAAAACAAAAATAAAAACACTAATAAATGCCAGTGAGGATGTGGGGGAATAGAAGCTCAAATATTGTTGGTAGGATTGCAAATTAGTGCAGCCACTTTGAAGGTCAGTGCGAGGTTCCCCAGAAGACTGGGAATGGCGCCACCATGTGATCTAGCCATACCACTCCTTTGTATCTTCCCAAAGGGATTGAAACCACAATGTTATAGTAATACTTGCATATCTTATGTTTATAGCAACAAAATTCACCATAGCCAAGTTATAAAACCACCCTAGGGGGCCATCAACAGATTAATGGATTATGAAATTATGGGATTACACACAGTGGAGCTCTACTTAGCCATAAAGAACAGGAAAATAGATCGAACTAAAGAAAATTACACCGAGATTGGTCAGTTACACACAAGGAAGCGTTATATGTTTTGCCTCATGTGGAAGCAAGAGAGAAATTGGGATACAAAAGGGACTCCAGACAGAGGAGCAGAAACCCTAATAGAGTGATGGAGGGAGTCTAGGGGAAGAGGCAGGCAGGGAGGGAGAGCTGATAAAGGAAACACTTCAACTGACATGATGTATATATCAAAATTATCAATGCCAGTATCGTGTGGGGAAGCTCACCACGTGCTGTGTGCATGTAAGTCTCTATGACTCTGAAATTCATCATAATGGATGATTACAAATGCACCAATAAAAATGAAAGAACAAAGAATACAAAAAACAATAAATGTCAGTAAGGATGTTGGGGACTTGGAACCCTTATACACCGGTGGTGGAATTGCAAATTAGTATAGCCATTGGGGAGATCAGTGTGGAGGTTCCTTAATAGACTTGGAATGGAGCCACCATATAACCCAGCCATACCATTCTTGGGGATCTTTCCAAAAGGGTTGAAGTCAGATGACTATCAGGATACATGCATTTCCATATATACAGCATCACAATTCAGACAGTATTATGGAACAGAAATTCAGTCACAGAAAGTGAAGGGTCATATGTTCTCGTTCATATGTGGAAGCCAGAGAGAAACCGGGAAATAAAGGGGATTTTGATAACTTGGCAGAGATGCTAGTAGAATAATGGAAGAGGATTTGGGGAGAGTGGTGGGGAGGAATTAGGGGAGCTCTGATTATAGAAACAATTCAAATATAATCCTTTGTTCATACATGAAGCTATCTGTATCAGATAAAGATCATCCATTTGAGGGGAGCAGGGAGGGACTTGAAAGAAACACAACAAATGTTATGTACATATATGTTTCTTTCTGAATCTCAAGATGTATAATTACAGAGCACCAATGTAAAAATAATAAAAATAAAATGACTTTTCTCAGGTTCATGAACATTTCAAGTGACAGCCAGCCAAGTCATAAAATTGAATGTTTTATAATTGTAAAATAGTATAAATAATATAAATGATTTAAAAATATTTTTAAAATAACCCGTGCGATCCTCCTGTCTCCGCCTCCCAAGTGCGGGGATTACAAGCATGCGCCACCACGCCCGGCTATCATCTATTTTTAAAACATTTTTTGTTGGTGCATTGTAGTCATGCATCTTAATGGAGTACAAAATGGTAGAAGCATATATGCACACAACACTCAATTAGCCCTTCCCCAATTCCCACCCCATTCCTTCTCCCTCCCTCCTTCCCATGTTTGACTTAGTGATTGACTTTGATATGTTTGTGAATGTGCATCATGTACATTAGGGAATTTCCCTCTTCCCTCCTCCCATCCCCCTCAATTAGGTCACCTTATTTGCTCATATATGGTTTCTCTTTCTTCATCTAGAGTTTCTTTTATGGCCCATATTCTCTCTAGCTTCTGCATATTAGGGAGATCATCTGATTTCTTATATATGTGACTGACTAATCTTACTTAGCATATTGTTCTCCAGTTCCATCCATTTCCCTGAAAATGACATAATTTTGATTTTCTTTATAGCTCTATTGTGTACATATCCATAGTTTTGTAATCCAGTCATCTGTTGATGGACATCTTGTCTGGTTCCATAGATTGGCAATTGTTAATTGTGCAGCTATAAACATAGATATGCATGCATTAGTTTGGTAGTTTGGTTTTCTTTCTTTTGGGTAGATACCCAGAAGTGGTATTGGTGGATCATATGGTAGGTTCGTTTCCATTTTTCTGAGGATTGTCCATATTGTTTTCCAAAGTGGTTGCACTAATTTGCAATTCACCAACAATGTATTAGAGCCTCACTTCTCCACATCTTTGCCAGCATTTGTTGTTGTTTGTGTTTTGAATGATTGCCATTCTAGTTGGAGTTAGTTAGTTTTGTCTCAGGGTAGTTTTGATTTATTTGATTTATTTGCATATCTCTGATTGCTAATGATGTTGAACATTTTTATACATTTATTGGCCATTTGAATTTCTTCTTTTTTGAAGTTCATTTGCCCATTTTTTGATTGGGTTATTTGTTTTCTTAGTGTTGAGTTTCTCGAGTTCTCTGTATATTCAGATATTAGTCCTCTATCAGAGGAATAGTTGGCAAAATTTTTCTCCCATTCTGTTGGCTCTCTGTTGAGGTTCTTGATAGTTTCCTTTGCTTTACAGAAGCTCTTCAGTTTAAAGCAATTCCACATATTGATGCAGCTCAGTGACAAAGCACCTGCTTTGCAGGTGTGGCTCTCTGGGTTTGATCCCCTGTTCCAAAAAGACAAAATAAAAAGACCCCCTGAAAAATTAAGCTACAATCAACTTTACTAGGAGCTGTTTTCCAAAGTGGTGGCACCAATTAAAACTTTCAACACTGTTCATCTATTTTCAGAATTTTTTACTTCTTTATAACCATGTGGTTGGGAAATAAAATCACTATGGTCTTAATTTCTATTTCTCTACTTTTCTACCCCCACCACTCTTCTCTCAATCTTCTCATGCACAGTATGAGAGAGAGAGGTTAAACAGAAATAAAGGTAATATGACAAGCCAACAGATAAAACATACTAATTGCACAATTCATGGTTCTTTGTTGTAGGCAATTCTAGCTAACTTCAACGGAAAAGAAATTTTGGAGTAGAATATGATAATAAAGACAGTAACTATAGGAAACCAGAGGATCAGGCTCAAGAAAAGGACCAGAATTAAGCAGATTAGCAGGAACCACAGTAAAATTCACTCCACTAGCCCTGCCTGGGTATGAATCACCACTGTTTACATAGGTGCTGCTAGGGAACATTCAAGGACAGTAAATGCTGCTAACCTCAGAGTTCCAACTCAATTTCTGTATTTTATGTTCGAAAATGTTGCTATATAAATTTCATTTATTATAGACCATTGTTGAGGCAACATTACAGACAAGCAAACTGTTGAGTCATTCTTAACTAGAACTAAAGCTAATGCATTATATAGAATCTCAGGTAGTGTCCCTATATTGATAAATTCTGCTTTATCCAATATTACATACCATCTCCTTGGAATCTACTCCTACACATATTTCCTAAGTTCCTAATGATAAAAATGATAAACATGCAATTCTTTTATGTGTCAGAGGCATCAAAGAGGTGCCATCCTGACCAGAGCTGGAACCCCAGAATAGATGATCCCCCTATCTTTCCTGTCACCATATCAACCAGCAAGTGCTACACTGTTGTAGCAAAATGCAGGAAAGCACTCTGTCCACTTCTGATCCTCCAGCAGTAACTTTAGATTCCCGTCAGTGGAATCTAAAGAAAGCCAGCAGGCAATGGAAGCTGAGAAATGTATTTTTCAGACTTGAAGCCCCAGCAGTATAGAATAAGTATCAGAGGGCAAGTGATGATGAGAAAGAGGAGCAAGGAACTGGCACATGTGGGGATGAGGGAGATTGGCCTGGAATGTTCATTCTCATGCTGAATGTCAGTTTCTTTACCACAGTTTATTTCTGAGAATTTTAAGCATATACAAAAATAGGATACTTTAGTGGACTCTCATCCTTCCGTCAATTAGCAATTACCAACTGATAAACAGTCGCACTTTATTTATATGCTTTCCACAAATTTCCCTTTCTTCTGGGACAAATTATATATATATATATATATAATCTTATATATATCTTATCTTATATATATATTTTAATATTTCTTTAATTTTAATATTCAGAATTTGAATAACTAATTTTCTCTTTTTTAGGATGTGGGTGGGTGCTAGGGATTGAACTGACAGGCATTCTACCTCTGATCCCTTTTTAATTTTTTATTTTGAAACAGAGTCTCTCTAAATTACTGAGTCTGAGATTAGTCAGTCACTAAAAATAAGAAATTGGATGCTCTCCCTAATATGCAGAAGCTAGGGAGAAAATGGGTCATAGGAGGAACTCTAGACGAAGAAGGAGATACTATAGATGAGCAAATAAGGTGACCTGAGAGGATGGGAGGGAGGAAGAGGGAAATTCTTTGATGCACAAGTATATCGATGCCAATCACTAAGCCAAACATGAGAAGGAGGGAGGGGGAGGGAATGGGGTGGGAATTGAGTAAGGGCTAATTGGGTGATGTCTGTCTCCACCATCTTGTTTAATCACATTCTAGATTAAGACGTATGACTTCAGTGTACCAATAAAAATTAAAAATAAATAAATAAATAAATTACTGAGTCTGGCCTTGAACCTATGATCCTCCTGTCTCAGCCTCCCAAGTACTGGCATTACAGGCATTCACAACTCTGCCCAGCTCCACGTTTGTATGGGTCAGGATTAAAATGGAATTCATATGTTGTTAACTGAAATGTCTTGAAATTTCCCTTTTCATTTATATTTTCTCCTTAATTTTCCTTCACCTCCAAAATTCATCTTAAAAAAGCTAAGTTGTAACCAGGTGAGATGATGCTTACCTGTAATTCCAGTACTTGGTAGGGTGTGATGGGAGGATTGCAGGTTCGAGGACAGCCTCAGCATGTAGTGAGACTCTCATCAGTCTAGTGAGATCCTATCTCAAAAAATAAAAACCAAAACTAGGGCCGGGGGTGTAGCTCAGATGTAGATGCCCCTGGGTTCCATCCGCAGTGTTGTTACCACCAGAAAAGAGTGCTGAGTTGTTTGTCCCACAGAGTTTATCACGTTCTAGATTTTAATAATTGACCCGAAGGGTATAATTTAATGATTCTTTTCTGTGAATTTCCAGGAAATTGGTAGACGAGTAGAAAGTTTGAACAGATTTAGGTTTGATATTTTTGGCAAGACTATCATGAGTTTTAAAATTTACTTGGAGATTTAAAAATTTATCCTTTACATTGATTTATTATAGATTGTATTGTGTTAAGAGAACGCTGCCTGTTTGAACTAATTTTCTAAGTTTTTTGAAGCTTTATGGCCATGTACATAAATTTCTATCAATGTTTCACAAATATACTAAAAGACTGCATATTGCTCAAACATTGAGTCAATATTCTATAACTATTTATTAGAACAGGCTTACAGATTGTGTTGTTTGATGGCTTTTTGGCTAGTTTTTTACTTATTGAGAAAAGTATTAAAATTTCCTATTATGGTAGTAAATTTAGAAATTCCTGTCTAGAATCCTTGCAATGGTTGCTTTATTTTTTAAGCCATGTTTTAAGTGCATATGATTTTGCATTAGATTTGTTATGCTTTCCTGGTGAATTAGACCTTTTATTATTAAATAGTAATTCACTTTACCCTATTCTTTCATGTCCTTGCATTCCAGTTTGGTTTCTAGTGAAAAAAAACTATACATTAAAAAGATGGGTGTTTTTGTTTATCCACTCATATTTAGTATGATGAATGGTACGTTTGGATTTAGCTCTATTATTATTTTGTTCTTCGTATTTGTTTAGCTTTTCTTTGTTTCCTTACAGATTATGGACATTCTTTTATAATTTGCTGTAAATTAATATCTTGAATGGGAGTTGTACTTTTCAAATATTTTTGAGTCACTGAGATGA
The DNA here is from genome assembly GCF_963383645.1 of Muscardinus avellanarius. NCBI lineage: Eukaryota > Metazoa > Chordata > Mammalia > Rodentia > Gliridae > Muscardinus > Muscardinus avellanarius. The sequence goes on along the minus strand of NC_137788.1, from coordinate 101,104,671 downwards.
TCCTGTTATTTTCTTCACTAATCAGTTAGTATAGTGAATGAACGGATTGATTCCTAATGTTAAGCTGGTTTTTCATTCTTTGCTCAAATCCTGCTTGTTCATGGCTGTTGAAGAAATACATACAAGGAGCCCTCCTTTTGTGAATGCTACGTGACTGTGAAAATTAAGGAAGCTGAAACCATACAAAGCCATCTTAGTCCGAAAAAAATTTTCTGTGATTTAAAAAAATGTCGAAACATTAAGCGTGTGCCATCACATCTAGCATTATTGTTGGATTTTTAAAACCATTTCAGATGCCTAAATTCCAGACAACCTGAGTTAGGAATCTCTTCTTTCTTCAGTCTAAGACTAAAGCAAAATTTTTTTGTAAAGCTGTTTTTCCTAGTTTGTCCTTTTATCAAGTTGTTAGGCTCTCAGAGCTATGCCAGGGTCTCAGCATCACTTCCCACCTTAGAAGTCCCTGGACCTTTTCCCTTTTTCTCCAGAAAAACCCATTGAGAAGAAAACTCCAGGTTGCCCCTGAGCAGGAGGTATCCTCAGGCCAGCTGACCACTTAGCACTCACCTGTCAGGGTTGGTATTTTGTGTCTTTTGATGAGGATTGTGTGTGTGTGTGTGTGTGTGTGTGTGTGTGTGTGTGTGAGAGAGAGAGAGAGAGAGAGAGACAGACAGACAGACAGACAGACAGACAGACAGACAGACACAGACAGACAGATAGACTGGGGACTGAACCTAGTGGTACTCTGCTACTGACCTACATCCTCAGTTGAGATACTCCCATCTGAGCCTCCATCTGAGGCGTGTGTTGCCTAGCTTATGGGGATTTTCTTTACTGTTGTGCCACTTGTGCTAAGCACCATGCATTCAAAGATGTGTTTTAGAATATTCCACACAGCTTTTTTGCGTTCTTTATACTGGGGTGTTTTTTTTTTCAAGATTACTAATTTGAAATATTGTAAGGCATGGAAATCAAATGCTTCATTTTATTTTCTACTTAATGGCTAAGATCTTCCAAAATACTTTTCCATTAACAGTTGTTCAGAAGATGCTGCGCCACAGAAAGCCCAATTTTTTTTTTTTTTTTTTTTGGTGGTACTGTGGTTCCTGGAAACCCTTCTACCTCCGGGCACTCCCAGACCTATTTTTATCCTTTTTAAAATCTGGAAACAGGATCTCTTAAGGCAGCGCGGCTGGCTTTGAACCTGCGTGATCCTCCTGTCTCCGCCTCCCAAACATGGGGATTACAATCGTGCGCCACCACACCCACCTGAAAGCCCAATTTTCAATCAGTTTAAAGGAGAGCTTTCTGTTAGAGTCTCAAAGATAAGGTATGCCAAGGAAGTGGCAAGTTTTTCGGAGATTTTATTGTACAGACAAGAGGACTTTTTAATGATAATCTTGGAGAGTAATTTATGAACTATCAACAGGAGAATGGACAAATAAGAAACATGGACATTTGTTAAAATCTACAATTCTTTGTTGTTGGTTATCTTCATGGAGTGTATGGTGCTAGAAATGTACTAACATTTGCTGAGTACTTGTATATGTGGCACACATTATATTACACTAGAAACTTAACATGAATTTTCTAACTCAGTTCTAATGACAGTCTTATTGTGGTAGGTATTGTTCTAGTTTATAGATAGTAAAAGTGAGAAAATAAATTTCTTAAGGTCACATGTTAAGTCATGGAGCCAGAGTTAAAATTAGAGTTGGCTGGTTGCAGAGCCAAGGTGCATTCCTCTGTACTACACTGTTCATCATTCCTGCAGTGGGGACGGATGGGGCTGTCATCGCTATCTCCCAGGATAGCTGAGTGGATTCTTTCCTGCCCTTCTTTTAAGTTCCTATCTGCTTCTCTGTTTAATCCCCACCATTCAGATTTTCAATTGCTGTTTGAAAGGAAGAATTATGCACAACCCCAAATCAATTTTGGAGAAAAAAAGAGAGCTTCCAAGTAGATGCCACTAGGGGATCACATAATGACATCACTTTGATTTTTACTGCAAATGCTTAGGGATAAACACGGTAGTAAATATGCTATCTTGTTGAGCAATTTAAATATTCTCTAGTTTGGGCATATTAGAGGAAACATGTGTATCTTCTCCTTCTGTGCTTGGCTGATCTCACTTAACATGATGCTCTCCAGGGCTTTCCATCTTCTTGCAAATGATATAATTTTGTTCTTCTTTATGGTTGAATAGAATTCCATTGTGTGTATTTCCCACAGTTTTGCTATCCATTCATCTGTTGATGGTGATCTGGGTTGGTTCCATATTTTGGCTATTACAAATTGTGCTGCTATGAACATAGGTATGCATATGTTGCTGTATTTCTCTGAATTCAACCCCTTTGGAAAGATACCCAGGAGTGGTATAGCTGGATCATATGGTGGATCTATTCCCACCTTTCTTAGGAATCTCCACACAGATCTCCATAGTGGCTGAACTAGTTTGCACTTGGAAATACTAGCTAAGTTTTAATGGAAAGATAGGAGAGGAGAAAGGCCGATCTTGATTAAGGAAGGTCTATACCTGAACATGTGTAAAATTATGAATAAGACATGGTTAACCTGGACAACCATTGGTGGGAGGGGGGAAGAGAAAACGGGGGTGGGGGGGAGAGGGCACCAAATATAGTGTAAATGTATACTATCTATGTTCAATAAAAAATTGTTAAAAAATATCACCTTAAAAAAATAAATAATATTCTCATTAGGTCCTGTCACTGTGTGGGAGTGATGCTCCTATACTCACAGCCCGCTCTTCCAAAGACTGATGTTGCTGGAGTGAGGGCTTAGGGAGCCGCTCCTCACTCTGAGGGTAGAGAGCTGAGGAGGCAGCTCTTGGAAGAACTTACTGATAATATTTGTATAGCAGAGTTTGATCGTATTCCTTTTTTGCTGAAAGCTTTGTAGCCCCACCACTCCCTTTCCTCCTGTAACCCCACACCTGGGAGACTCTACAAGAAATCCAGGTGCTTCCTGCTTTTGTATTAGTGAAAAGTTCAAACATGCAAACCCAGGTCCTCACCCTGCTTTATGGTTACCATAAAACCCCAAACATAGTGGTCTCTTTACCCTCTTTCAATCCATTTTTAGCCCTGCTTGGGAGCTTGACTTGCCCTTTCTAGAGAGCCTTATATGGGCAATAAACCTTTTCATACCCTCTTGGCATGTAAATGTATACCAGCATCAACCTTGACATCTGGGACCACATCCTGGGTGAGCAGGCGTGCTCCATTGCTCTGGGAGTGATCACATGGTAAGGGGAAGAAGAGTAAGACAGGGACCTAGGTTCCCAAGTCTTTGGCTTTCTCTGACAGCCACTAACATACTCTGAAATGTTCTCAAAAGCAATGTGTGTGTATGTGAAGGGCAGATCTTCGCAGATCTTCACTAAGATCAGGCAAATGCTTAGCTTTATCACTGTGAGACTTTGACACCTAACCTCATATGACCTTCAGGCATGCCACACGGACAACTTCTTTTGCTTAAGTGGGGATAGCTAAGTACTAAGAAACAAGAGAAGCTGAGTGACTGAGATTCTTCCTCCCAAATTCATACTCAAATAGTACTGTCCCCAGGCCAGAAAGAAAAATTACCCAGCAAGTATATCTTGAGACAATATTTACCTAATGCCTTTAACAGTTCTCTACTCTGCTTCTCAGGATGTGGGAACACGTGGGCATAAGTGTCTTTGGAGTCTATTTTGTCCATCTGGACTCATGGAAATGAGAGAGGATCAAAAGGTGAGAGAAATTGATAACATCATCAGATGGAGCTCAGCACTGAGCTCTCTGAGGAGAGACTCTTAAGACACAGAGAAAGATTTGATCAGAATCCCAGTGCTATGACATCATAACACAAGTCCCCGACTGTCCAATCCCAAGCAGTCTCCCTCTTCAATGGGAGGGTGACTAAGGGGCAGAATGCATTACTTAGAGCTCAGCATCTAAGTGCATATTTCAAATTCCACTAAACCAGGATAATGAGCTTATGAACTTGGAGAAAGAAAATTATAGGATAAAGAGTTTTATTCCTTTTTCCAGTCTGGATGCTATTCATTTACTTAGTCTCATGCCTGGTTAGTACCTCCATGTAGGGAGTAAGAACATCCTTGCCTTGATCCTTTTCTTAGGAGAAAAACCATTGTTTTGCACTATTTATTATTATTATGATAACTATAGGTTCCCCATAGATACTCTGCACAGTTGAAAAAATTCTGTTTAATCAATGTGTTTTAAATTTTGGCAAATGGTTTTTCTGTGACTTGAGAAGATTTGGGGTTTTTCGGTTTTAATTTGTTTATTGTTTTGGTCAATGACATACACTTTTATGATAATATTCCCATTCAAAAATGATCACACCTGCTAGTTGTAGAATTACATAAGCGTGGACTAAGTTTTTGAAAGGCTTTCACATAAACAGTTGCCTTTCTGTTTGTTTATTTATTTTTATTGATGCATTGTAATCATACATCCTAATGAGGTACAAGATGGTAGAGGCATACATCCCTCATTTTGCCCTTTGCCAATGCCCATCACCTTCCCTCCCCACTCCCTCCTTCTCATGTTTGGCTTAGTGATTGACTTTGATGTTTGTGAATGTACATTATTTGCATCAGGATGCTTCCCTCTTCCTCCTTCTATGCCTCTCAGTTAGGTTGCCTTATTTACTCATCTATAGTTTCTCCTCCATATAGAGTTCATTCTATGACCCTTATTCTACCTAGCTTCTGAATATTAGGGAGAGCATCTGATTTTTTACTTTTTTGTGACTGACTAATCTTACTTAGCATAATGTTCTCCAGTTCCATCCATTTCCTCACAAATGATGTACTTTTGTTCTTTATGGATAAGTAAAATTCCATTGTGTACATATCCATAGTTTTGTAATCCATTCATCTGTTGATGGACATCTTGGCTGGTTCCATAGTTTGGCAATTGTGAATTTTGCAGCTATAAACATAGATACTCATGCATTAGTTTGGCAGTTTGGTTGACATTCTTTTGGGTAGATATGCAAAAGTGGTATTGGTGGATCATATGGTAGAGGTTTGTTTCCATTCTTCTGAGGATCCTCCATACTCCTTTCCAAAGTGGTTGCACTAATTTGCAATCCCACCAAGAGTGTATGAGAGTTCCCACTTCTCCACATCCTTGTCAGCATTTGTTGTGGTTTGTGTTTTGAATGATTGACATTCTAATTGGAGTTAGGTGAAATCTCAGGGTAGTTTTGATCTGCATGTCTCTGATTGCTAATGATGTTGAACATTTTTCATACATTTATTGGCCATTTGAATTTCTTCTTTTGTGAAGTGTCTATTTAGTTCACTTGCCTATTTTTGATTGGGCTATTTATTTTCTTAGTGTTGAGTTTCTTGAGTTCTCTGTATATTCAGATATTAGTCCTCTATCAGAGGAATAGTTGGCAAAAATTTTCTCCCATTCTGTTGGCTCTCTGTTGAGGTTCTTGATAGTTTCCTTTGCTTTACAGAAGCTCTTCAGTTTAATGCAATCCCACATATTGATCCTCCTTTTAATTTATTGTGATCCTCCTTTTAATTTATTATTGTTGAGAAAGTTTTTTTTAACTATGTGTATGTGTTGAAGTGTTGGACCTATGCCCTCTTCAAGGAACTGCAAGGTCTCTGGTGTGATTTCCAGTCTTTGATCTATCTTGAATTGACTCTTGTGCAGGGTGAGAAAGTGAGTTTCATTTCCATTTTTCTGCATATGGTTAACCAGTTTTACCACAACCATTTGTTGAAGAAGCTATCTTTTTGGCAGTGTATGTTTTTGTCCCCTTGTCAAAAATCAATTGGTTGTGTGTGGATTTGTTTATGAGTCCTCTATTCTGCTTCATTGGTCTATGTGTCTATTTTGTGCCAGTACTATGCTGTTTAGTAATACTAAACAGCATAGTAATACTATGGCTTTGTAGTATAGTTTGAAGTCAGGTATTGTGATGCCTCCTGGGGTTCTTGTTGCTGAGAAATACTTAAGCTATTCTTGGCTTTTGTTGTTCCAAATGAATTTCAGGACTGATTTTTCTATGCTTGTGAGGAATGACCTTGTTAATTTAATGGACATTGTCATGAATCTGTAGATCATTTTTGAAAGAATGGCCATTTTGATGATATTCTGCCCGTTCAAGAACATAGAAAAGCTTTCCATCTCATAAGGTCTTCTTTAATTTATTTGTTCAATATTTTATAAATTTTTTGTAGAGGTATTTTACCTCCTTGGTTAGGTTTATTTCTAAGTAATTTATTTTTGTGGGATATTCTGAGTGGAACTGTTTTCTGAACTTCTTTTTCAGTGGATTTGTAGTTGGCATACAGGAAAGCTATTTTTTTAAAGATTGATTTTATATCCAGACACTATGCTGAATTTGTTGATCAGTTCCATTAGCTTTTTGGTTGAGTTTGTTGGGTCTTCTAAGTATAGTATCAGTTATTTGAAAATAGGGATGATTTTAGTTTTTCTTTTCCTAATTGTACTTTGATTTCCTTCTCTTGCCTTATTGCTCTGGCTAGAATCTCAAGTACTATATTGAAAAGAAGTGGTGATAATGGACATCCTTGTCTTGTTCTTGTTTTTAGGGGTAATTCTTGTAGTTTTCCCCTGTTTACTATGATGTTGGCTGTGGGCCTATTGTATATTGCCCTTTTGATATTGAGGTATGTTCCTTCTATTCCTATTCTCTGAAGTGCTTTTAGCATAAATGGGTGTTGAATTTTGTCAAAGCGTTGACTGCATCTATTGAAGTGATTTTGTGATTTTCATCTTTGTTTCTATTCATGTGGTGAATCACCTGGATTGTCTTTTGTATGTTGAACCAGCTTTGCATCCCTGGGATGAACCCTATTTGGTCAGTGGTGTATGATTTTCTCGATGTGGTTTTGAATCCGTGTTGCTAGTATTTTGTTAAGCAGCTTTGCATCTAAGTTTATCAATGATATAGGTTGTAGTTTTCTCTTATTGAGCTGTCTTTATTTGGTTTTGGTATTAATATGATGTTGGCTTTATAGAATGTATTTGGGAGAGCCCTGTTTTTTCTGTTTCACAGAATAGATTGAAGAATATTGGGTTTAGCTATTGAATAAAAGTTTTATAAAATTTACTGGGGAAACCATCTGGTCCTGGACTTTTATTTGATGGTAGGCTCTTTATTACTGCCTCAATCTCTTTTATTGCTATTTGCCAGTTTAAATTTTTCTATATCTTCTTGGTTCAATATAGAAAGGTTGTATGTGTGATTGTGTGATTTTTTTGAGAGAATTAATATAATGACTACACTGATTTTGGAAAGCTGAACTGATCTTGTGTTTTGTGGGTAAATGCCACTTGGTCATAATGTATTGCCTTATTTATTTTTGCTGGGTTCAAATTAGTTGAGAATTTGGGGGCTTATGTTCACTATGAAAATTAATCTGCATTCTTGAGATAGCCATTTGGTTTGGGGAATCAGGATAATTAAGTAAAAGAATGAGCATTACTCAAATTTTATTTAATGGAAAGTTTTTTTCTTTGTTAAGTGAGATCTTTGTGTGTGAGATCTTTGTAAGTAAGAACTTTTTTTCTTTGTGTGTGTGATACTGGGGATGAAACCTAGGGACATTCTAACTCTGAGTCACACCCCTAACTCTATTATTTTTTCTTTATTTTGAAACAGGGTCTCACTGAGTTGCAAAGGGCTTCACAAAGTAGCTGAGGCTGTCCTCGAACCATGATCCCTTTGTTTCAGCTTCCCAAATGCTGGGATTATAAGCATGTGCCACCACACCTGGCTAGAACAGTGTTTAAGTAGAATAAATATTATATATTTCATTATTTTTTGGAAGAATTTTCTAGTAAAGTTGTTTAAACCTTGAGTTTTCTCTTTGAAAAGGGAAAACCTCAAATTTCTTTCATAGATATGGAGCTATCCAAGCTATTTGTCTTCTTGAATAAGTTTTGGGTTTGATAGTTTGTGTCCTTGAATAAGTTTGTCCATTTTATCTAAGTCATATTTGTTGGCATAAGTTTTTATATGGTTTGGTTAGTCTCCATTTATTTATTTATTTATTTATTTATTTATTTATTTATCTATTTATTTATTATTGGTACACTATAGTTTCACATCAGTGGCATACATTCACACAGTACTTGGTGCCCCCACCCCTGCTTCCCCTTCCCACCTCCTAAGAATGAGTGTCCAGGTTGACCAAGCTACATTCACACTTATAACATATTCGAATGTAGCTCCTCCATTAATCAACCTCAGCCTTCTTCCTCTCCTATCTTTTCTTTCTAGCTTTGCTGAGGTTTCCCCTCCATTATCTGGAGTCCTTCTGGTATCCCCAATGCTCCCTAATTTGGGCATATTAGAGAAAACTCATGTCCCTTCTCTTTCTGTGCTTGGCTGATCTCACTTAACATAATGTTCTCCGGGACTTTCCATCTTCTTGTGAAGGACACGATTTTGTTCTTCTTTATTGCTCAGTATGGTTAGTCTCCTTTTAATACTGGCAAGATATTATGCCCCCCCTCATTTGTGATGGTACTAGTAGTTTGTGTTTTTCTCTCTTCATTTCCCACTCCTTCTCTTCCTCTCCTATTTTCCCTCTCCTTCTGCTGATTGCTCTTTCTAAAAGGCTACATTTTTTTTTATTGGTATTTTTAAAGAATCAGGTTTGGTTTTATTGCTTTTTTCTATTATTTTTCTAATTTTTATTTCATCGATTTTTACTATTTATTATTTACTCCATTTTGCTTTGAACTTGCCTTTATTTTTCTAGTTTCTTAAGGGGATGCTTAGGTAATTAGTTTTAAACCTTTCTATCTTTTTGCTACAAATTATCCTTTAAACCCTGCTTTAGCTTACTTTTTAAAATGTGTTTTTATTTTTTCCACTAGAATATTTTTTCCTGATTTCTCTTATGATTTATTCTCTGGTGCATGGGTCATTTAAAAGAGAGTTTCCAAATATTTAGGTATTTCCCATTTACTTTCTGCTACTGATGTATATTTTAATTCCACTGAAGTTGAGAGCATTTCCTGGATGGTTTTAATCTTTTAAATTTTATTGATATTTATTTTATAGTCTAAAATATGATTTTATTTAGGTAAGTATTTAGTGTATACATTTGGAAAGAATATATTTTTTGTTGAACTGTATATACTATAAATGTTAGGTTAAGTTGACTAATAGTATTTATCATACCTTCAATACATTTATTTTCTGCTTATTAGTTTTTATCAATTATTTAGAAAACAATGTGAAATCTCTGACCAGAATTGTGAATTTGATGATTTCTTTCTGCAGTTTTTCTCCTGCTTCCTGCATTTTAGAGGTCTGATATTGGGTACATAAATATTTATTATTCTTTAGTCCTTTTGATTAATTGGATTCTTTATCCCTGATGATTTTTCCTTTTAGGAAATCTGCTTTGTCCAAAATTAGTATTGCTATTTTCTTTTCTCTTAACTAATGTTAGCATGCAATATTTTTCTTAATTTCTTTACTTTTTATTGTAAACCATATAACATTAAATTTACCATCTTAGTCACTTTTCAGCATACAGTACAGTAGTGTTAAGTATATTATATTTTTGGGTAACAGAGCTCCAAAACTTTTTCATCTTGCATAATTGAAACTGTATACTCACTAGACACCAATTTTGCCTCCAATTCCTTCACTTCTTTCCTTTTAATTTGTAACATGCCTTTATATTTACAATGTTTCCTTTAGACAGCTTAGAGTTGAGCCCTGTTATTTTAAAATGCACTCTGATATTTATATCTTTAAATCTGATACTGATGTATTGATATAATTGGATTCATATCTGCCAAATCTGTGACTGTTTCTATTCAGTGCCTTCATTTAAAAAATCCTCCACTCTATTTCTGCCTCCTGTGGTTCTAATTCAGCATTTTATATGATTCTATTTCTTCTCCTCTTAGTATATCAGTTACACTTCTTTAATTTTTTTTTTTAGTTACTGCCCTAGAGTTTTCAATATACATTTACTATGACTCTGAGTACACTTTCAAAAAGCACTGTGTAGCTTCATTGTTAGTGTTGGTACTTTATAAAATGGTATTTTGATGTTTTTCCTCTCTTCCCTTATATCATTTCAGTTATTCATTTTACTTACCCATAAGGTGTTGTTACTATTATATTTTTGAACAGACATTTATCTACTAGATCAGATAGGAATAAGAAAAATACTTTATTTTACCTTCACTTATTCATTCTGCTATCCAAGCTTCTAACCTATATAATATCTTTCTTCTATCTGAAGATCTTATTTTAACATTTCTTTCTTTCCCTCCCTTCCTCTCCCTTTTTCTTCTTTTCTTGAGACAGAGTCTTGCTGAACAGCCCGGGCTGGCCTCAATTTGCAGTCCTCCTGACTCAACTTCGAAGGTAACTGGGATTATAGGTGTGCATTACTGCATCTGGCTTCTTTTAACATTTCTTACAAAGTATGTCTGCTGGTAACAAAGTCCTTCAGTTTTTGTTTACAGGACACAGACTTTAATTTTTTCCTCTTTTAACACTACTATACCAAATCCTGCCTTTTATTGGTGTTTTTACAGTATTGACATCTAATGTGATTATGAATATGATTGGGATAAATTTGTCACTATGATATTTGTTTTCCATCTGATCCATTTGTTATTCTTCTTTTATATTTACTTTTTAAAAATACTTTTATTGGTGCATTGTAATTATACAGTGAGATTCAAAGTGATATATACATGCATGCACACAGCATTTGATTATTTCAGTCTGTATCCCACCCCACTGCCCCAGCTTGCCTGTACAGGTTAGTGAGATTGGTAGTGAGTGATACCTTAGTATACGGACTCAGCATTACTTGAACTGTTTCCTTGAATTCTTCTTTTCTTCTTTTCCACTTTCCTCCCCAGTTCCCCTTCCTCTATTCTACTGGGCTACCTCCTTATGTATTTGGAGTCTCTTTTGTTTTCTGTTTTCTCTCCAGATTCCACATATGAAAGAAAATAAAATACCCTGTCTTTCTGAGACTGATCAGTCTCACTTAGCCTGAGTCTCAAGATTATGCATATGGAAAATATACAACTCTTGGCTTTCTGAGACTGGCTGATCTCATTTAGCATAATATTCTCTAGTTCCAGCCGGGCGTGGTGGCGCACACTTGTAATCCCAGTATTTGGGAGGCTGAGACAGGAGGATCGCACAGGTTCGAAGCCAGCCTCAGCTACTCAGTGAGGCTCTCAGCAACTTAGTGAGCTCCTGTTTCAAGTAAAAATATAAAATAGGTCTGGGAGTATAGCCTGAAGGTAGAAGGCCTCTGGGTTCCACCCCAGTACCACCAAAAAAAAAAAAAAAAAAAATCTCTAGTTCCATCCATTTCCTGCAAATGACACAAATGTGTTCTTTATGGCTCAGTAAAACTCAATTGTGTGTATATTCACATTTTTGTTATCTGTTGACACGCATCTAGGTTAGTTCCATAATTTGGCTATTGTGAATTGTGCTGCTATAAACATATATATATATATATATATATATATATATATATATATCACTATATATATATCACTATATATATATCACTATATATATATATCACTATAGTATTCTGACTTTAATTCTTTTGGAAAGATACTGAAGAGTGGTATAGCTGGGTCATGTGGTTCCATTTTTAGAATTTTGAGGAACCTCCATACTAATTTCCATAGCGGTTGTAATAATTTGCAATCCCACCAACAGTGTAGGACCAGAATGCTGATAGGAAGGGAAATTATGAATATTTCTCAGGAAATTTCAGAGTGCAAGGAGAACTTCATAGGGAAATGGAATAAAGGCTGTATTTGTTACATTCTGGCAAAGAACTTACTGGCATTTTTCACCCTTGTTCCAAAACTATGTGTGGAGCTGAATTTAAAGTTGATGGCTGATGGATCTGGTGAGGGATATCTCAAGACAATGAAGACATCCAGGCTGTGGCATGATTATTAATGTTGCCTTTTATTCACTTATATGAAAATTGGGATAATAAAGCAAAGTAGAGAGACTTCAGAGGTTTGCAGTTTGATCAAAAAGCATGTGTAAAATTTGGGCCAAGGAAGGTGAGGTTGCTGGAGAGATGATGGTCACTAAAGAGAAGTTAAGTAGTTTGCACAATAGGAAAGATGCCTTGAGGTATCCCATCCACAGCAGCAGAAATGGTGTTATCATGGAAATGTATTCGAGGGCGGCCATTTTCAGAAAAGGTACTCAGATTCTGTCCTGGAAGCCATGATCAGCAAGACAAGGTATCAGCCACTATTGAGGAGGGCCCAGCAGTTATGACTGAAGAGGGAGTAAATATTCTTTGTGCTTGCAGTGGATCTTGGTGATCACATAATTCTGGCTTTTCTAGAATTAAGGAGCTGTGGAAGCTTTCCCCCAGATTTCAAAGGAAGAACCGGGACTCCAGGAAATTTGGGGCAGAATTTTCACAAGGATGTCTGAAGAGGGCAATTCATGAAGTTGAGAGGGCGAAGCCAAAGTTGTGGTGGGAACCCTCAGAATGAAGAGATGCCAGAATCTTGAAACATCTGCCTGGGAATGCTGCCAGTTACTGGTGATGGGAGCTGACTAGGAGAATACCTCCAACTCCAACTCCAACCAACCAGGCCATTGGAGTAGGGCTGCCAAGGCCCTTTGGAGATTGCCCCTCACCACCATGTGCCCTGGAAGTAAAAAAATAAGCTGTAGGACTGAGTGCTTGCTCTGCTAAGTTTTGACCCTATTTTGGTCCCATTCTTTCTTTCTATGTCCTTATTCCTCCCTTTTGAAGTGCAAATGTTTACTCTGTGTCATTGTACATTGGACGCATGTAATTTGCTTTTCATTTTTACAGAAGCTCACAGCCAAGAGTTTACTTTGAGTCTCAGAAGAGACTTTGAAATTTGAACTTTTGGACAATGCTGCATCTGTTGAATTTTGGAGATGGACTAAATGCATTTTTTATTGTGATATAGGCATGAACTTTACATGGGCCAGGGACTAAGTGTTATGATTTGGATACAGAAATGTCCCCTGGAAAAGCTCAGGTATTGGCCATGCAAAAATGTTCATAGGTAAAATAATTGAATCATGGGGTTTTAATCTCATCATTAGATCAATCCATTGGTGGATTAATAATTTGAATGAGTTTCTCCTCCTCCTCTCTGTCTCTAATTTTAGCCTCCATAATGTGAGAGCTGCATCCCTTCATGCACCCTGCCATTTATGCTTTGGAGTTTATGGGCTAAAACCTTTTATGCCTATGAATTGAAGCCTCTGAAAACATGAGCCCCAGTAAATCTTTCCTCCTCTAAATTCTGTGCGTCAAATATTTAGACCACAGAGGTGAAGATGCTGAGTGAAACGGGTCTAATTTTATTCTTCTACATATGGACATCCAGTTTTCCCCACACCATTTATTTGTTGAAAAGACTGTTTTCTTTCCAGTTTATGTTTTTGGCTCCTTTATCAAAAATCAAGTGGCTAGAAGTGTAGGATTTGTTTCTGTATCTGCTATTCTATTCCATTGTTCCATGTGTCTGTTTTGGAGTCAATGCTATGTTGTTTTTGTTACTATGGCTCTGTAGTATAATTTGAAATTAAGTATTATGATGCCTCTAGCATGATCCATATTGCTTGGAATTGCTTTGACTATTTTGGATCTTTTGTTCTTCCTCATGAATTTTAGGACTTTTTTCTATCTTCATAAAGAATGACAATATTGGGACTTCCGGGAAGATGGCGACCGAGAAAAGTGGGGCTTAAGAGCCCCGCTAACAACCAATCTTCATTACCACAAAATCAGCGCCTTTCATAGCCAGAAAACACCATCACCAGAGAAACAAAAAATCACCAGGCTCCAGAGAGAAAGCGGACTGAGAACAGAGCTCAGAGCCACAGAGGAGATAACCGGCCTCACGCCCGAGGACACGGCAGCAGCGCCATACTGCCGGCGGCAGCGGAAAATTCACCGGACGGCTACAGGAAGCCGAGGTGAGCCGCTGCGGAACAGCCAGGTGGGGTTTCTCGCCGCAGGTAAAATCTAAAGCTCCCAGTGGCTGAGCTCAGCACACGCCGCAGGGATTCAGAGTGGAAATCAAAACCAAGAAGAAATACACCAGCCTCACGGCCGAGGGCATGACAGCGGCACCATATTGCCACCGGCAGCAGCAGCAGAGAATTCACCGAATCCAGTACAGCTACATCTGCGAACTCAAGAACAGTGAGTCAAATTGCGGGCCACAGAGGAGAAATCCCAGTACTGTACTCCCTGGGACTTGACCCAGTGGGGGAGGGGCGGTGGCATTTAAGTCATCAAAAGCTTGGTATCAGACAAATGAAACTGTTATGTGAGATTATCATTTTTAATTTTGGATAAATTGCTATAATACTAGATGTCAGCCACTAAGCCAAGTCTGGGAGGGAGGGATGGGGAGAGAATGGGGTGGGGATCGGGTGGGGGCTGACTAGGCGATGTGTGCATGTATGTCTACAAAAGTTTGTATCCCACTATGATGTATGAATACAGTGCACCAATAAAAAAAAAGAAAAAAAAAGAATGACAATATTTTGATAAGGATTACATTGAATCTATAGATTTCCTTCAGTAGTATGGCCGTTTTGACAGTATCTATTCTATCTTTTTAAGAACATGAGGACTCTTTTTATCTTCCTAATATTCTAAGATCTTTTTCAATTTCCTTAGTGTTCTATAAATTTTTTTGTAGAGGTCATTCTACTCTTTGGTTATATAGGTTTTTTTTATGCTATTATGAATAAAATTGTTTTCTAGATTTCTTTTTCTGTGGATTCATGGCTGATGTATACAAAGGCTATTGATTTTTATAAGTTGATTTTATATCCATCTACTTTGCTGAACCTATCAGCTCCAGAAGGCGTCTAGCTGAGTTTTTTTTTATCTTCTAAGTATTACTACTTTCACTGACTACTTTGTTCTTGATTTCATATTTTGTATGATTTTATTTTATTTTACTTTTGACTTATTTATTTTGCTTTTGCTTTTGTTTTTTAGGGGTTGCTCCAGGGTTTATAGAGTATACTTGAACTTAAGATAGATAGCCTTCAAATAGTATACTATTTCACATATTGTGTAAGAACTGCATGGTAGTATTTGGTTTTTATTTTCCCTTCCTGGTCTTTGCATTTTTATTGTTACACAGTTTACTTTGACATATATTATAAACCCCAAAATGTGTTAATATTTTTACTTTAAACAGTCAATTATATTTATTTATTTATTTATTTTTTATTTTGTAGTATTTTTTTATTTTTATTTTATTTTATTTTATTTTATTTTTTTATTGGTGCACTGTATTCATACATCATAGTAGGATACATACTTTTGTAGACATACATGCACACTTTTCCCAGTCAGCCCCCACCCAATCCCCACCCCATTCTCTCCCTATCCCTCCCTCCCATGCTTGGCTTAGTAGTTGACATCTAGTATTATGGCAATTTATCTAAAATTAAAAATGATAATCTCACATAACAGTTTCATTTGTCTGATACCAAGCTTTTGATGACTTAAAGATAACATTTCAATATTTCTTTTTGCTTTCTTTCTTACCAGGGAATATTTTTTTTCTATTTTTTAGGTGAAACTATCATATATTTATATATTTATTTTTCAGAAAAAAATCTATCCTAATATGAAATATGGACTCTAGGTACCCAAAACGATCTTGAAAAAGAACAAAGCTAGAAGATATATATTTTCTGATTTCAAACCATATAAAGCTACAATAATTGAAACAGTGTAGTACTATTCTAAAGGCAGATATATAAACCATTGGAGTTAAATAAAAGCCTAGAGCTAAATTCTTCCCTATATTGTCAAGTTATTTTTGACAAGGTTTCCACGAACATTTGGTGGTGGAAATATTAATCTTTTAACTAAATATTGTTAAAAAATAATAATTACATGGAAAAGAATAAAGTTGGACCCTTACCTAATCCCATATACAAATATTAACTCAAAATAGATAATAGACCTAAATATAAATCTTAAGACTATAAACTTTTAGGAGAAAATCTGGGTCATTAAACCTCACAACATTGAAATTGGCAGTGATTTCTTGGATATTATTTCAATGGCACAGGCAACAGAAGAGTATACAAACTCCCTAAAAAATAAAAAACATATTGTATATCCAAAGACAATGTAAACAGAGTTAACAGTTACTAATAGAATGGGATAAAATATTTCCAATTGCTATATCTGAAGGTATATTAATATTCCAACTAGAAATCCTAAAAATTAACAACAATAAAGGCAAACAATACCCTTTAGAGATAGGTAAAAGACTAACATAAATAATGAATCTCCACAGATAACCAATCTTAGTTGTCTGTTGGATGGAAAATCTTGTTTCTCTAGTTCTGGAGTGTGTTACCTATTTCTTCTTTGTAGTTAATCTCTTTGAGTATTTTCTCTAGTGCTGGTTTTGAAGACATAAATTCCTTCAGTTTCTGTTTGTCATGGAAGCTTCTTATTTCTCCATCTAATTTGATAGAAAGTTTTGCTGGGTAGGAAATTTTTGGCTGGAAGTTGTTTTCTTTCAGAATTGGAAATATGTTACTCCAAGCCCTTCTGGCTCTCATGACTTGGTTTGGGAAGTCTGGAGTGATTCTAATTGGTTTGCCTCTGAATGTCACTTGGCCCTTTGCTTTTGTTGCCTTTAAGATTCTCTGCTTGGCTTCCACATTGGTCATTTTGACAATTATGTGGCGTGGGGATCCTCTTCTCCGATCCTGTCTAAAGGGAGTTCTATAAGTTTCCTGGACCTTTGTATCAACCTCTTGTTCTATGTTTGGAAAATTTTCTGCTATTACTTCCTTGAAGAGATTGTTGATCCCTTTGGTTTCACTTTCTTTTCCCTCCTCTATTCCAATTATTCTTAGGTTAGCTCTCTTAAAATGTGCCCACATTTCTTCAATATCAGATTCCTGCTGTCGGATATTTTTTTCTAGATTAGAAACTATGAATTTATTTTTGAATTGCTCATCTTCTAAGAGCAAGATTCTGTTCTCCATGTGTTCTAATCGGTTGTTTGTGCTTTGAATTGAGGCCTTTACTTCATTAATTGCATCCTTTATCTCTTTTTGGCTCTCTCTGAGTTCTTTTTGAAGCACCTCTATTATTTCTACAGTTATTTTCCTGATTTGATCTTCTAGAAATCTCTTATTTTCAGTTTTATCGGGTTCTGATGTTGTGGGGTTGTGGGCATTCATTGCTCCAGTATTATTCCTCTTTCCCATGATTTCGGATGTTTGTGCCTTCACTGGGTTCTTCCCTTGGGTCACTATGACTTCACTTAAGGTGTTCTGGATCTCGAGTCTGTAGTATCTCAGACCCCACTACTCCTTTACTGGGTTTTATCACAGAGTCTCCGACCCAGAGAGTTGATAGAGGCTGCTTTAGACTGTGGGGGGTGCCAGGTTGCACGTTCTCCTATGGTGTGATATCTCTGCCACCGCCCCTCCCCCACTGGGTCAAGTCCTAGGGAGTACAGTACTGGGATTTCTCCTCTGTGGCCCACAATTTGACTCACTGTTCTTGAGTACGCAGATGTAGCTGTACTGGCCTCGCTGAATTCGGTGCTGCTGCCGGTGGCAATATGGCGCCGCTGCTACGCACTCGGCTGTGGGGCTGGAGTTTTTCTTCTTGGTTTTGATTTCTACTCTGAATCCCTGCAGCGTGTGCTGAGCTCGGCCACTGGGAGCTTTAGATGCCCTCTCGCGGAGAAATCCCGCCTGGTTCTTCTGCAGTGGCTCACCTCGGCTTGCTGTAGCCGTCCCGTGAATTCGCCGGTGCCGCCGGTAATATGGCGCTGCTGCCACATCTGCCGCGTCCTCGGGCGCGAGGCCGGTGTATCTCCTCAATTATATTTAAAAAATAAGAATAAAACATCTTTTATGTTACTCTCACACTTAACTGTTTGGGTGCCCTCCATTCCATTGTGTAGGGGCTAATTGAATCTTGGCTTGTTTTCCTCCCATCTGAAGATTTTTTTTTTTTTTTTTTTTGGTGGTACTGGGGTTCCTGGAAGCCCTTTTACCTCTGGGATACACTCCCAGACCTATTTTATAATTTTTTAAAAATTTTTGGAAACAGGGTCTCTTAAGCCAGTGTGTCTGGCTTCGAACCTGTGTGATCCTCATGTCTCCACCTCGCAAGCACGGGGATTATAAGCGTGCACCACCACGCCCAGCTTCTCCCATCTGAAGATTTTTTTTTAACATGTCTTATATTGCTTCTTTGCTTGTGATTAATTATTTCAGTTTTTGTCTACCTAAAAAGCCTTTATTTTACCTTTTTTGTTGAAAATATTTAACCACATATAGACTTCTAGGGTGACAGATTTTTTTCTTTTGTTAGAGACATTTTCTGACTTGCATCATTTCTGATGAAAAAATCTGTTGGATTACATCATGGATGTAAGACAGCTTCTTCTACACTTCCCCCCTTAGATTTATCTCAAGATTTTATTTTTATTATCAGTTTCCAACAATTTGATGACCCTGATGCACCTTGGTGTGGGTTTCTTTATATATTTCTATTTAGGACTTGTTAAACTTTTTGGATCTGTGGGTTTTAAAGTTTTTTTTAAAAAAATTTAGGGTTAGTAAAAGGACATTCTCATAGGTCAGCTTACCTGGAAACATACCTTTGGATGGATATTTAATGCAGCAGGTTTATGGGGGCATGGACTCAGGAACAATGTCTGAGAGAAGCAGGGCTGTGAAGAAGAAAATATGAACTGTAGTACAGTTAGAAGAGAGATCCTAGACAATTCTTTTTTTTTTTCCTTTTCTTTTTTTATTATTATTATTATTTTTTTATTTTTATTTTTTTATTTTTTAATTGGTGCACTGTATTCATACATCATAGTGGGATACATACTTTTGTAGACATACATGCACACATTGCCCAGTCAGCCCCCACCCGATCCCCACACCGTTCTCTCCCTATCCCCCCCTCCCATGCTTGGCTTAGTGATTGACATCTAGTATTATAGCAATTTATCAAAAATTAAAAATGATAATCTCACATAACAGTTTCATTTGTCTGATACCAAGCTTTTGATGTCTTAAAGATAACATTTCAATATTTCTTTTTGCTTTCTTTCTTACCAGAGAATCTATTTTTTCTCTTTTTTAGGTGAAACTATCATATATTTATATATTTATTTTTCAGAAAAAAATCTATCCTAATATGGAATATGGACTCTAGGTACCCACAACGATCTTGAAAAAGAACAAAGCCAGAAGATATATATTCTCTGATTTCAAACCATATAAAGCTACAATAATTGAAACAGTGTAGTACTATTCTAAAGGCAGATATATAAACCATTGGAGTTAAATAAAAGCCTAAACCTAAATTCTTCCCTATATTGTCAAGTTATTTTTGACAAGGTTTCTACGAACATTTGGTGGTAGAAATAATAATCTTTTAACTAAATATTGTTGAAACATAATAATTACATGGAAAAGAATAAAATTGGACCCTTACCTAATCCCATATACAAATATTAACTCAAAATAGATAATAGACCTAAATATAAATCTTAAGACTATAAACTTTTAGGAGAAAATCTGGGTCATAAAACCTCACAACATTGAAATTGGCAGTGATTTCTTGGTTATGATTTCAATGGCACAGGCAACAGAAGAGTATACAAACTCCCTAAAAAATAAAAAACATATTGTATATCCAAAGACAATGTAAACAGAGTTAACAGTTACTAATAGAATGGGATAAAATATTTCCAAATGCTATATCTGAAGGTATATTAATATTCCAACTAGAAATCCTAAAAATTAACAACAATAAAGGCAAACAATACAATTTAGAGATAGGTAAAAGACTAACATAAATAATGAATCTCCACAGATAACCAATCTTAGTTGTCTGTTGGATGGAAAATCTTGTTTCTCTAGTTCTGATGTGTGTTACCTATTTCTTCTTTGTAGTTAATCTCTTTGAGTATTTTCTCTAGTGCTGGTTTTGAAGACATAAATTCCTTCAGTTTCTGTTTGTCATGGAAGCTTCTTATTTCTCCATCTAATTTGATAGAAAGTTTTGCTGGGTAGGAAATTTTTGGCTGGAAGTTGTTTTCTTTCAAAATTGGGAATATGTTACTCCAAGCCCATCTGGCTCTCATAACTTGGTTTGGGAAGCCTGGAGTGATTCTAATTGGTTTGCCTCTGAATGTCACTTGGCCCTTTGCTTTTGTTGCCTTTAAGATTCTCTGCTTGGCTTCCACATTGGTCATTTTGACAATTATGTGGCGTGGGGATCCTCTTCTCCGATCCTGTCTAAATGGAGTTCTATAAGTTTCCTGGACCTGTGTATCAACCTCTTGCTCTATGTCTGGAAAATTTTCTGCTATTACTTCCTTGAAGAGATTGTTGATCCCTTTGGTTTCACTTTCTTTTCCCTCCTCTATTCCAATTATTCTTAGGTTAGCTCTCTTAAAATGTGCCCATATTTCTTCAATATCAGATTCCTGCTGTCGGATATTTTTTCCTAGATTAGAAACTATGCGTTCATTTTTGGAATGATCATCTTCTAAGAGCGAGATTCTGTTCTCCATGTGGTCTAATCGGTTGTTTGTGCTTTGAATTGAGGCCTTTACTTCATTAATTGCATCCTTTATCTCTTTTTGGCTCTCTCTGAGTTCTTTTCGAAGCACCTCTATTATTTCTACAGTTATTTTCCTGATTTGATCTTCTAGAAATCTCTGATTTTCTGTTTTATCGGGTTCTGATGTTGTGGGGTTGTGAGCATTCATTGCTCCAGTATTATTCCTCTTTCCCATGATTTCAGAAGTTTGTGTCTTCTCTGGGTTCTTCCCTTGGGTCACTATGACTTCACTTAAGGTGTTCTGGATCTCGAGTCAGTAGTATCTCAGACCCCACTACTCCTTTACTGGGTTGTATCACAGAGTCTCCAACCCAGAGAGTCGATAGAGGCTGCTTTAGACTGTGGGGGGTGCCAGGTTGCACGTTCTCCTATGGTTTGATATCACTGCCACCGCCCCTCTCCCACTGGGTCAAGTCCCAGTGAGTACAGTACTGGGATTTCTCCTCTGTGGCCCACAATTTGACTCACTGTTCTTGAGTTCGCAGATGTAGCTGTACTGAATTCGGTGCTGCTGCCGCCAGTGGCAATATGGCTCCGCTGCTACGCCCTCGGCTGTTGGGCTGGCGTTTTTTTTTTTCTTGGTTTTGATTTCCACTCTGAATCCCTGCAGCGTGTGCTGAGCTCAGCCACTGGGAGCTTTAGATGTCCTCTGCGCCGAGAAATTCCGCCTGGCTGTTCCGCAGCGGCTCCCCTCGGCTTGCTGTGGCCGTCCCGTGAATTCGCCGGTACCGCCAGCAGTATGGCGCTGCTGCTGCGTCTGCCGCGTCCTCGGGCGTGAGGATCTCCTCTGTGGCTTTGTTCTCAGTCCGCTTTCTCTCTGGAGTCTGGTGATTTTTTTTTTGTTTCTCTGGTGATGTTGTTTTCTGGCTTTGAAAGGTGCTGATTTTGTGGTAATGGAGGTTTGTTGTTAGCGGGGCTCTTAAGCCCCGCTTTTCTCGGTCGCCATCTTCCCGGAAGTCGATCCTAGACAATTCTATGGGCATCTCTGCAACTGAAATGGCCTTTTAGACTTGTCTCAAATTCATTCAAAGGAGTGAGGCTCATAGGTTGACTGGTCTTTGGGTGTGAGTTGCCATCAGGAAGGTGGCATAACCTTAGACAAGGAAGATCCCTTTGACCAAAAGCTATTGTGTCTAGAGTCAACACTCCTGGGAGTTGGGCTTCATGAGTATCTCACTCCTGAAAGAGAAATATAGGCAGCACAACACAGCATCCTCTATAGAAGTGCTTTTCTATAATACATAATTAACTTGAAAGCCATAATGATGGAAAGCCATATATATTCTTAGTTTCTGCAGTATGCATTATTTCTACTCAATGATGGCATTTCCATCATTGATGGTCTTTGTTATTTAACTGTTTACTTATATAAGTCCTCAAGCCTTTAGAAGGCAGGTTCTATATTTACCACTCTGTAGCCCACAAAGTGACCGTTAGAGTATTATACATATTTACTAATGAAATAAGAACCCCTTCATTCAAATCCTTCATTTTATGGCTAGGTAAGCTGAGACAAGATAGAAAGGTTGTACAGCCAATAAATCTGTTACATGAGACTAGAACCCAGATCTCTCAACTTATAATTTTGTGTTCTTTTCACCGTGCTTGGCTGCATCATACTGGGTCATCAGGAGCATAACTGAATATTAATATTCTACTTCTATCTTCTTTCAGTCTTAAAACTAGCACCCTTTTTATTCTTACTCATTCTAACACATTGCTATCAACTCTTAGATCTCTGTAGAAGAGTCTTTTTCTTTTTTTTATTTAGCATGTTATACTTTTTAAAAAATTTTTATTCGTGCATTATGTTCATACATCATATTGAGGCAAAAAACTTGTGTGTACAGACATGTACACATCTCTGATTTAACCCCTACCCAATTCCCACCCCATTTCCTTCCTGTCCATCCCTCCTTTGCTCGGCTTAGTGGTTGACTTCGATATGTTTAAGTACATTGTGTGTTTTAGAGATTTTCCTCTTCCCCCCTCCTCTCTCCTCCTTTAGGTTGTCTTGTTTGTTCCTTTATAGGATTTCCTTTTTTCATCTAGAGTTCCTCCTATGACCCATTTCTCCCTAACTCTCACATATTAGGGAGAGCATCTGCTTTCTTATTTTTTGTGACTGACTAATCTCACTTAGCATAATGTCCTCCAGTTCCATCCATTTCCCTGAAAATAATGTAATTGAGTTTTTTTTTTGATGGCTGAGTAAAATAATGAATAAATAGCTCCAATAAGACTTTATATAAAAGTGAGTGGTGTTGAATAGATATTTCAAGGGAATGTAAGATTTGAAGAAAATTCAAAGATCCACTATACAATAAATTACGAGTAATATGTTTTATATTTGCAAACAAATAGTGATCTTCAGTGCTTAAATGCATAGAAAAATAAAATAAAGACATAGTTAACATCTACATATTAACATTATCTCTGGGTTGTGAGCTTAAGAACTTTTTTCTTTTGTAGTTAAAATGTTCTAAATAAACAGATAAGTTATGTGTTTCTAAATGAAGCTAAATTAAATACCTACTTCAATGAGCCATTTCAGGACTATATTGTTCTTCAGCACCTCTGTGATAAGTTGTTTCCTACCTCTGTCACTAGCTTAATCCATCTTTGGATATTACTACCTCTTGAAGATTCTTAGGTTAATCTGGAATCTATTTCTTCAGAGGTTACCCTTTTTTTGTATTTCCCCATTATGGTTACTCATTAGAAAAATTTAAATATACTTTTACTGGTGCAACATAGTCTCATATCATAATGTAAATCATATTGATAGTGACATACATGCACATAGCACTTGGGGGCTTTCCCCCAGCTTCCTACCCTCTTCACCATACAAGTTACCAAGATTGACATTGGAATTCTCACATATGTACATAAAGCTGATGGTAGTTATTCTACATGAAAGGCCTCTAAATGTATGAAGACAGTTATTCTCCTTCCAAATTATACATCTCCCTTTCTTTTCTCTTCCCAACTTCAAAATGTTTGGGGATGTTCTTAGTCATTGAAGAGCACCCAAAATATGACAGATGATAAACATTTAGGTAGCTCAATAAAGGTGTGAAACGAAACCAGTGAAAACAGAGTTGTGACCAATTCTCCCTTGAGAAATGCAGAGAGCACTGCAAAGGTAGCACTAGAGCTGTGTCTTGAAAGGAGAGAACAAGTTTGATTTGGTCCAATACAGAGATATATAGGCTGAGGTCACCAGTGTTCCCCAGGGAACTTGCTTCTCGAAATTCAGGGATGAGTTCTTATGGGTTCCTGTCTAGTCACAGCGTTTTCCAGCTAGTTTACTTTCTGGGTGGGCATGATATGGGAAGGGAGTATGGAAAGGGCATGAAGCCACAGGGAGATGCCGTTTCCCTCCTTTGCTCCCAATTTGAGCCAAGAGTTTCCCCAAAGAAACTGAAAGACTAGAATCAACTTTTTTCCATAGTTCTTAGGAAGTCAAGTTTAGCCCAGACTGTGGCACTCAGCTAGACTCTCTGAACTAACTACATCAAGTGTTTCCTTCCCATGCCTCCTTGTTCTTAGAAAGGTTTGGAGGGGCGGCTCTAATCATCACATGTCTCTATTTCTGTCATCTGGTTTTATTAATGTGGACATCTGGCCCTAGTTGAGCCAACAATCAGCTCTTTTCTGGGTTTATGGGCTGGGAATACAGAGACAGCCATTAATCTGAGAGAGCTTTTCTTTAAGATTTCTTCAATAGTGGAGAAGTCATCATCTCAGCGCATTCATGATGGACCATGTAAAAGTGGGATCATGAGCACAGACACTGGTCTGGGTAGAGAAAAAATGTTATGAAGTGGTGAAAGACATGCAGTTTGAGGCAGAAAAAAAGTAGGAGGAAAAGAGAAAAAGGAAACATCCATATGAATTCCCTCATTCTTTAAGGTTCAGTGTGTGTGTGTGTGTGTGTGTGTGTGTGTGTGTGTGTGTGTGTTACTGGAGATGGAACCCATTGGCATTTTACCTCAGAGCTAAATTCCCAGCCTATTTTTTTATTTTTTATTTGGAAACAGGGTCTCATTAAGTTTCTGAGGCTGGCTTCAAACCTGTCATCCTTCTGCCTCAGCCTCCCAAATACCAGGATTACAGGCATGCACCACCATTCCCAGCTACATAGTAATTTTTAAAATATATTTTTATTGGTGCATTGTAGTCAAACATCTCAATGGAATACAAGACTTGTGAGAATATACAAGCACAGATCACCCAACTAGCCTTTATCCAATCCCCATTCCATTCCCTCCCCCTCCCTTGATCCTATGCTTGATTTAGTGATTGACTTTGATATATTATTTAACTACATCATGTGTTTTAAAGAGATTCCATCTTCCCTCCTCCCATTCCCTCTGATACGTCCCTTTAATTGCTCTTCCATAGGGCCCTTTCTTCAACTAGATTTCCTCCTATTACCCATTTCTTTCTAGTTTTTGCAGATTAGGGAATGCATCTGACTTTTTTATTTTCTGTGATATTTCCCTATGGATGCCGCATTGCAGGCTCCGATCCCACTCTCGAAGGTCTCGGCATCAGCCTCGCTGCATGGCATGCTCCTATCCCGGCCTTGCTGGCCCCAGCACCAGCCTTGCCACTCGGCAGGCTCTGATCTCAGCCTCGCAGGTCCCACCACCGGCCTCACCGCACAGCAAGCTCCAATCCTGACCTCACTGGCCCTGAAACTGGGTTCGCCTCATGGCAGGCTTTAATCCTGGCCTTGCAGGCCTTGGCACCGGCCTCACCACCCAGCATTCTCTTATCCTGGCCTCGGAGGCCCCGGCAATGGCCTCACCCTAAGGCAGGCTTGGATCCTGGATTCAGAGGCCCTGACAATGGCCTTGCTGCAGGGCGGGCTCCAATACTGTCCTTGTTGGCCCTGGAACTGGCTTCATTGAATGGCAGCCTCCTATCCTGGTTTGCAGGCCCTGGTACTGGCCTCGCCACATGGCAGGCTCTGATCCCGTTCCTCAGAGGCCCCAGCACTGGCCTTGCCTCATGGAAGGCTCTGATCCTGGCCTCCAAGACCTTGGCACCAGTCTTACTGCCCTGCAGGCTCCAATCACAGCCTGGCAGGTCCCAGAACTGGCCTCACCACAAGGCAGGCTCTAATCCTGGCCTTGTTGACACTGGCATCGGCCTCGCCACATGGCAGGCTCCAATCCTGGTCTCGGAGGCCCCAGCATTAGCCTTGCCTCACAGCAGGCACCAATCCCAGCCTCGCTGGCCCTGGCACCAGCCTTGCTACAAGGCAGGCTCCAATCCCAGCCTCCCAAGCCCTGACACTGGCCTTGCCTAACAGCAGGCTCTGATCCTGGCCTATAAGGCCCGAGCACCAGCCTTGCCCCATAGAAGTCTCCAATCCCAGCCTCAGAGGCCCCAGCACCAGCCTCACCACCTGGCAGGCTCAAATCCCAGCCTTGCTGGCCCCAGCACTGGCCTTGCCACCTGGCAGGCTCCTATCCTGGCCTCAGAGGCCCCAGTACCAGCCTTGCTGTACTCTGGTTTCTGTCACTGGTTTCTGTCACTGTGAGCAGGTCGTCTACAGATGTTCCCTTTTTTCTTCCATTTTATAAAAAAATGAGAAAGCAGTACATGTCTTTTGCAAAAGCTAGGAACCTGAATACTTAGTGGGAATGAATTTTGTCTGCCCTCCGAAGGCAGAGGTCCACAGCTTCACTACAGAGAGCAGTCTCTGCTGCTCCATGTGCACCCTGGCCTCCTGTGCTGTGCAGAGGAGCATGGTGGCCATGAGGGTTGATGTCTCCCAGAGCACACAGCATGGCGGCCCAACCCAGCTATGCAGGGCTCCCTCTGATATGACCCAAACACTTTTACCACTTAGCATGTTGTCCAGAATTCCTGAGCATGTGGGGCAGGAGCAGTCTACTTTTCGGGAGATTTCCTCAAAAGTTCAAGGTAGATTGGACTGAATATGTCTGCCCCTCCAAACATTGGTTACCGCTGCCACCACTACCACAGCCACCAACACTGCCATCTCAGTTCTTTCCTGAACACTTTTCCCACACAGCATGTTTCACAGAATTCCTGAGCATGTGCAAAAGTAGCAGTCTACCTTTGAGGATATTTCTTCAAAAGCTCAAGGTGGATTGGATCAGATCTCTGCCTCTCTCCAATACTGGCCGCCGCTGCCACTGCCACCACCACCTCAGTTCTCTTCCAAACACTTTTCTCACACAGCATGTTGTCCAGAATTCCTGAGCATGCGTGTCAGTAGCAGTCTACCTTTAGGGAGATTTCTTCAAAAGATCAAGGTGGATTGGATCAGATCTCTGCCTCTCCCAATTACTGGCCTCCACCACCGCCGCCATGGCTACCACCATCTCAGTTCTCTCCCAAACACTTTTTCCACACAGAATGTTGTCCAGAATTCCTGAGCATGCAAGGTGGTAGCAGCCTACCTTTGGAGCGATTTCTTCAAAAGTTCAAGGTGGATTGGATCGGATCTCTGCCTCTCCCAACTACTGGCCACCACTGTCTCAGTTCTCTCCCAAACAACTTTTCCACACAGCATATTTGCCAGATTTCCCGAGCATGCATGGTGGTAGCAGTCTACCTTTGGGGTGATTTCTTCAAAAGTTCATGGTGGATTGGATCAGATCTCTGCCTTTCCCAAATACTGGCTACTGCCATCCCTGCCACTGCCACCGTCCTCCTGGTTCTCCCCCTGAGCACCTTCCTTATATGGTATGCTGTCCAGAATTCCCAAGCATGTGTGGCAGGAGCAGTCCCCCTTCACGGAGATTTTTTTCCAAAAGTTCAAGGTGTATTGGACAGGATTTGTCTGCATCTCCTGAATACTGGCTGCCACCGCAGCCATCTTGGCCCCTCTCCAATATTTTTAATAAAAGAAGACAGTATGTGTGTTTTGAAGAGGTTGTGAGATCGAGCACTCAGCAGCAATGACTTTTATCTCCTCTCTAAGATTGACCTCAGCCTCACCACATAGAGCAGGATCTGCTGTTTCGAGTGTACCACGGCCCCCAGCACAGCATAGAGGAGCATTGTGGCTAGGTGCATCAAATTCCCCGGGATGCGCAGCTGGGCTTCCTGCCTGGGACTGCTGGGCTCCCTCCAACATTCCTGAATCATTTTTCTTACAAGGTATATTGTTAAGAGTTCCCCAGCATGTACGACTGAAGCGGTCTTTTTTCTAATCTCTTCTGGGATGTTCTTCCAAAAATCACTTTTCTTGCATGGCAGACACCTCGTTGTTATCTTGCTTCTAATTCTGCCATTACCCACTCTCTCTCCTGTATTCTAGATAGGAAGTCATGGCTGGAAATGACTCCTTAAGTTGTCCCCATCAGATATTAAACCAAAATCTGGTGTCCAGGGCTTCTCCGAGGAATGCATGCCCTATTCGGTGGCTGCCATCTTGCCCCTCTCCTACAATGTAATTTAAAAAATAATTTTATTTAGTGAGATTACTCTTGGTCCTTGAAATAAAAATTCCATTTATTCATGTTAGCTTGAGTGAATGTCTAATTCTTGCAACTCAAATATCTCAAAGACATCTTTTACTCAGTTTACCTTTTCACTTTCTAGTATAATTAGATTGAGCTACCAGCCTTTTATTTGGATCTCCTATTCTCTTCACCCAGAAGCAAGATTGCCCTTTAAGAGAAAAACCAATTTCTGTTAGGACTGGAGTTGGCTAATAATGATTCATGGCATCAATATGGAAATGTGATCTTGGCTATTCCTGAATATTTCCTGCTCTCTTCAAATTGTTTTAGCCTCATGCTATGCAGGACTCCTGGGCAGCTGGCAGCAGGGACTCATTGTGGCTTTGAGAATAGGAGCAATGTCTCCCTATCCTCTTTGCTGTAGCCTGAAAGAACTGTTGATTCCTCAGATGGGGACGCCACATCTCATCCTGCAGTGCTTCAGGAGTGAGAACAGTCACCTACCATGTAGGACAGAGATAAAAATATGCTCAGTGTCCCTGGAGCCATATTTAACTTTATTTCTCCTCAGCCCAGGTGGTTTCAATTAATTTGCAAGTATTTATTGAGCATCTACTGTGCATCAATTATCACATCTTTCTCTCCCTAGTTTGCTCCTTCTCTGACTCCCTCAATTTATATTCCAAGAACCTTTTCTTCTTCAACACTCCCTTGGGTTACTGACTCATATCTCTATTTTATTGCTGAACTTTCTTAAAGAGCCATCCACAGTTGCTATCTCCACTTCTTTAACCTTTCAGTAACTTATCTCTGTGCCATCCATCTTCTACTTTCCCTAAAATACAATTTGGTTCTTTGAATTTCCCTGTATCTTTACAATAAATGTCTCTGAAGTTACTTAACATGGCTTTCTGTTTCTTGCAATTAAACAATTTCTAAGATATTCTCATTTCCTCGCTAGCCCTCATTCAAAACTAGAATATTCTGACTCAGAGTGGTTCCCCCCACCCTGAACATCCAAAAGAATTGGAATTTCTCCATTAGAGACTAAGTGGACCCTGCAATAGCCAAATATTGTCCTTATACCACATTATCAGAATTTTTGTTAAGGCCAATTGGAGGATGCATCTTGAAATCAAAACCATGGAAGAGCTTTCTGCAGCCTGTCTTCAAGCTTGAACAGGCGCAGTTACTGTTCCTCAGACAGGAAGCAAAAATGAGAGGGATAGCCAATGGCCTGAACTCTGACCAGTGAGATCGGCATTTGATTCATTGTCCCCGGGTATCTTGAAGAAGAAGAGATAGGAGCCTCGCTCTCTGGAGCCAAATCAGAGTAAGTGCATTATGAAAGTTATTTAGTAGAGATGAATAAGCAGATAAAGATCAAGAACAATCTCTTAACAAGATTTAATACTCACTATCTATTGTCAATAGCCCAGTGACTATTTAGAATAGACACTGATATATTCCACCTTATTTCACCCTCTACTCATGCCTCAATTGCTTTTGCCCCCAATAATTATTCTTAATTTGTCACATAATTATTATTTTATTCATTCATTCAAAAAAATTGTTCTGGCATTCATTCTTTCACTCAGCAAATGTATATTGTCCAGGCCATAGAGATAAAAGTGAATCTGGGCAAGGTCCCTAGGACTACAAATCTTGGGAGCTGATAGCCTAGAGGGTAGAGGTGAGAGCAGAAACAAAAGATTTATAAATGGGCAAGTGCCACAAAATATTATGAGAGAATTCTGAACAGTGCACAAACAAGAAAATAAGGAGAGAGGCTCTGAGCAGCTGGTTTGATACTGGACGTCCCACTTCCAGCCAGTTGGTAGGACAACAGGTCCAGAATGGAGGAGTGACCAAATCCTGCACTAGTTTTATTAAACAGACCTTAAGAAAGTTCCTAGTTAAGCCTCCTCTGTTATAGAATAAGGAAACAGACTCACCTGGAAAAGGAGGTAGATGGAACCAAAGTCTCAGAGCTGGTCAAGGGCAGAAACTAGACCCTCGATCTCCCAGCCCAAGTGTTTATACACAAGCTTAGGAGTCTTCAGCCACTCTCCCAAAGACATGGCCCAGAATCTCCAGTTCATGGACCACAGCCTGGCTTTTACTCCCCAGCCTCCATATCCAGACTCCTCCCTCCAGTCTTTCCTGAGTGTGAAAACCCTGGTCAGCTCCTCAAGCTGATGCAAAACCCTTGGGCAACTGCTTAAGCTGCTGTGAAGCCCCTGCTCAGAATTTCTAGCTGGTTTTTCTTTTCCTCCTTTCTCCAATTTGCAAGCTTTTCACATAACGTTCTGCTTCTCTTGACCTTGACAGTACATCCTTGGTCTAACCTAGTTTCTCTAGTCAACTTCCCTCATCCCTTGGCTGTTCTCCTCCATCCCTCATCCCTATAGCAATTCCTGCTTTTCTGGTAGATTTCTTTACTCAAGACACAGCATCTGGTTTTTCCCAGGGCCTCTTAACTTGTTTTAAGACACAGGCCCTCTGGGTGACTGGTAATTTCTGGGCACCCTTTTTCATAATAATGCTTTAAAAATTTTTCAGTAAAATATATAGAACAACACAAATCTCTGTTAATTTGAAAGCCAGAAAACATAAAAAGTCAAATTTATGCTGTAGTACTATATGTGCTTTTTCACTGCTAAATAGCAAGATCTAAAGGTGAGTATGACTTCTACGATGTTCAAGTTATGATAAACACAAATGGTCTTGCAAGATGTCTGACAG
The DNA here is from genome assembly GCF_963383645.1 of Muscardinus avellanarius. Lineage (NCBI taxonomy): Eukaryota > Metazoa > Chordata > Mammalia > Rodentia > Gliridae > Muscardinus > Muscardinus avellanarius. The sequence goes on along the minus strand of NC_137788.1, from coordinate 101,073,777 downwards.
ATGTAATATTATATGAAAATATCTATAACTTCAATTACTGACAAAAGCCACAAATACTACATATGCAGCTCAAGTTTCTTGCCTACATTCATAATTAAGAGAAATGCTACACCTCTGTTAGAAGTTAGTAAAAATCAACATGTGATATTTCCCATTCGATTTTATGAACCACCCGAGTATTATGCTCAAACTGACCCATAGCCATTGTAGCCTACAGGTCAAGAAATCCTGTCCAAGATGATCCTGACTTGAAATGCTGTATCTACATAGGCATTACCTAAATTTATAGCTTCATATCAGGATGTCATTTAAATATCTCACAGGAATCTATAAAACTTAACCTGTCAAAAGAAAAACTTTTTATCTTACCCTCCAAAGAATCTCCTTATTTTATCAGTTCAATAAATGTCACCCTAATCTTTTTTAGTGCTGAAGCCTAAACCCTTGAATTCTTTCTCTATACATCCTTCTTTTTCATTTTAGTCTCTATCAATTATTACATTGTAATATCATTCAACAAATATTTACTCAGCACCTACTATATGCCAAGCACCACTGTAGGCACTGGATATTAAGCTATGCATAAGGCAAGTCCTTGCCTTCATGGAACTTATTTTCTGTGTGACATTACGTTGACAATAAATAAGAAAGTATACATGATAAGTTAGGTAGCAATAAGTGTACCTAAAATACTATGCCTCCAAAATATTTCTCCACTCTTGTTACTTCTCTCCATATTCACAATTACCCTTTAGCCTAAACCATTTTTATTCTTGTCACAGTAGTCTCCTTAAGTCTCTGTAGCCAGTCTTGTTCTACTCTAATCTTCCCTGCATGTGGCAGTTAAAGTAAAGGCAGGAGAATGTCCCTTCACGGCGGAAATCCTTCACTGCTTCCCAGTGTGCTAAGAATAAACCTAGAGTCCTTCACCTGGAGGGCTTGGTGTTATCAAACCCTCTGTCTTGCCCTCCTGCTAATCTCTCTGCTACTACCTTTAGACCCCACTGACCTTGCAGTTTCTTGTGGGTATCAGTTTCTTGTCTTGGGACCTTGTCTGCCTCTTAACCTGACTGACTCCTGCTCACCCTTCAAATCTTAACCTAGTTAGCCATTGAAAAATCTCATCTCTTTGGAGAGCCCTTTCCTGACCCCTCAATCTAAATCACATCACTTTCTCATTCTCCCCTAGAGCAATCTCTTCTTTTCCTTTATATAATAAGCTATTTGTTATAATTGCTATTTAATATAATACTCAAGTGTCATCTTTTTAAAAAGTATACTCTTATTGGTGCATTGTAGTCTCACATTATAATGTAGTTCAGAGTGATAGGGACATATATGCACACAGCACTTAGTGAGATTCTCCCCTCCTTCCACCTGTCTCCCTTTCCTCATAGATGATATTGAGATTGGCATTGATAATTTCAAATGTATACATAACATCAATGGAAATGTTTCCTTTGTTGATTCTCTCTTCTCCTCTCTTCCCTAGATTACCTCCATCACTTCACTGGGATTTCTCCTCCACCATCTAAAATATCTGTCTCTCCCACCACACTGCAGGTTTCAAGAAGGCAAGAACCTTGTCTGTTTTGCTCACTGGCAGTAACTAGTTGCCACTTTATTGTTAGTGAAAATAAACATGTAGCTGTTGAATGAATTATGAGTTACTGCACCTTTCATTTCTGACATCTGCCCCCATACTCATCACAAATTCTAGGCTCATTCTTCCTTTTTTATGGATAGGCACATTAAAAACTCTATATGTACTTATGTTGTTCCTGATCTAATCAGATGCAGTTATTCTCAAATTTGTGTATCCATTCATCTACTCATTCTTTTAACCATTATTTATTGTGTATCTTCTAATTACAAGGCACCATGCCAGGCACTATATAAGATTAAAGATGCATATAAAGCATGCTTCTTGTCCTCAAGACATTTATAACCCAGAGGGAGATTTAAGAAGTTATCGAATAGCTATAGCAAGAAAATACATGTCACGTGCTGTGATCAGCATTGTCATTGGTGACAAAAGTGCAGGAGAGGTCAAAATAATATTTCTAACTAAAGATTTTTGGAAGTTTTCTCGGGGAAGTTGGCATCTGAAGTGGTCCTTGAGGGGCAGGTAGGGTTTAGACAGAGGGTGGTGGAGGTGGTGGAGGAGCCATATCAGATGAAGGAACAGTATATAGAAGCAAAAAAATACAGGGAGCATAGAGAGGCCATAGCCTATCTGAGTGACCATGGCCTGTCTCACCAATGGCAGAGCCATGAAAGTCAAGGGTGGGGCATGTGGCATTTTGATCTTTATTTGATATTTATTAAGGAATCAACAAAGATTGTTTGACAGATAACTAAGAGTTGGGGAGAACACTTAAAAGATATGCCTATTTTTCTTATTCAATTAAAAGAATATTACATATAATTATATAATATAAGAATATTTTTCTTATTCAATTGAGAGGCAATCAAACAAAACATGGAGGCAGAAGAGTTCAGGGGAAAAATGTGTATGTATGATGGATTAAATTGGGAAGCCATTGTGAAGAAAGTGAATATTCTTTTGCCTTCAAACTGGGACTGTAATTTATGGACATTAAAGGAGTCAACTCAAAATTCTGATGGCCACTCTCATCCTTATACTGAGAGGCCACCAACTCTTTCTAGAGAGAGCACTTCAAGCTGCTATAACCAACTACCATATACTCTGTTCTGGAGGGTATATGGAGGCTGGGATGTTCAGAAGCAGGGTGCTGGCCAATCTGGCTCCTGCTGAGGGCCTTCTTCCTGGCTTGCTGACAGCTGCCTTTTCACAGGATCCTTGCATGGCTGCTCCTCAGGTGCAGATGAAGAGAGAGATCTGTCCCTCTTCCTCTTCTCATAAGGCCACCAGTCCATAGGGACCCCACCCTTATGACCTCTTTTAACTGTTATCTCCTAAAAACTCTACCCTATCTCCAAATACATTTGTATTGGAGCTTAAGGCTTCAACATAAGAATTAAGGGACCCAACTCAGTCCATAGCACTGGGCAAATCAGCCTTAGCATCCTTCAGAATCAAAGACCATGCAGACTTCATGAATTTCTAAGCAGTGTTTCAAGAAGCCTGATTCCTTCCAAGTAGCCCCATCTGGGGACCCCACTCCAAGGGCAAAGTACAAGTAGACTACTTTACCTTTATTAGTATCCATATAAATTACCTCTGAAGAAGGAAGGGGTTATATGGCTAAAAATGTGTATTTAGAAAACCCTTGATCTAGTTTGATGATTTCACTATACCACAGAAAGAGAGCATATGAGAATCAGAAAGGTAAACAGACTTGCCTATAGTCACCCAGCAACATAGGGACGAATTATATTAGCCAATAAGCAGATATACAATCTTGTGTACACACTTCTAGTCTAGTGTTTTATTCATTGTTCTTCTTAGATTGCTTCAGGTTGAAAGTGGGGAGGTCATGGATATCCCCATTGTGGACATGAGTAATAGAAGACCCTACTGACAAAGAGTGGTTTCTTCCCAAAGACCTTGTCCAGAAGCAGAATTCATGGATTCTGCTCAAGGAGGGCACTAGTCTTTTATCTGTTCTTCTCCCTCACCTGGTCCAAACACCCAGACATATAATGAGTTTTCAGAGTTATGGACTATTTAATAATTTAGGTGACTGCTTAAATAAATTTGTCTAGGAATTATGCCATAAATACCTAAGTGTCATTCTAATATGCCTTCTGTCAGCCACCTGGAGGAATCAGAGGTAAATGGTTCCCTCTGTGGAGACGGAGAGACAGATCCATGCCGCCTGAGGAGAGATCAATGTGCTCGGGGTTTTCAGATTATCTCTAGTCCTTCAAGAAGCCAAAGACACATGAAGACACAGAGCAGAGCTGTTGGGACAAAGGAAGAACCTGCCTGACATTTCTTCAGAGTTCTGAATGCCCACACTTGGGGTGCAATCTCCAGAAAAAGAATAATGTCCTACAATTCCTATTTCCCTTACAGCTAAAAGGGGAGAGAATGGCAAAGAGCTACAGACATGGTCCCTGGAGTAAGGATCTCTTTTCTTCCCTTATCCCTGGAGATATAGCATCAAAGCCTCTCACTGCTTCTTTAAGACTGAAGCCATAAAAATGGCCAAACGCTTTCCCTTGGGCAATCTCCTTTTCACTTATCATCCTTCAGTTTGCAGCTTAAATGTTTTATCTTCTTTACTGAATGGCATTTCCTGACCATTGTCTCTTCCAAAGTTATTCTCAACAGGACACTTTTCCTTACCTTCAGAGCACTTAACCCAAGTATAATGATATATTTATATGTTTGATGTTTGCCTCTCCTAGAGTCTGAGGTCCACTTAGGGGCTATGCTAAATACCAGTGTTTCAAGTGCATGATCAGTATCCTGTGTATCATAGGCACTCAGTATGAACCAGCAGTTCATTTCCACTAACCTAAAACTTTTGCTGTTTTCTTTTGCTCTGTTGAGGATCAATCATCTGTGTCTTCCTGTTACATTCAATAATCCTGATAGCTGTGGATGTGTAGCCTTGAGCCACGAAAGTGAAGGAGTATGAGAAGTGAATTTAGCCTATAACTGGCCAATGAAAGATTGAATCTTGGAGTGGAACTTCCTGTGATAAATTTATTCATTTAGTCTTTTGATAAATGTGTATTGATTGAGTACTATATTATTTGCACCGTAAGAATACAAAGATACAACATGAATAAGAAGAAATGATCTCTGCCCTCATGGGGCAGATAAAAATAAATAAAAATCTGGGAAATTATTGAGAGAATAAGTAGGATGGTGGGGTGAGTGTAATCGGGGCAGACTATGTTGAGAGAAAACCAAGGAGGCTGCTTTATTCCAAGCCCTGGGGGAAGAGAATGCAAAACATGGGTAGAGGAACAATAAATGCATGAGCTGTAAGGTGGGAATGAGTTTAGCATGGGGTAGCAATGGAAAAGAGACAAGAATGGCAAGGGAGACTTAGCAGGGGGGGTCATGGATTGAGAAGAGAATGTCCATGAAAAGTTCTAAAATCATGATAACAAGTTTGGGTTTTTATTATAAGATCAACAAGAAGTGAATGGACTTTTTAAAGCAGAAGAGTGACATGATATGGTTAATATTTTAGAAATGTTGATGATTGATGATGGGAAACAGAAGGCCAAGACAGAACCAAAGTGACAAGTGAGTCTATTGTAATAGTCAAAGAGAAAGGAGATAGAGCTTGACCTTGGGTGGGCAGTGGGAATAAAGAATAGAGAAGTGGAGGCTTGAGATTTATGTAGAGGTAGAACTGATAGGCCCCAGTGATGGATTGAATGTAGAGGGTGAGAAAGAAGGAGAAATTGAGGATGACTCTAGCATGACAAATGGCCCTTTCTTTGAAGTCATATATCTTTTCAATTTGCTACTGACTTGAACCACTCTGCTTTCCATCGTTATAAACCACTAAGGCTTTCACTGTTCCTTCCTTGGCACCACTTAGGCTCCATATTTAGCATCTTAATTCAATAATGTACAATCTGTATGGCTCATATCTTGATCTTCACAGATCATTGAGCCTTTTTAAATGGTCTGCAACACACATGAATTAAACATGGTGGGCACAGTGAGAGAGACTCAAAGTGGCAGATATCTTGGCTCTCTTAGCTGAATGTTCTGAATAGGGTCCAGACAGAGCTTGTGACAGCAAGGTGCTAATGCTGACAGCCACTGTCTCAGCAGGTATTTTCAGGAAGAATGGAGAAAGGAAAATGTCTCAAGGATAGAGGGATGTGGGGAAATAAAGTAGGAAGAGAGTAAAATATAAAATCCAGGAACTGTCCAATATATATATATATATATGTGTGTATATATATGTATATATTTGGTACTGGGGATTGGACCCAGGGTCATTACACCTTTGGGCTCTACCCCCAGCATTTCTTATTTAGATTTTGAAACAGGACCTTGCTAACTTGCTGAGGCTGGCCTTGAACCTGCGATTCTTCTGTCTCGGCCTCCCAAGTACTGGAATTAACAGGTGTGCACCACCACACCTGATCAATCATGCGTCTTGAGATACTGAAGTGGATGATGTAATTAGTGTTTCATTAAGACAGAGTGTGTATGTGTGTGGTTGCATACCTAAATGGAAGGAGAAGGATAGAGGGAGTGGGGCAGGGAGCAGTGAAATGAGTAATGTGACTGCCATTTATTGAGTTCTTATTGTTGTCATACATTATGCTAAGCCCTTTGGACAATGTATACTACTTAATTTTCACAACACCCATTTTATGGAAAAGAAAGTGACTCAAGATGTTTTAGCCAGCTTGATTGCAAACAAATAGCTAGTGACTGATAGAGCAAGGATTTAAATCCCTACTAGTGTGACTGCAAAGCCTGTGTCCTGAACTATATTTCACTGCCTTCTTAAAACTGGAAAGGTCTAGACAGAAGGCAGAGAAGAAAGAAGTTGGAAAGAGGGAGAGAGCACCTGAGAGGACAAGTATATTTGATATTGCAAAAAAGTAGTTGACTAAAATGAAAGGGGAATCTAACTCAAAAAGGAAAAGTATATTAGTATATGACATGAGAGTGGATCAAGTCTTATAAAATTTCTGGAGATGAATATGATATGTTAGCCTCCCAGGCTGTAAATTCAGAACTTCTGTCTTTGCTATTTCTACTCCCAGCCATGAAACTTTCTATCTTGAGATAAGCCAATAATCCCTGACTTCTCTGATTCAGACTAAAGCCCACCATGGGAATGGAGGGACTGAGGGCCGGGACAGCAACAGAGACAATGATTCCTGAGTGAAGGCAATTCATGCCCCAGGGAACATCCCAAAGGAACAATACTGCACTATAATTAGCTGAGACTTGTAACTTGGCACCAAACTTGCTCATGTTAGATATTCAATTTTTCTGTTCTTGCTTCAGGTGTTCAGAGAAATTCTCCTAGCATCTTTTGTCACTTTTTGAGGCTGGAGACATTCCAGGAAAAGTCTGCCTTACTCCACAAAGGAAGAGGACTAGAATAACTGGAGGCCCAGGTCTTCTATATCCAGGTCCTGAGTCCCACTGTTCTCATTTAGATTATGAATAACTATGTATTGATACCCAACTGGAGGGCAGTTTATTGACTTATTTTATATTACTAGGACCACAACTTGTACTAGATAGCAGAGCAACATGAGATGAGCCTGACAGGTACGAATGTGGTCCTTACAAAGTTTACAGAATACCGAGCTAGATAGATATTGAATAAGAAATTACAGGGCCAAGATGCACTTGCAATATAGAATAAATATAAACACCCTAGTATTCTGGTGTCAGAAAACACTGGCTTGTGATTTCTAGTATCTGTTTCACCATGTGGACAAGTGATTTATAGTTACAGTGAGCCCCAGTTTCCTCACTACAAATAGAGGCCATTCATTCGTTTATCCATTCATCACATATTTATTGGGCACCTCAGAGGTTACTTTAGCTTGAGTGACACCTCCCTGAAAATGGTGTTTGAGCTGAGATCCAGTTGGTGGGAAGGTACCCACCATGGGAAGTGTGGAGGTGGGAGGAGTGTTCTAGATGAAGGGAGGGCATTTGCAAAGTCTCTGAGGTGGGAATGAGTACAGCCTTGTCCTCCACAGCTCATACTGTAACCACAGAGCCAAGGCTCATTTAGTACTGTTTTTATTCTCAATATTCATAGATTCTATTATCGTAATACAATAATCCCTACTCTCAATGAGCTTCCTTTATAATTGGTGGATGGGCAACATCTGGAGTCTTTAGAGAAGAATATAATACAATAGATAAGACTTAGAATATGCCATGAATGCTGGGCACAGTGGTGCATTCCTGCTGAGACAGGATTGCAGGTTTGAGGCCAGCCCCAACAATTTAGCAAGACTCTCAGTAACTTATCAAGACTTTGTTTCCAAACAAAAAATTTTTAAAAGGCCAAGTGTGCTAGCTCACACCTGTAATCCCAGTACTTGAGGGGCTGAGGGAGGAGGATCATTGAGGGCAGCCTTAGTAACTCAGCACGGCCTTCAGAAACTTAGTAAGATCCTGTTTCAAAATAAAAAATACAGTAGGGCTGGGGTTATAGCTCAGAGGTAGAATGCTCCTGGCTTCAATCCCCAACATGCATGCATGGGCATACACACACATATACATACATACACACATGCATGTACACACACAAGCATGCATTCACACATACCTGCTATGGAAGATTGGGGTAAGGGGAGGTCCATGTGGGAAGGAATAGATATATCCTCTTTGTCATGAGGATACACAGTGACTGATGTCTGAGCCAGAGCTATTCCAAGCAGTGGAAACCACAAAGACCATGCTACAACTGGCAGTCTAACTTTCCTCTGTTGCTCAACCTGCTCCCCAGAGTGGAAAAGTCACATTGTAGAGATCATTCTGACTCCCTGTGAAGCTACTGGCTCTAGGAAGAGCCTCTGTGGGGTATGGGATATTAGAGGATATAACCAAAAAGAGGTAGGAAGGAGAATGAGAAGAGTCAAGGGGGCCAAAGAGGCAGCCCTCCCAACAAGGAACCGGCCCGGTTGTTTGGGTCTTTGGTAGTCCTTGGAGCTCAAGCTCTTTCCTACCTTCTGCCTTCCTCAAAGCATTAAGAACTGTAGTTTTATAGGCGGCATGGTTTATGGATCTGACTTGTTCAATTCTGGCTTCATTTCAATTTCAACATTGGTTTTCTTACTGTAACCTGTGTTGAAAACCATATTGTAGCATTTTAGACATCCCATTGCCACAAACCAGCAAATGTAAAAAACAAAACAAAACAAAACAAAAAAACAAATCAGCCCAAAATATGTTCTCTGTTTCTTGCAGGCTAAGTTCCCAGTAGGAGCGGCTGTAAAGAAGGTGTTCAGGAGCACCCATGCTGCTGCCACATCAGCTGTCCTCAAGGTCCTCCTTTGCCCTCTTTAATCACATAGGTCGTTTTTATTTATTTTAATTTTTACTTATTTTTGGCACTAGATACTGAGCTCATGAGTTTTTCTAGCTCTGACATACACTCCTCGCCCTTTTAATGTTTTATTATTATTATTTTGAAACAGGATCTCACTAAGTTGCTGAGGGTCTTGCTAGTTGCGGAGGCCGGTCTCAAACCTGTGACCCTCTTGTCTCAGCCTCTCAAGTACTGGGATTAAAGGTGTGTGCCGCTGTACTTGGCTCCTTTATAAATTTTTATTTATTTTTTATTGCGGTGCTGGGGATTGACCCAGGACCTTTTGTCTCCAAAGCAAGGGCCCTTCTTTTGAATCAGGGTGGCTTTCTCAACTTTTAAAGGTGGTCAGATAGCCACAGTATCAGTGGATTTCAGTTCTTTTCAGGGGTGTTGTGAAAAGTCCTCTTCAATAGTACACAGCCCGTTCACCAAGGGATGAAGTATCAGGTCCTCTAATCTTTGGTAACATAGAATAATCTATTGTAGATGCAACAACTTTGCAGGGAGAGAGGCCTTATCTCTTGGTCAGCATAGTTGCCCAGGGCACCAGGTCAGGATATAGGACAGGTTTATATTTGATACACAGACCATTAGTTCTAAGTGGAGAAAAATCTCAGTTCACAGATGAACCAAAATAGGAGAACCTTCCTGACATAAAATTCAAATACAAGTGGAATAAACCTTACTGTCAAACTGTGGTCAAAGAACTAGTTATTGGTGCTACTACCTGGATTTAAGATGAACAAAATGATCTCAGGATTTGCTCCCGGGTAATTATGGAACATCTGCTATTTACCAACAACTCTCCATCATAACTACATTTCTTGTAGGGCTGTTCTGCTACTCTAGGAGCCTGAAGACTATGGCCCTTGGATCAAATATGGCCCATAATCTGATTTTGTCAACAGTCTTTTCAGAGCACAGCCACACCTACTCATGTATGTCCAGTCTGTGTCTGCTTTCACACTGGCAGAGGTAGAGTCGTGACAGAGACTGGATGGCTCACAAAGCTGAAAATACCTACTATTTTGCTCTTTATAGAAAACAATCATTAACCCCTGCTGTAAAGCTTTGTGTCTTGACATAGAATTCCGCAGTGAGGTAGCAGCTGCAGAGAGGTGGGCAGAAAGGGAGAGGGGAAGCAACATGCAGTGAATAAAACGTGGCACAGTAGTTAAGAACACTGGAATCCAGTCGACCTGGGTTCAAATCCCAGTCTGTCACTTACTAGCTGTGGGTCTAGGAAAAGTGTTTTTGCATCTCTGTATCTTAGCTTTCTTAGTAAATGGCTCTGATGTTTGCATTTATCTCATAAGGTGGTCATGAGGATTAGGTTGATTAATGTAAGCTCTGTCTCATGCATAATAAGTGCTCAGGAGGAAGAAACTGCTATTTTTACTACAAATGCTATGTACTAGGCAGTAGGATAAACATCCCATGTGTTTTATTCTAGTTGATCCTTACACTGTTTCTATGAGATAGGTAGGGTATTACTACAAGGAGTAATGCTACAGTATGCTACAGAAAGGGATCTGTGGCACGGGACTCGGCCTCAGGTCACATATTTGTACGTGGCAAAGTGGTCTAGGTGAACACACATCCTGTGAGTCCCATCAGAGGGAAATAGCATAATAGTTTCAAAGAGTCACAGTGGAGGCTGGATGGAATCTAAGGAGGACAAATCACCTCTAGTCAGCACTAGCGCCAGCTCTGGGGGAACTTCAGCAGGCACAGAGGGAAGGGTTGTGGGAAGGGGACCTTCGGAGGGGGGACCCACTGGCCTGTGGAGGAGATGGGCACCTGGGTAACTTCACTGTGAGAAATGGAGCAGCAGTTAGAGCCTGAGGACCCTTGTGTCAGGGAGTTGTCCAGGTATCGTTTGGGACACGAGATGGAATTGCATGGTTTCCCTTCTTTCCTGTCACCCTCACCTTTAACTTCTTTCCCTGACTCTTCATGTCATCCTGGGACTAGATGGGGAGAGCCTCAGCCAGGAGGTGGAGGGGGAGCTGAGATGCAGATGGTGTTTAATAGTCATGATGGAAGCAGAGTGGGGGAGGGGAGGGCAGGAAGCCACCAGGTGGTGTCTAGAGTCTACACCATACATATTTTAAGGCAAACTCCAGAAGCTTTATTCAGTTATCTGGGTCTATTGATGCCACTTAGACCAGATCGATATATCTTCCTGGAGAATTCAAAGAAGAAAAATCTATGTGGGGCCCGCTCTGTAGGGAGAGCACGTCGATGCCAGTGTGATGGCTTCGTGAGGAGAGTGCTAAGCTCTCACCAAGCTATGTCCCTGCTGCCTCTCTATCCTCATGATGGGGCAGGTGATTTGAGAGGAGAGTAAAGGGGGGAGGGGATAAAGCTGTCAGACACACACACATATAAGAATACAGCATCTATTGAGCTCCTATGGCATGCCAGGCCATGGGCTGGACCCCACAGTTATAGGACTAGTGGAATACCATTGTGGTGCATACGGAACAAGCTCTGAGTTTGCTTTGCCCATGGATGGAGCTTTGAGGTAGATTCAGTTGCTGGAGCAGAGGGTAGGTGTGGAGCTGCCTCTTCCTTCACCTGCCCCAGTGGTGCTTTATAGATAGTGAAAGGAATAGGATGTTTCTCCAAAACCAGCCCTCACTCCCAGGGTACAACACACTCCAGGGCTGAGTCATCATGGCTATTTAGTTTTATGTTATTTTATTTTTCCCACCTCCTTATTCCTCATCTTCTTTTTTTTTTTGGTACCCACAAGTGGGAGGGCTTCATTAAGCTAATTAAACAGAAAAAAGAAAAAAGAGAAAAGCATGACACCAGAGAAAATCATGACAAAAAGCCACGGGGCTTTCCTGGGCAACATGGGAACTGGTCTGCCTCTTTCTCAAGTCTAAACTGTCTCTGGTTCTCTGACAGTGTTAGGGTTGGGGTAACAGAAGCAAGTGAGAAGTGAGAGAAAGACAGAGACCGTCCTTCAGTAGCAGCAGAGCCAAGGCCCAGGCAGCATCCACATCCCTCCTTATTCTTCAGCCTGCACATCTTCTAATACACTGCACGAATTACAGTCTGAAAACTGTTGACATGATTCTGAAGCAACATGTTTGTGCAAAGCTGTTGCTTGAGACTTTTACAAAAGAAGATGCCACTGATTCTGGCCAGTATGTGTCTACATGGTGCCAAGATGGGTCTTGTTTATATCTAGTCAAAGTCCTTTTGTTGTTCTCTTGGAGAAAAGAATGGAACAGACATTTAAGAGCATGATAATTGTTCTTTCCTGGTAACAACTCAGAAGGATTTTCAGTGTGAGAATTTGCTCTATTCCTGATACAACACAGGCTTGGTCCTATAGTGGTTCTGGTTTATCTTGAAGTATAGTAAAAAGTTGGGGTGTTTCCTAATTTTGAGCAGTTTATAATGCAACTTTATACAAATGCAGGACCCTGTCCTGGATCATCAAGAAGGAGGAGGTACAGTCCTTGCCCTTGGAACAGCTGGAGGCAGGTAGGCTGGGCTCCAGGTTTCCTATGTGTGACTGAGGACAGTCATATGTTTTCATTCTCTTTAATTCCAAGGCTCCTCCTGTAACAGAATTCAAAGAATTTCCTGCCGGGCGTGGTGGCACACACTTGTAATCCCCAAGCTTGGGAGGCGGAGACAGGAAGATCATGCAGGTTCGAAGCCAGCCATGCTGGTTTCCAAATAAAAATATAAAATATAGGTTTGGGAGTGTAGCCCGGAGGTAGAAGGGTTCCCAGGAACCCCAATACCACAAAAAAGAAAGAAAAAAAAAGAATTTCCTACCATCTACCCTTAGATCACTAACTATTCAAATTTGTCTCCTAAAGGAAGAACTTGCTGGAATACCTCTTCCCCATGAAAAAGCCACACACCTACACCAGGGTTCTGCTAGCCAGAATACTGGAACAGACTGCTCTCAGCATGACTGATAGACTGATTAATTTATGGAAAGTCTAAGGCTCAATGTCCACATCTTTCCTTGGTGGCTTCTTTCTTTTTGAAGGAAGAAGGGTGTGAGAGGCAAACATCTATGCATAAAATCAAGTAAATAAAGCAAAATTGAAAACTTTTCATGTAGTTATTGGCACATGCAACTATTAGAGGCAAACAAATCAGAAGCCCATTAAGTTTTTGAGGGACTTGTACTATTATGAAAGGATTTCGTCATGTTTGGGTCAGTGGGATTCACAAAATTGTTACACATCAGGAATTGCTATGGGTCTCTCATCCTTTCTCCTCAGGGGAAATGATGTCTGCAGTCAGCCTTGTTTTGTCCTGGTATAGAGCACAGGGGCTGCTCTCCAGGGTGCTGAAGACAGAGGCCATACGTCTCTGCCAAGGACTGACCCAGCACAAAGCAACCCTAACTATTTGGTAGATATTTGGGGCCACCAGGCAAAATTTCAGAAATGATCTCAGATATTTTCAAAAAATTGTTTTCCAGATTCTATCACTCTACTGAAGGAAGAGGAAAGAGAGAGGGGAAAGAAAGGAGGGAGGGAGGTAGGGAGGGAGGGAGGAGAGAGAGAGAGAGAGAGTGAGCAAGCGCTGAAATACAGTTTCATTGAGTTTCTTTGTTGCTTCATGCTGAGTCAGGCACATAATTGGAACCAAACAGGTAGAACTGTCTGATAGTGAGTGCTGTTACCTATAAATTGAAAGAGTTTAGCTAAATTGGTTTTGATATGAAAGTGAATGCTTAGTGAGCAGAAATTTTTAAAGTGTGGTCCTTGGATCAGAAGCATTAACATCACCCAGGAACCATTTATAAATGCAAATTCTGAATCATAGGTGGGTCCAAAAATCTGTTTTAACACATGCTCCAGGTGACTTGAATGTTTGCTAGAGTTTGAGAACTTCTGCATCTGGAAAATGGTTTTCAATGCTGGCTGTACATCAGAGTCACCTGGAGCTTTGTAAAATATTAAGGACAAGACCCCCACCTCCACCAATCAGAATCTGTGAGAATAATGTCCAGGCTTTTGTGTGTTCTAAAAGTTTCAGGAGTGATTCTAATGTATAGACAGAGTTGAATCACTGCTTTAAAATTTTATTGAGAACACATAGAAATACCTCCTGGGTCAACAGGGGGCTATAACTCAACACACCAAGACTTCTAACTGGCAGCCTTGGGCTTCTGGGCTCTGCAGATTTTCTGGGACTTCTTGAAAACTGATTAGACACCTCAGACCTGCACAAGGAAATCACATTGATATGAAGTAGTACAAAGAATATTTCTGTAGTGACACAAATCCATGGAGTTTTGCCACCATAGATTATAAAGCCTAATTAGTGAGGCTGTTTGGATCAACACTATCATACCACAGCTCTCTGATGAGGTCACCACATTTTTATCCACCTCTGGTTTTTCCCAATATCAATCCTCAATTCTGCATGAACAAGGGGATGCAGCCACTGGATCAGAAATTATAGAACCAAAAGATATAGACACTTTTCTAAGACATCTTGGAATGTGTTCCAGTTAGTATTCTTACAGCTGTAATCTAAAAGGTTGACCATGTAACTCAGAGGAAAGATTTATTTTCTTATGGTTTCGTATTCAGTCCATGTGAGGTTGGGAATTGCAGATCTCAGGACATGGTGGCAGAAAGCAGAGAGAGGACGAGTACATGGGCTGGGCTTCTCTAATCATGGAGGCTGGAATCAAGAGAAAGAGCCAGGGAGGAGGAACCATATATAATACCCAAGGTTGCACTCCCAGGGATCTAACTTCCCGAGCCACACCCTACTAACTTAGGCCACCATCCAGATAAACCCAATGGATTTATCAACTTCTGGTATTACAACCTTCATGACTCAACTAAATCAATTCTGAATACTAATAAATGAGCTTATTAAGGGACATTTTACATCTAACTATAACAGGATGGGGGGCTCACAACACATCTCCTCCTATTTCTGTGATTCAAGATATGTGAATCTACCAGTTGTGGTGGCACACACTTGTAGTCCTAGTACTTGGGAGGCTGAGATAGGAGGATGGCAGGTTCATGGCCCTGCTTCAGCAACTTAGTGAGTCTCTCAGCAACCTAGTGAGACCCTATTTTAAAACAAAAACTAAAAAGGGCTGGGGGTTTGGCTCAGAGGTAGAATGCCTCTTTTTTATGGTATTCCCAGTACCATAAAAAAAGAAAAAAGAAAGAAATGTGAATCCACATCTTGCAGAATGTGGTTGACTCTCCAGTTGGAGAGGTTGCAAGGAAAAAGATATTATGTGTAATTATGTGATGTAAGTTGTAATAAATTACAGAAATTTAAAAGCAGTTGTAAAACTTTTTTCCTCCATGTGTTAATAAAGATGAAGGTGGGCACAATCTAGCAGTGTGTACTACTTCTAGAAGGATCTGAATGTTGCAGGTTGAGTGAAGCATATTAGTAGCATTCCCACTCCATGAGAGTTCCTGGGAGCTCTGTTCTCAGTTGAAATTAGAGCATTTAAGTTCTGCCAGGCCTTCACCTCCCAGTTCCTTCTCTGGGTTTAAAAAAATGACCCAGATCTGAGGTCTTCTAAGATCCTATCAGAGCACATCTGTTTCAAAGGCACTGTAAAATGATATTTTAGAAAGAATTAGGACAGGTGGGGGCCATTTTTGGGGTGTGGAAACATAATTAAAATGCCTTCCATTCATCTACTTTGTTTTTCCCTTACATCTCAGAGACACATTTAATCAGTGTTAGAAACTGGATGTCATTTAAAGAAGTTGAGGTTTCAATCATAGCAGGGGTGATGTTAGAAGAAAAATTTTTAAATAAACTTGTTTCATTTCACTTTGAACAGATGCCAAAAGATATCTCTTCATCCTAGTACAAAGCTATTTGAGAGACATTGAAAACTGCTGTCTTCCAAAGTTGCTCCCAGCTTCCATGCCATTCCTCTACATTATTGACCACGACACGCACCCAGAATAGCATAAGCCTGGCAAATATAGGGCATGAGGCGGGAGCAGGGGGTGGGGAGTTAATTACTAGCCCAACATGGATGCCATGCCTGAATTAAAGAGCAAAGTTGAACTTCTTCTTTGGGCACCATTTAAACTGGAAGGGATTTTAGATCATTTAATCTTGTAGGCTCATGATCATACCAGGACTGGATAAAGCAATATGACCATTTTCTATGTACAGCCTTTGGTAAACAAAATGCAAGGGAGGGAGATGATGAAGGGGGCAGTGTTTCTCATATATACCAGTTCCGAGGATCACTGTGAGAAGGAAGAATTTTGTCCCTGTTATCTTCTTCCTTGCTTCCTGCTTTTTGGTCTTTTTTGAGATCCTCAATCACAGGGCTAGGACTAGGGTGAAAATTCTTCTAGGGTAAAAAAATTTAAGGAGCCACTTTCAAATGAGCTTCCTGAGAGTAAGTGCCTCCTTAAAGTTTGAACCCCAGGTAACCAGCTTGCCTCACCCTCATCCAGGTCCTCTTCCAGTCACCTGAAACACCTACTGTTTACATCTTAGTATCTGCCTGGTGTCCATATGTTTCTTTGTCTACTTTATTACCAGGAAAACCTTCTGATACACTAATTCATGCCAGTGTATTGGAAGCATACTGACTACTTACTCTCAGAAACATAGGTATGTTCCAAGAAGTTTTTTTGAAAGGCAATATTGAGTCCAATGAAAAGTATATCTCACAGCCTTGGGAATCTCTTCTTGCTCTCAGCTATTAGTATATTCCTTGCCTGTATCATTTGCTAGGCATTCGAAATATCCTCAGTGAGGCAGCAGGACCCTTTACTCACCCAGAATACTTCTGCATTTCCATACATAGTTTCTACTTGTTGAAACTCTTGTTGTGCTGATTAACTGAGAGCCCAAGAGTGAAATCTAGGTATCAATGGGCAATATAGTTTGGGAATGGAGTCCTTGAGATCATATGTAAATAGAAATAACCATCACACAGGATGGGAAATGGAAGCTATAGGAGAGACACTGTGGAAAGAAAAGAAAATTATCCCTGGTCTGGGGAGTCATAGAATGTTTCATGCAGGTCATAGGCTTAGAGCTGAAGAGAGTATAGGCATCCCAGGGAAATAGAGCAACAGAAATAGGTGTAGAGACCAGAAAGGATGCAATATATAAAATGCCGGATAACAAGAGGTTCTATTTGACTAAAAGAAAAATTTCATGAAAGAAATGCAAGATAAAATTGGAAAGGAATCTTAGAGTCAAATTGTACAGGGCTCTGAATAGAGACACTGAATGCTGTTTTAAGACTTATGGACTTTAGGACGGAGAACGATGTGACTGTGTGGAGGAAAATGGGAAAGGTTTCATTTATTTGTAATATGTCCCCTCTGGCCCATTAGAGTTGAGTTTGATTTTCCATTAGAGATTAATGCATTTGGAGTAACAGGTCCTGGGGAGCTGTCACTCTTGGACATAAGCATTTATTCACACTTTAGTGTAAAGTAGTAAAACAGCTACTTTTCTTCTAATCATGAAAATTAGGCAACTAGGCTATATTTATAAAATGTCATGTCCACTTGATAGGGTTCTCCAGTGTGGTACTTGGGGCAACAGACTAGAAGCAAAAAAGTGACCACAACTCAGGAACAGCTGTGGGTAATATATATTATTGATGTGAACTCATTAATGATTCACAAGTAAATGTTACCTCCCTTATTTAATTTTATCCTCACAACAGCTCCAAGAGCGAGATGAGATACTGGCGATTTTGAGGAAGGCGACTGAACATCACAGAGCTCCCTGTCCAAAGGTCAGCAGTCAGTCTTCACATTCGAACTCACACACTCTGCTCACCTATTTCACATTCTTGCAGGCCACCCTCTCAGGGAGCTAAGCCTTTGATTCCTTCATTAAATGCCATCTTGTACCCCGGACCAAAGCCCCTGAAGCCATGAACACCAAAAGTGTTGTAAGTGACTAAAGCAAGGGGCTCTGCTTGTCCCAATTTTTGAACTTCTATTTTTTCTATTTGTCAGTGGACTTTCAGAATAAATGAAGTAGGAAGAAGAGGTAGAACTGATTATGGAGGGTGAGAAACTATCTTTATTTTTATAAAAAATATTGAATATTTAAGTATTTTGGCCTATATTAAAATATGATGTGTCAGATGCATCTCAAGTGTTCAGATGTGTCTCTGGACATTGTGGGGAGAAGACACTCAGCTAAATCATTGCTAGTGTTTTTGTTTGTTCTGTACTGGGGATTGAACCTAGGAGTGTTCTACCTCGAGGCTACACCCCCAACCCTTTTTAATTTTCATGTTGAAACAGGATCTCGCTAAGTTGCTGAGGCTGGTCTTGAACCTGCAATCATCCTGTCTCAGCCTCCCAAGTGTTGGGATTACGGTCATGTGCCACCACGCCCAGCTTGCTATAATGCTAGCGTTCTTATTGTGCAATTATTAATACTGCATGACTAATTTGTTCATGACTTCAAATCCCCAAGCAACTGTTTTTTTTATTGAGCCTCCACTTCACTCTTCTCCCCATGGAGACCTGCTTCCTGAGACTGGAGTCCGCAGCTGGGAACAGATGCTTGGGGCCCTTATGGCAGCCCCGAGGGATCCGTCTGGAAGCTTGGAGGTGGTGCATCAGGAAAGCAAACCCTTTGTTGAGCTCATCCTGGCACTCAGGGAGGCAGAAAGGGATCTGCCAAAACAGAGAAAAACAATGACTCACTTCTCCACTAACACAGCTGACGGAGCGTGTGCACCCTGCTCGGCTGTCTCATCAAGGCTCATGACAACCCCGAGGAGGCAGGCAAGGCAGACAGCAGCCTGAGGAAGCCAGGGCCGGGTGAGGCACAGTGCCTCTCCCAAGTCTATTGGGCTGGAGGATGCCGAGGCTGGGACTCGAACCCAGAGTGCTTTCTGCTGCACCGCCTTGCCTCTCAAGAGAAACCATGAACCACAACAGTTTCTGCATCTCTGGAGAGATGAAATTGTCCAGTTTCAACTCCATATGGCCATTTCAGGGTGATGCACTCTGAGTTCCAAGCTTATATACAGCTCCATCTCCAACAAGCTCTCCTTCTTGACCCCTGTGTCTCAGCTGGGTCCAGCTGACCCTCCACTGTGTGCTTACCATAACTTTGGCCTCTTACTGCCCTATGGCTTGTTTGTTTGCTTACCATTTGTTTGTTTACTAGGTAACAGCTAATAAGCTATTAGCTGCTCTGGATCTGAGTCATGTTTATTGTTTCTCCATGGTGCCCAAAACAATGCCTAGAACATAGTTGGTGGGCAATACAATTGGAACTGAATGAAATTAATCCAAATGATACAGGGGAACTCTAACTGCCCTTGTCTGAATCCTTTGCCTTGTTTAGAAGTAGGCCCTTTCTCTCCTGCCTGATATTTTTGTGCCTCCTCCTTTCTACCCAGAAAGGGCCTGTTGCTTTCACTCACCTGGAGGAGGCCGAGCACAGGATCCTTCCCTGGGGTGCATACACTTTAATCAATGGACACTGCCAACGTAGAATTCCCAGCACTGACACCCCTGTGCTTTGGTGGTGGTGGTTGTAGGAAGGTGCTACAGGAAGGAGGGCTGACATTCCCCTGATGTGCCACCACAACTCGAAGTGGCCGGGGGAAGGCAGGAAGTTTCTGAGACTGTGGACCTCGCCTGTGGGAGCGTGTGGGGTGCAGCTATCAGAACATGACACTGGGGCATCCTGGAGCTCCTAGAATTAGAAGAAAAAAGGGAAAAGAAGATGAGCCACACATGCTTCATCTTGCAGAAGCAAGGCTATCAAAAGAAGGCCCCAGAGGGAAGAAAGCTACTATACTGTGGTTGGAGAGACTCACCTTCTTCTTGCCTCTCCTGCCTCTGTCTTTTCTTTTTTCTGCCACAACTGGGAAGACCCTAGCTAGAGCTCATATCTGTCTGGAATTTGGGAAGTGGCCACATCAAATCATGATCAAGCCCCGATGAATCCAATAAACTTCTTGAGTATAGAGAGAAATGAGGGCACAGGGCAGGCGAGAGGAAGAAACCAAGCAAACAGGCAGAGAGCTCAATACACATTCACTCGCTCCCCACGACAGCACTGAAGTTCAATGCCCGCACATACATGCTCAGTTCCCTCTGTCTACTTCCTATCTGGGCTCACATACTCTCCTGGACATAGGCACATTGTTCATTCTTCATTTGTTCAAGACATTTGGTGAAGACTCCTTTGTGTCAGGCATGGTCAGGAATACCGAATGGGCTTGCATGTGCTAAAGCACTCCCAGGACTTCATCTGTGCCTCTGTCCTTGATTGACCTCAGCTTTGCTTAGACTGTAAGCTCTTGAGGCCAGGATATAACTCTAATCATCTTTATCTTTCTTTTTCTTTTTTTTTTTTTTTTTTGCAGTGCTGGGGATTGAATCCAGGGCCTCATGTAGGCTCAGCAAGCACTCTGCCACTGAGCTAGGTTCACAGCTCCAAACACATTTGTCAAATAAATATATAAAGAAATAAGGTCCAAGATATGATTCCTACTTCCAAAGAGTTTAGAGTCTAGTAAGGAAGAAAATATTTAAGTAAAAGATTTCCTAGATTCTAACTTTATGATTTTGCTCTTATGAAACATCTATAACAATACAATTCAGAATGTGACATATACCATTTAAGTACATATATTACCACAAGAAGAAACCCATCTTTAGATTCAGCCAGTTATTGAATATATGTATTCTTCCTGAATTATCTTTCTGAATTTCCGCATCATTTCATCATTTTGTATTCAGAGCGTGGTGTAGTTTAATGATAATGGTAGGTATGATTCAGTTTGTGCGTGCCCTGTGCCAGGTGGTATGTTTTTGTCCATTCTTTGTATAGCTACCTGGTGTAATTTCCACAACCAGCTGGCTACCTATAACATTATTACTCTATCTTAGAGAGAGAGAGAGAGAGTAAATGATTTCTCTAAGAGATTGGGCCATTAACTGGCCACACTGGGGCTTGAACCCCATCTGTTTAACATCAAATCTGGGCTTTTAATAATTTTGCCTGGGATGTGTGTAGACTCAGGGGCATGTCCCACATCTGCTTCCTGGCCTAGTATTTGTGAACTATGTGATTTGGGAACCACATCTTCCCTGAGTTTCAAATTCCTGATTTACAAAACAGAGCAGCAACCAATTATCTTGAACAGTTGTTGGAAGAAGTGAATGACACGTATATCCCTGTCATACCATAGGTGTCAGCATGTGTTGGTGCTCTTCTTTTTTTAAAAAAAAAAAACCCAGTAACTTTAAAAAAAATGGACCACCAAATATCTACTTGTCCTTCAAACCTGCTCTGTTGAGTTGCCCTTCCCTGCCCCTGGCGAGGTTCTATATAGCTTTTCCAGTTAGTTTCAGATATTAGAAATTTTACTTACAGGTATTAAAAAGGCCAGGTGGATCTAAATCAATACTTTCATTTCACATCCAATTTAAGCTTTTCTCTTTCTTCCCAACTCAGGCCCTACAGATGCTCGGTAACCTGCTGTGGGGTGAGGGTGGTTGTTAATTTCTTTAAGTTCCCTTTTCCCATCCCATTCTGGCTACTGACCTCTCTTTGGGGCTCTTGTAGGGTTTGGGTGGAGAAGAGCTGAGAGGGAAGGATATGCTCCCCTCATCGTGCCCCTGTGATTTGGTGGCAGGGACCTGTGTATGCTCTTTGGGTGACCAAGTGCTGCCTCTCTCCCTCATGGGAGTGCTTCTGTGGCTTCTCTAAAGGTTTCCCACACAGCTCTCCAAACACTGGGGGGCTCTGCATGACCTCTGAGGACATTCCTCAGCTCCTTCTTCTCTCTACTGAGGGCATTGCACCCCAGAGGGCACCACCCGATGGGGCATCCAACTCCTGCTGTGACACCCACTGTTCCAGGGGAGGCCCCACCAGACTGAGGACCCTCCAGCCACCTAGCCTTGGCCTTGGGAGCTTGTGGGTGAGGACCGGATGCCCCTCCCAGCCTCTGCGTGCCTTTCACTCCCCGGGATACATGTCAGTTTCACCAGGAATGCTGGCCCTGCTTCCCTCTTGTCCTGTGCAGATCTCCTCTGTACAGAGAAGACTACTTCCTCTCCTGGAATTGGGAAAATTCTACTTACCACCTTCTTAAAATGGATTATTTCTAAGCCTAAGGAAAGAGGTAGCAGTCAGGACACCTTACTGAGCTAACAATTCCCAGCTAATCCTCTTTTGAAGTGGCCTCTGGCCTTCCCGTGGATATGGGGTCGAGGTGAGTGGCAAAGTAAGGCTCACAGACCGAATATCCCTGTTTCTTAGTAAACCTTGCACACGAGAGGCTTATTTAGAATGTGTGCGCACTTAGTGGTGCACGCCTATAATCTCAGTACTTGGGAAACTGAGGTGGGGGATTGCAAGTTTGAGGCCAGCCTCAGCAACTTAGCAAGAACCTCAGAAAATTAGCAAGACACTGTTTGAACAATTTTTTTTAAAAAAATAGGACTGGAGGTGTAGTTCAGAGGTAAAGTGCCCCTGGGTTCAATCCAATCCCTAGTACCCAAAAATAGGTGGGTACTTAGCCATCATTTTCTGAAGCTACAGGGCCTCAGCCCAAACTCCAATCCAATCAAAACATTTCAATGTACCATTCTCTTAAAATATTTATCCACCCCTACACACACACACACACACACACACACACACACACACACACACACACTTTCTAATCAGAATAACAGTACCCATAGTTTTATAAGGAATAGAAAATAGCATTTGTCTCAACTATCCTTTCTGACTCTATGTTCTATTTCCCCAAATCTACCATTTCCAACTTTTTCTGCCACTTATTTCTGCTATTTCTTCCTTATTTCCTTATTTGTAAGTAACAAGCATGTAAAACTGTCAATGGACTTTAAAATTTTAGATATCACCTTTTATCTTTTTAATGCAGAGCAAGAGAATTTAGATCCTTCCCTACTCTCCCTTAACCCTCCTCTACCACAAATATTTCCTTCCCCATCTTCCTAATATAAGTTACTTAACAATTTTTAATTAAATATTGCATCTATTGTCATTGCTAGATAAATGTTAACAGTTAAGCTACATCATGGAGTGATTATATTTCTGTTCTTAAATAACTTTTTGTTTTCCTTAGGATCAATCTTTGCTCATTTTGGTTATTTGCTTAATATGCAATATATAAATAATTCATTTCCATACTCCTCAACCAGACTGTCAGACTCTTCAAAGTTGAACACCCGAGATAATCTGTCTGTCCTAATAAGTCATTTCTAGGACAAGTACTCCCAAAAGCCCTCAACCAGTTTATGCTCCCTGGACTGTTTGTTCTCCGGGGCCCAATACCCTGCTTTTATGTTGGTTTTCCTTCATTATCACCCTGAGAAATCATGTCTTTTAACTATGTTAGATCACTATTTCCTGAATTGGATCTCTTTCTCCTTCTTGATTTATGGTTTGTTTTCACCTTTCACTTTGGTGGAGCTTCCTGTGAAAAGATGATGGAAGATCAATTTTTTTAGACCTCACTGACATTATCAGACATAGTAAAAGAAAGTTTGGCTGGGTATTGAATTATAGGCTAGAAGTAACATTTTTCTCTCGTATTTTAAATGCATTAGTTTATTGACTCCCTCATTTAACATTTCTGTTGATAAATCTAATGTCATTTAAAAATAATTTTATTAGTGCATTTTAATTATATATCATAGAGGGGTTCAATGTGATACAAACATACATGCAATACATGCACACAGCTCTTGGTGTGTTCTCCTCTCTATCTTACCCCACTCCCCTCTCTTCCCTCCACATCCATGTTATTGAAATTGGTAGTAATACCTTTATATTTTGCTATAGTATTATTTGAATTGTTTCCTTCCTCAATCCTCCTTTAGACCTTCCCATCTCCCTCCCTCAGTCCCATTCTACTATTCTACTCATCTCTACATATATTATTTAAAGTACCTTATGTCTCCTGTTTTCCAACTTGCCTATATGATAGAAAACATATGACCCTTGACTTTCCGAGACTGGCTGATCTTACATAGCATAATATATTATAGTTCATCCATTTTCCTGCAGACATAATTTTATTCTTCATTATGGCTGAGTAAAATGTCTTTGTGTGTGTATACCACAGTTTCTTTATCCATTCATCTGTTGATAGACACCTGTATTGGTTCCATAATTTAGATAATGCCATTTTTATATCTGATTTTAATGACCCTCTCACTGAGGTTCTTCTCTCTATCCTTGTTCTGAATCTTCATAATTGCATATCTTGTGTGTGTGTGTGTGTGTGTGTGTGTGTGTGTGGTACTGGGGTTCCTGGAAACCCTTCTACCTCTGGGCTACACTTCCAGACCAATTTTTTTATACTTTTTAATTTGGAAACAGGGTCTCTTAAGCCAGCGCGGCTTGTTTCAAACCTGCACGATCCTCCTGTCTCTGCCTCCCAAGTGTGGGGATTACAAGTTTGCACCACCACGCCCTACTACAATCGTATATCTTGATATGGTTCTTTTAAAATTCATTATTCATTACAGTGCCCAGTGTCCTCTTGTTCTTTCTCTGGGATTTCTATTAGCTGAATATTGGCCCCGCAGACTGATCCTTATGTCTGTCTTTTCTTTCTTTCCTTCTTTCTTTCTTTCTTTCTTTCTTTCTTTCTTTCTTTCTTTCTTTCTTTCTTCCTTTCTTGTTAAAGAATAAGTTTATTTTGTTTTGGGAGTGGGCAGGTGTCTATTCTCAAAACTTCTGGAACTGCTTCTTGGTGCTGGCAGCCTTGGCGACCTTGAGCACATTGAAGCCACTATCTTGCTGAGGGGCCTGTGCTCACACACTGTGACCATGTCACCAATCTGGATGTCCCTGGAGCAAGGAGACAGGTACATGAACATGTTCTTGTGGCTCTTCTCAAAGCATTTCTACTTGTAGATGTAGTTAAGATAGTCCCGGCGGATGACAATGGTCTCTGCATCTTCATCTTGGTCATCACATCCGACAGGATCCACCCTCGGATGGAAACGATACCAGTGGAGATTCATGTTTTGTCAATGTAGGTACCCTCAATGGCCTCTTTGGGTGTCTTGAAGCCCAAAACAATGTCATTACAATAGCAAGGGAGCTTCTCCTTGCTAGTTTTTTCCCAGCAGGACACTTTTTTGTTTTGAAAGATGGTCAGCTGCTTTTGGCAGGCACATTCTATCTCTGTTTTTCTTAAAGTCATTTCTTTGTGTTGTTTTACTGTCTGAAAATTTTTCTCAAGTCTACCAAAACTTGTATTTCTGTTATTACATTTTAATTTATAAAACTCCCGTGCTCTTTCAGTTTCTCCTATCACTCTGCTCTGGTGCCATCGTACATCTTCTCTTCTGAAAAAATTATAAAGTGGGATTGTCTCCCTGTTTTCTACATTGTCTCTGTTTCCTTCAAGTTTATTGTCTGTCTTTGTTTACTTAGACTCTGTCTTCTAGTACTTAGACTCTCCATTAATTTCTATGTTTTTAATTATGTGATTCAGTCTGGCTTTCAGTTGTGCCTGCCAGCCCCAGGTTCAAAGTCCTAAACTTTTCCAGTGAATTAACTTTACTCAAGGCTTATAAAGAATAGTGAAGGTATAATTGCATGGCATCTTTCTGGGCTTCTTACAGAGATTTTGAAACATTCTGTCTTTATTCTACCCTTCACAATTACCTTCCTACGTGTCCAGAGACCACCTATCTTTAATCTTTTTGTGATTTTACATGGTCTCAACTTGATTTCCTCAGAAAAATATTGCCTTTGTATGTGTATATGATATTAGGTGGCACAATCTAAGGGACACAGGAGTAAGTAAAAGTAGAATAAGGCAAGGATGGAGACAGTCAAAACAAAAAATATGATGCTATGCTGACTCTCACTTATTCAAGAGCCTCTGATTATTCGGTCTTATAGTAGAAATGATGTTCAAATATGAACAACTGCACTTTGGTGCAATCTATGTGAGGGCAAGAAATGGGAAGAACTGACCTAATAGTCTCTTGACCCTCACTGGTTGAAGGTTCTTCCATAGTAGTTAACTTTTCTGTAGTTCTGGATTGCTTGTGTTCGGTACTGAGCAAGTCCCATGCCATCAGTAGGGAAGCTGTGGAACAGCAGTGCAGACATGAAGTGTGCTATTGTCTTGTGCCTGTATGAATTTCCTTGGATCCTATGCACAGCTGACCATGGCATAGCTGACCATGACCACAGCTGGCCATGGAGAGGAAAAAGTGGTGAAAGGAAGATTCAGTGGGTCTCAGGTGATGCATGAGCAGGGTTTGATATGGATGGGGATCAGCTTGTCTCTCATTAGTTTCCTCAGTATGGGAATTTAGGTTTCTTTGCCCCCTAAACCAGCTTTTTATATTATATGAATATTTCTCGTTTGCTATTGTCTTTACTTCCACTTATTTTTTAAAAACTTTTTATTGGTACATTGTAGTCATGCATCTTAACAGAGTACAAAAATGGTAGAAGCATACATACACAAATCACTCAATTAGCCCTTCCCCAATTTCCACCCCTTTTCCTCTCCCCTCTCTCCTTCTCATTTTTGCTTAGTGATTGGCCTTGATATGTTTGTGAATGTACATCATGTACACTAAGGAATTTCCCTTTTCCCTCCTCCCATCAGCTTCAGTTAGGCCTCCGTATTTGCTCATCTATGTTTTCTCCTCTTTTGTCTAGAGTTCCTCCTATGACCCTTTTTCTCTCTAGCTTCCACATATGAAGGAGGCATCCAAGTTCTTACTTTTTGTGACTGACTAATCTCACTTAGCCTAATGTTCTCCAGTTCCATCCATTTTGCTGTAAATGACATAACTGTGTTCTTTATGGCAGAGAAAAGCTCCATTGTGTACATATCCCATGGTTTTGTAATCCATTCATCAGTTGATGGACATCTGGCTGGTTCCATAGTTTGGCAATTGTGAATTTGCCAAACTACGAACATAGATATGCATGCATTAGTTTGGTAGTTTGGTTTCCATTCTTTTGGGTAGATACCCAGAAGTGGTATTGCTGGATCAAATGGTAGATTTGTTCCCATTCTTCTGAGGATCCTCCATACTGTTTTCCAAAGTGGTTGCACTACTATGCAATCCCACAAACAGTGTATTAGAGTTCCCACTTCTCTACATCCTTGCCAGCATTCGTTGTTGTGTTTTGGATGATTGCCATTCTAGTTGGACTTAGATGAAATCTCAGAGTAGTTTTGATTTTCATTTCTATGATTGCTAAAGATGTTGAACATTTTTTCATACATTTATTGGCCATTTGAATTTCTTCTTTTGTAAAGTGTCTATTTAGTTCACTTGCCCATTTTTTGATTGGGTTGTTTATTTTCTTAGTGCTTGGTTTCTTGAATTCTCTGTATTTTCTAGATATTAGTACTCTGTTGGAGGAATAGTTGGCAAAAATTTCCTCTCATTCTATTGGCTCTCTGTTGAGGTTCTTGGTAGTTTCCTTTGCTTTACAGAAGCTTTTCAGTTTAATGCAATCCCATGTATTAATCTGCTTTTTAGTTCTTTGTGCCTTTGGGGTTTGGTTGAGAAAGTTTTTACTATGTGTTAAAGTATTGGATCTATGCCCTCTTCAAGGAGCTCCAAGGTTTCTGGTTTGATTTCCAAGTCTTTGATTCATCTTGAATTGACTCTTGTGCCTGTTAAGAAAGTGAAGTTTATTTCCATTTTTATGTATATGATTAACCAGTTTGCCAACACCATTTGTTGAAGAAGCTTTTTGGCAGTGTATATCTTTGGCCCCTTTGTCAAAAATCAATTGGCTGTGTGATGATTTGTTTCTGAGTCTTCTGTTCTGCTCCATTGGTCTGTGTGTCTGTTTTTGTGCCAGTACCATGCTGTTTTTATTACTATGGCTTATTAATGTAGTTTGAAGTCAGGTATTGTGATGCCTCCTGGGTGGTTCTTGTTGCTGAGAACGACTTTGGCTATTCTGGGTTTTTGTTGTTCCAAATGAATATTTTTTTTGATGGTATTGGGGTTCCTGGAAACCCTTCTACCTCCGTTACACTCCCAGATCTATTTTATATTTTTTATTTGGAAACAGTGTCTCTTAAGCCAGCGAGGCTGGCTTTGAACCAGTGCGATCCTCCTGTCTCCGCCTCCCAAGCACGAGGACTGATTTTTCTGTTTGTGAGGAATGACCTTGGTAATTTAATGGGCATTGTGATGAATCTGTAGATAACTTTTGAAAGAATGGCCATTTTGATGATATTTATTCTGCCTATGCAAGAACATGGAAGATCTGTCCATTTCCTAAGGTCTTCTTCAATTTCTTTTTTCAATGTTTTATAATTTTTTTGTAGAGGTCTTTTACCTCCTTAGGTTTATTACTAAGTATTTTATATTTTTGTAGGATATCCTGAGTTGAGTTGTTTTCTGGATTTCTTTTTTAGTAGATTTGTAGTTGGCATATAGGAAAGCTTCTAATTTTTTAAGATTGATTTTGTATCCACTTTGCTGAATTTGTTGATAAGGTCCATGAGCTTTTTGGTTGAGTTTGTTGGGTCTTCTAAGTTTAGTATCATGTCATCTGCAAATGCTGAAAGTTTTGTTTTTTCTTTTCCTACTTGTACTTCTTTGATTTTTTTTATCTTGCCTTATTTCTCTGCCTAGAGTCTCAAGTGCTATATTGAAAAGAAGTGATGATAATGGACATTCTTCTCTTTTTCCTGGTTTTAGGGATAATTTTTGCAATTTTCCCCCATTTAATATGATGTTGGCTATGGACCTGTTGTATATTGTCTTTATGATGTTGAGGTATGTTTCTTCTATTCTGATTCTTTGCAGTGGTTTTAGCATAAATGGGTATTGGATTATGTCAAATGCTTTTACAGCATTAATTGAAATGATCATGTGATTTTTGTTTTGGATTCTGTTTATGTGATGAATTTCATGGATTGATTTTTGTATGTTGAACCAGCCATACATCCCTGGGATGAACCCTACTTGCTCATGGAGTATGATTTTCTTGTGGTTTTGAATGCGTGTTGGTAGTATTTTGTTTAGTAGTTTTGTGTCCAAGTTCATCAAAGATATATTCCTGTAATTTTTCTTTCTTGAGCTGTCTTTATTTGGGTTTGGTATTAATGTAATGTTGGCTTCATAGAATGTATTTGAGAGAGTCCCATTTCTTTCTCTTTTATGAAATAGATTGAGGAGTATTGAGATTAGCTCTTCTATAAAGGTTTTATAGAATTCACTTGGGAACCATCTTACCCTGGACTTTTCTTTGATGGTAGGATCTTTATTGTTGTTTTCATCCCTTTGATTACTATTGGTTGGTTTAAACTTTCTATATCTTCTTGACTCAGTTTAGGAAGCTAGTATTTATCTAGAAAGCTGTCAATTTTGTTGGAGTATAGTTTTACAAAGTAGCTTCTGATATTCCTTTGGATTTTTACACTGTCAGTGGTAATATCTCCTTTTTCATCTCTTATTTTCATAATTTGGATTGATTCTCTCCTTCTTTTGGTTAGGTTGGCTAGTGGCTTATCTATCTATCTTGTTTATTTTTCACATTTTATTTTCTGTATTTTTTTTCTGTACTTCATTAATGTCTGCTCCGATTTTAGTAATTTTCTGTCTTCAACTGACTTTGAGACTAGATTGTTCCTGTTTTTCAAGGGCTTTGAGGTGTGTCATTAGGTTATTTATTTGGTAATTTTCTGTTCTTTTGTAGGTACTCAGTGCTAGTAATTTTCCTCTTAATACTGTCTTCAAGGTGTCCCACAGGTTTTGATATGTTGCATCTTTATTTTTGTTTATTTCTAGGAATTTCTTAATTTCACCCCTTACTTCTTCTATGACCCATTTCTCATTCAGTAGTGTTCAGTCTGCACATATTTATGTGGTTGCTCTGAATCTTCTTATAGTTAATTTCTAGTTTCATTCCATTGTGGTCTGAAAAGATTCAGCAATGTCACATTTTTTTAATTTGCTAGTGCTCACTTTGCGTTCCAGGATGTGATCTATTTGGAGAAGTTTCCATGAACAGCTGAGAAAAATGTGAACTCTGCTACAGTTGGGTAGAATATTCTGTATGTGTCTAATAGGTCCATTTGTTTTATGGTGTTCTTTAGGTCTGAGGCATCTTTACTGACCTTTTAATCAGTCTAGCAGTATGAGTGGGGTGTTGAGGCCTCCCAGTATTATTTTGTTGGGGTATATGTGTGACTTAATGTCACAAAGAGTTTGTTTTATGAAAGGAGCTGCACCTATGCTTGGGGCATATATGTTGATGATCATTAATTCCTCTTGCTGGATTGTTCCCTTTACCAATAAAAATGAGCTGCTTTGTCTCTTCTGATAAACTTGGGCTTGAAGACTAACTTGTCTAATATCATAGTTGCTATTCCTGCTTTCTTTAAATTCCACTGGCATGGATTACCTTGCTTCAACCCTTCACCTTTAGTTTGTTACAATCTTTAAAGGTGTGTTTCTTGCAGGTAGCAGATAGATGGGTTCTGATTTTTAATCCATTTTGCCACCTTATGTCTTTTTATTGAACATAAAAGGTCATTTATGTTCAGCATGATTATTGAGAGATTATTTTTAATTTCTAACATTTTGAATTTTAACTTCTGTTTGAGGTAGTATTTGTTCTTCTTAGTTTGCTTAATGGAAATTATTGTTTCTCTGGCTCTAGCTTTTGTTATTTATTTCTTCTTTGCAATTAATCTCTTTGAGTATTTTCTCTAGTGCTGGCTTGGAAGGCATAAATTAATTTAACTTTTGTTTGTCCTGAAGGGTTTTTATTTCCCCATCATATTTGAGAGATAATTTTGCTGGGTAGAAATTTTGGGGCTGTAAGTTGTTTTCGTTCAAAGTTTGGAATATGTTTTTCCAGGCTCTCCTGGCTTTCATAACTTGGTTTGGGAAGTCTGGAGTGATTATATTTTGTTTGCCTCTGAATGTCACTTGGTCTGTTGTTTTGTTGCCTCTAAGATTCTCTCTTTGGCTTCTGTGTTGGTCAGTTTGACTATTATGTGAGGTGGTAAACCTTCTCTGATCTTGTCTAAAGGGGGGTTCTAAAAGTTTCCTGTACCTATGTATCAACTTCTTTTTCTATGTTTGAAAAGTTTTATGACATTACTTCTTTAAAAAGATTTTTGGTTTCTTTGGTTTCACCTTATATGCCCCTTTTAATGCCTATTATGCTTAGGTTAGTTCTTTTAAAATGGGCCCATATCTCTTCAATGTCCAATTCATGCTGTCAATAAATTGTTTATAGTTTATATTGATGCCTTCAATTGAATGATTGCATCCTTTATTTCTTTCAAGCTCTCTCTAAATTCTTTTCGGAAATCCGGTATCATTTCTACTGTTAAATTTCTGATTTGTCCTTCTGGCGAGCTCTGCAATTCTGTATTGTTGGGTTCTGTTATTGTGGAGTTGTGGGAGCTTATTGTTTCTTTCTTATTCTTCCTTTTCATGATTTCAGAAGTTTTTATCTTTGTTGCTTTTGATAGAGTTCTCAGTCTGTAGGTGTCAGCTGGCATATACAAGGACAAATTGTGTTGTATTCAATGGTGAAGGATGAATAAGGAAGAAAGTGATAAAGTCATAAAGGCAAGAATAGGGTAAAGTCACAGATAGGATCAAATAGAATGAGAGTATGAGTTTGGTAAGGTAATATATCATAAAGGTTAGAGATAGTGAAATGTAGTAGGATTCTAGTAATCAATGTAGAATATTTAGTATAGTGTTATGAAGTGGATTTAATACAAGACAAAGAAAAGAAAAGGAAAAAAAGAAAAGGAGTGAAGAGAGAAGAGTAGATATGTACGAGGAAAGAGGCTTGTGAAAGGGGTGGGGAAGAGAGCAAACAAACAAGCACACACAAACACATACACACTAATGCAACAGTACAAATATATGAATACTGAGCCTCTGCAGTTTCTCTGTGTGCAGGCACTGAGTGCCACCAGCACCTTTCCCGCTGCAACCTGGGTCTCTGAACTCTCAGAATGGACCTTTCTCTGAGACTCTTTCACTCTATGCAGGTGGCAAGTATCAGTGGGGCTGGATCTAGTGATAAGTGCAGGTCTCCCTCCATGCTTTCTGCCAATGCTTAGCCTGAGTCTCTCCCTTCCTGCATAGATGGCAGGTGCCACTGGGACCAGACCCAGTGTATATTGAGGGGTCCCTGTTCTTAGCAGCATGGGCTGGGATGGTCTAACTTCTCAATCACCATGATGGGGTGGTCTGTGTTGACCTCTGAAGGCCCTACTAAGTCTCTGAGCCCATTGGAGGCAGACAGATTACTTTTTCTACTCTCTGCTCTGCCTTCTAGCTTTTTTTCCGGCCACCTTTTACCTGTTTGTGCTTTGTTCAAATTTATGCTGGTTTCTTTCTTATGTCAGAACACTGTTTTCATAACTATAGAGATTGTCAGCAGGACTAATATGTGTTGCTTCCCTGTGCCACCATCTTTCTGGATGTCCCACTTGTTTGTATTTTTGTTCAGGTGGATTTAATATTTTAAGTTTTTATTTTTTTAAATTTTTATTGGTACTTTATATTCATATATCATATTGGGGTAAAAAAATTTCTGTGTACATACCTGTACACGTAATTGATTTAACCCCTACCCAATTCCCACCCCATTCCCTCCCCATCCACCCTTCCCTTGCTTGGCTTAGTGGTTAACTTTGATATGTTTAAGTACATTGTGTGTTTTAGAGATTTTCCTCTTCCCCCCTTTTTTCTCCTCCTTTAGGTTGTCTTGTTTGCTTCTCTATAGGATTTCCTCTTTCAAGAGTTCCTCCTATGACCCATTTCTCCCTAACTCTCACATATTAGGGAAAGCATCTGATTTCTTATTTTTTGTGACTGACTAATCTCACTTAGCATAATGTCCTCCAGTTCCATCCATTTCCCTGAAAAGGATGTAATTGAGGGGTTTTTTTTTTTTGATGGCTGAGCAAAATTCCATTGTGTACATATCCCACAGTTTTGTAATCCATTCATCTGTTGATAGACATCTGCCTGGTTCCATAGTTTGGCTATGGTGAATTGTGCAGCTATGAACATAGATACACATGCATTAGTTTGGTAGTTTGGTTTCTTTTGAGTAGATACCCAACATTGGTATTGCTGGATCAAATGGTAGGTTTGTTCCCATTCTTCTGAGGATTCTCCATACTGTTTTCCAGTGGTTGCACTAATTTGCAATCCCACCAACAATGTCTTAGAGTTCCCACTTCTCCACATCCTCACCAGCATCTGTTGTTGTTTGTGTTTTGAATGATTGCCATTCTAGTTGGAGTTAGGTGAAATCTCAGGGTAGTTTTGATTTGCATCTCTCTGATTGCCAGTGATGTTGAGCATTTTTTCATGCATTTATTGGCCATTTGAATTTCTTCTTTTGTGAAGTGTCTATTTAGTTCATTTGCCCATTTTGTTATTGGATGCTTTGTTTTCTTAGTGTTGAGTTTCTTGAGTTCTCTGTATATTCTAGATATTAGTTCTCTATCGGTGGTGTCAGTGGCAAAAATCTTCTCCCATTCTGTTGGCTCTCGATTGAGATTCTTGATAGTTTCCTTTGCTGAACAGAAGCTCTTCAGTTTCATGCAATCCCACGTATTGATTCTCCTTTTAATTTGTTGTGCCTTTGGGGTCTTGCTGAGGAAATGTTTGTCTGTACCTAAGTGTTGTAGTGTTGGACCTATGCCCTCTTCAAGGAGCTTCAAGGTCTCTGGTTTAATTTCCAAGTCTGATCCATTCTGAGTTGACTTTTGTACAGGGTGAAAAAGTGGGATTAATATCCAATTTTCTGCATATGTTTTGCCAACACCATTTGTTGAAGAGGCTATCTTTTTTCCAGTGTATGTTTTTAGCCACTTTGTCAAAAATCATTTGGCTGAAAGTGTATGGACTTGTTTCTGGGTCTTCTATTCTGCTCCATTGGTCTATATATCTGTTCTTTTGCCAGTACCATGCTGTTTTTATTACAATGGCTTTGTAGTATAGTTTAAAGTCAGGTATTGTGATTCTTCCTGTGTGGTTTTTGTTGCTGAGAACTACCTTGGCTATTCTGGGATTTTTGTTATTCCAGATAAATTTAAGGACTGATTTTTCTATGTCTGTGAGGAATGATCTTGTAGTTTAATGGGCATTGTGTTAAATCTGTAGATCACTTTTGGAAGGATGGCCATTTTAATGATATTTATTCTGCCAATCCATGAACATGGAAGGTCCTTCCATCTTCTAAGATCTTCTTCAATTTCTTTTTTCAGTGTTTTATAATTTTCTTTGTAGAGATCTTTTTCCTCCTTGGTCAAGTTTATTCCTAGGTATTTTATTTTCTTGTGGGAGATCCTGAGTGGAAGTGTTTTCTGAATTTCTTTTTCAGTGGATTTATGGTTGGTGTACAGGAAAGCTTCTGATTTTTTAAGATTGATTTTGTATCAAGATACTTTGCTGAATTTGTTGATCAGTTCTATAAGCCTTTTGGTTGAGTTTGTTGGGTTTTCTAAATATAGTATCATGTCATCTGAAAATAGTGAAAGTTTGAGTTCTTCTTTTCCTATTTGTACTCCTCTGATTTCCTTTTCTTGCCTTATTGCTCTGGCTAGAGTCTCTGGTACTATTTGGAAGAGAAGTGGTGATAATGGCCATCCTTGTCTCGTTCCAGTTTTTAGGAGGAATTCTTGAAGTTTTTCCCCATTTAATATGATGTTGGCAGTGGGCTTATTGTAGATTGCCTTAATAATGTTGAGATATGTTCCTTCTATTCCAATTCTCTGCAGTGTTTTTTTTTTAACATAAATGGATGTTGAATTTTATCAAATGCTTTTTCAGCATCTATTGAAATGATCATGTGATTTTTGTCCTTGGTTCTGTTTATATGATGAATTACATGGATTGATTTTCATATATTGAACCAGCCTTGCATCCCTGATATGAACCCTACCTGGTCATGGAGTATGATTTTCTTGATGTGGTTTTGAATGTGTGTTGCTAGTATTTTGTTTAATAGTTTTGCATCCAAGTTCATCAGAGATATAGGCCTGTAGTTTTCCTTCCTTGAACTGTCTTTATTTGGTTTGGGTATTAGTGTGATGTTGGCTTCATAGAATGTATTTGGGAGAGTCCCACTTTTTTCTATTTCATGAAATAGTTTTAGGAGTATTGGGGTTAGCTCTTCTATAAAGGTTTTATAAAATTCATTTGGGAAACCATCT
The DNA here is from genome assembly GCF_963383645.1 of Muscardinus avellanarius. Lineage (NCBI taxonomy): Eukaryota > Metazoa > Chordata > Mammalia > Rodentia > Gliridae > Muscardinus > Muscardinus avellanarius. The sequence continues at coordinate 101,038,605 of NC_137788.1, read as the reverse complement.
GGTCCTGGGCTTTTCTTTGATGGTAAGCTCTTTATTGCTGTTTCAATCTCTTTGTTATTGGTTGGTTTAAGTGTTCTATATCTTCTTGACTCAGTTTAGGAAGGTTGTATTTATCCAGGAAGTTGTTGATTTCCTCCAGATTTTCCATATTGTTGGAGTATAGTTTTTCAAAGTAGTTTCTGATAATCCTCTGGATTTCTACACTGTCAGTAGTAATTTCTCCTTTTTCATCCCTTATCTTTATAATTTGGTTTGATTCTCTCTTTCTTTTAGTTAGGTTGGCTAGTGGTTTAGCTATCTTGTTAATTTTTTCTAGAAACCAGCTTTTGGTTTTGTTGATTTTCTGTATTGTTTTTTTTTTAATTCTCTATTTTGTTAATTTCTGCTCTAATTTTAATAATTTCCTGTCTTCTACTGGCTTTGGGGTTCAATTGTTCCTGCTTTTCAAGGGCTTTGAGGTGTGTCGTAAGGCTATTTATTTGAAGATTTTCTGTTTTCCTTATGTGAGCACTCAGTGCTATAAATTTTCCTCTTAATACTGCCTTCAGAGTGTCCCAGAGGTTTTGATATGTTGTATCTTTATTTTCATTTGTTTCTAGAAATTTCTTGATTTCACCTCTTACATCTTCTATGACTCATTCTTCATTCAGAAGTGTGGTGTTCAGTCTCCACATGTTTATGTTGTTTCTCTGGGTCTTCTTGTAGTTGATTTCTAGTTTCATTCCATTATGGTCTGAAATGACACAGGGAAGTATGTAACATTTTTTAAATTTGCTAGTGCTCATTTTGTGTCCCAGGATGTGATCTATTTTGGAGAAGGTTCCGTGAGCAGCTGAGAAAAATGTAAACTCCACTGTAGTTGGGTGAAATATTCTATATGTGTCCAACAGGTCAATTTGGTTAATGGTGTTCTTTAGTCTGAGGCATCTTTACTGACTCCTTGTCTGGAAGATCAGTCTAGTGTTGTGAGAGGTGTGTTGAAGTCTCCCAGTATTATTGTATTGGGATTTATGTGTGACTTCATGTCACAAAGAGTTTGATTTATGAAAGTAGCTGCAACTATATTTGGGGCATAGAAGTTGATTATTGTTATTTCCTCTTGCTGGATTATTAATTTTACCAGTAAAATATGACCTTCTTTGTCTCTTCTAATAAGTTTAGGTTTGAAGTCTAACTTGTCTGATATCATAGTTGCTACTCCTCCTTGTCTTCCAGTTCCATTAGCATGGATTATCTTGCTCCAGCCCTTTACCTTTAGTTTGTTCCTATCTTTACTTTTAAGGTGTGTTTCTTGTAAGCAGCAGATGGATGGATTCTGGTTTTTAATCCACTTTGCCACTTTATCTTTTTATTGGGGAGTTGAGACCATTTACATTCAGTGTGATTATAGAGAGATAATTTTTAATTCCTAACATGTTAAGATCTTATTTCTGTTCGAGATACTGTTTATTCTTCTTTGATTAGTTGTCTCCTGGATGGGAATTCTTGTTTCTTTGGTTCTGGCGTGTATTACCTATTTCTTCTTTGCAGTTAATCTTGTTGAGTGCGCTGGTCTTGAGCTGTCTGGTGAATTCGCTGTTGCCGCCGGCAGTATGGCGCTGCTGCTGCATCCTTGGCCGTGAGGCCGGCGTATCTCCTCTCTGGTTTTGAGCTCAGTTCTGAGTCCCCCTCCTCTCTGGAGCCTGGTGGCTGTTGAGTGCACTGGTCTGGAGCTGTCCGGTGACCTCGCCGCTGCCTGGCAGTATGGCCCTGCTGCTGTGTCCTCGCCCATGAGGCTGGCATATCTCATCTCTGGTTTTGAGCTCAGTTCTGAGTCCCCCTCCTCTCTGGAGCCTGGTGCTGTGAGGGAAGATGGCGCCAGCACAACTCCACAACGTGGCTCTGGCCGCAGCACTGCAGGCTGGTTTCTTTTCTGGTGTCTGGTTGTTCTTCTGGCCCTCTTTTACTCTGTACCTTGTATTTACAGTTTTTATTTCTCTGCAGATGGTGTTTTCTGGCTATGGAAGGCGCTTATTTTGTGGTAATAGAGTTTAATTGTTAGCAGGACTTGTAAACGCTGCTTTTCTCCATCACCATCTTCCCAGAAATGGATTTAATACTTTTAAAATAATTCTCAATCACTTTATAAATTTGAAAATTTGAGAGAAAATGGGTGAAATTTACACACTTATTGCCTCAGGAATCGATGTCCATGGCAACCTAAGTGTAAATGCAGAATGCATTTTACCATTTTTATGACCACTTTACTTGGTTATACCCATACTTGCATTAATTATATACTATAAATTCTATAATTGTTTTATCTTATGTCTAGTATGAAAGAAGACCCTTTTGTATGTGTGTGGTGGGGTCTTGATCACCTGCTCTAAAAGAAAATAAAAAAAAATTTTATATATGATGTGCAGAATTCTAGAAGGCATTATGAGGTAGTGGAATCATAGGCAGGACTCAGAATGCAGATATGTAACCATAGAAGGCAAAGAGATGTGGAAGGTAGGAGTTTGAGGCATGAAGAAGTGCTGGGAGTAAAGACAGATGTGAGAAAGAACATAGTATGTTCCAGGCTGGTGAATAGCTTTGATTGACTGGTATTTGGGGTATCATGGGATATAAAGTTGAAAAGTTTGTTTGTGTAGGGCCTTGAATGCCTGGTTAAGGAGATAAGACTTTGTACTATACAAAAGGGGGTTGTTTGAGTATGGAGTGGCTCAAGCCTATCAATGGTTTGGGGGATTTACATGGTGGTTATGGGCTGGCATAGCAGAGGATAAAACTCTGAATGCTGTGAGAAACTTAAAGGATGTGGTATAATTTTGGAAGAGAAATAGCAAGAGAAATTTGGAGGATTCCAAAAAGAGGTCCTAAAGCTTTACCAAGTAGTGATAAGGCCTGAGAATCAGCCCACACATGTTCCCTTCATATAGCCAATTTCTTCTCATCCCTCAAGGTCCGGGTCAAGGGTCACCTCGTACAAGAAGCCTTTAACACCATCCTCTCCCTAGGATCATCCCAGGAGCCTTCCTCTGCACTGCCACGATCTCTGTCTTGGATATACTACAAGACTCTTTATATTATAGCCTAAGTTTTGGATTTGTCTGAAAGCTTTTATGCACAGGACTCCTATTTTATTCAACACTGTACCCAGAGGTCAGCACAGAGTCTTACTGTTGTGGTTTGGATCTGGAAGAGTCCTTTAAAGGCTCTTGTGTTGAAGGCGTGGTTCTCAGCACAGCAAAGTTCAGTAGTGGTTCTTTGGGAAAGTGATTGGTTCACCAGGGCTCTGACCTCATTGCTGGATGAGCCCACTGATGGATTCATAGGTGAAGGGACTACTGGGAGGTGGTGGAAACTGTAGCAGGTGGGGCCTAGTTGAGAAAGTGGGTCTTTGGGGTGGGCTCTTGGGAACTATGTCTTGTCCAGGACCCATCACTCTCTTGCTTTTTCTTTTTATCTTGCTCTCTCTCTCTCTCTCTCTCTCTCTCTCTCTCTCTCTCTCTCTCTGCTTTCCAGCCACCATGAGGTGAACAGCTTTGCTCTACCGCACTCTCCAACTGTGACGTTCTGCTTCACCTCAGTCTCAAAGCAGTGCAGCCAGCAGACCTTGGATTGAAACCTCCAGAACCATGAACCAAAATAACTCTTTCCTCCTTTGACTTGTCTTTCTCTGGTATTTTGTCACAGTGACAAAAAGACTGACTGCCACACTCATCCATGCTAAAAGCTCAATAAATACTTGTTGAATGAATGTGTAAGTCTAAGGATGGTTCATTAAAGTCTATTTGCTGATGTTCTCTGGCAATGGCTAGCACCTGTGAGCAGCAGCAGAGGGAACAGTCAGTGGGGCTGGGCCAAAATGTGGAGCTGCCTCTGAGCTGATTAGGCATCAGATATTTAGGGTGTCAGAAGTGGCAGCCTCATAATAGATCTATGGACTCAGGCTAGAGCAGGAGGAAGCCCTTGTTTCCATTGCATTTTCACCACTGTGGTCTACACACCTGACACACAAAACTTAGTGGAGGAAGGATTTAGTGGGGCTATGGTTTCTGTCCATAGGTTTTGCTCTGAAGCATAAATGGTGGCGGTGGTGGCGGCAGTGGCAGGGTACATGGAGGGCAATGCACTCATATTTTGGAGGCTTGAAGCAGAGAGAGAGAGGCAGGAGGCCACATAAGTGTATAATCCCCAAGACCACACCCCAGTGACACACCTGCCTATGTTACCACCTAGTGAATTCATTAAATTATTAATCCATCAGTAGATTTATCCACAGATGAAATCAGAACCTTCATGATCTGATTATTTCACCTCTGAAAACATTTACATTGTCAGTACATGAGCTTTTCCAAGGACATTGTATATCCAAACATAGTGCCCCCTCAGACACAGACAATAGTTGTACTTGTCTATCAGTAGCAAACATTGATCACAAGGGGGTATTCATGTTCCTTGTGTCATGAGGTCCGGAGGGATTGTATTCTATTTTCACTTTACAGGTGAGGCAGTTGGGGCTCAGGCCACAGAAGAATATTCCATGTTGGAGTCAGAACCCAAACCCATGCATTCAGATCCTCATTTAAGGCTGTCTTGACTTTGTCACATACACCTGTGCTCCTGACACAAGTGCCCATGCTCAGATCACAGGTGATCACAGAAAAGCCTAGGACCACAGAAGTGCACCCAGACAGGTAGACCCTGAAACTTGAGGCTTTAACAATTTATTTTATATGGGTCTTCCACAAACCCATGTCTCTCAGGCGGTCAGACTGCATAAGCTGCCAGAGAAGGAGGGGGAAAATCAAAGAGTCTCCTTGACAGTTCCCATTAAGTGAAATATGAGGTGAAATAGAATGAAATAAAACTGGGAATGAGATGACAGAGCTTTTTCTATCTGACAGAAACTGTTTGAAAGCCATTGGCCTGATTGTTGCCCATTCATCACCCACCGCAGCAGGTACAGACCCTCTCCACGGGTCCCTTCCTCACACTCACTGGAGAGACAATCTTTTTGGAAAGGAGATGTCTCTGCCAAGTCAGTTCAGAAAAGCAGTGTGCGTCGTGGAACTGCCTGAGGCCTGCAAGGGGCATTAGTTTCCCAGCTCCTCACATCGAGTTCCATTCCATGTGATCCGGTTCCAACTCCCTTTCCTATCAGGTCTTCATGTCCCTGGAGCAGTCCTGCATGTCCAGACTTCTCCCAAGTCCCAGAAAGTCCCTCCATTCTAGAACATTCAGTATTAATAGTGTTCCATTCCTTGGATCTCTCTGCATTTCCAAATCATCTCATATTCTAAGCTCATTTCTTCTATTATTAACCCAGGCTCCCATTATAAGGCCAGCCCCCACCCTAAGTATATGATACTCAGTCCCAGGGGCACAGGAGTCTTCCTAACCTGCTTCCCCTTAACCGGGCCTTGTTCACAGGGACCTGCATGAATTTCCTGGCCACCTCAGTCTCCCTCTCCCAAATCAATTTCCTCCTTTCCCCACCATCCTCCACAGCTGTGTGAATGAGAAGCTCAGAGTTCTCAAGACCTAGCCTGTGAGGAGCAGTAGGACCACTGAGGATGAAGACAAGTCCAGGAAAATTAGCTCAGGCCTCACAGAGGTTTCTTCATCAGCCTTTCCAAACTCTGTTTCAGTCTGGGCAGTCTGGGTCTATGAAGAGACTTGACCCTCACTTCTCTGCCTTCTCCACTCCTGACCACAGCAGTAGGGACAGGACACATTTTGACTTCCCACTAGGATTGGACATTGAAATACATTTACCAGGCTCCAGCTTCTCTCTCTAACCCATGCTTCTCCTATAATTCAAACCATTCTTCCTGGGTGCCATCTTTAGTCCACCAATTATTAACTGAAAAAAAAAATCTGTACTCAATCCTAATGTTCTCTTCTTTAGACCCTCCTCCATGTATCATAAAATACCCATCTCTTCTCTCTCCTTTATAACTCTTTCCTTGCACATAACATTGAAAGGATCAGCTACTAATCTCATCTCTTTTGTCCTCACGTTATGATCTTGGGTAAGTCTCTAAGCCTCTGTGTTCTCATCTAAATTGGGAGTGATGATTTTTGTCTTTGAGAGTTGCAGTGAGGGTGGGTGTGAAGTGCTGAACACACAGTGCCCTAATGAGTCTATCTTCTTCTCATCCTCCAGACTCTGTTCATCTGTGCCAGCCCTGCCCAGACCAGTCAGCTTCCTGCCTCCAATTCATGGTTTCCTCACTCCTGGGTTCATGCTTCTCCAGTAAGAACAAGGAATCCACTCAGACTAGCTCAAGTCAGGACAGGGCTCAAAGGAAACACATACAAGTATGTCCCAGGCCATGACATGTAAGGAATAGCTGGGGAGATCTCTCCATCTGTGTGGGCTGTTGCTTTCTCTCTCTGCTTCTGATCTATATTCCCATTGTTTCCTGTAGACATGTCATGACACACTGTGGCAGAAATCCCCTCTCAGCCCACATCCTTATTCTTTCCCAGTGCTGGTGCCTAAAACCAACTAATGTTAATACTTGGTCTCACCTCCAAGTCCATGGCATAGAGAATCTGATGGATACTAGGTTCCTGGTCTTCCTCTGGTCTCTCCCACCACTCTATCCTTTATAGATTTGTCTACCTTCTTTCCCTCTGTCCTCATTCTCTTCTATCTCCTTATATGATCTCATCCGTTCCCATGGCAGCCACACCAGTGATTCCCAAATATACAAACCATCATCAGCTCTCTTCTGAGCTAAAGATCCATAAATTCAGTGGCCTACTTGACTTCTCCACTTTCTGTCTCAAAGACACTTCTAATTTCATATGTGCAAAATGAGTTCTTTCCACCAACCTCCACTCCTTCTCCCTTTCCCCACCTAATCAGAGAGTGTTTCAGTGTTCCTCAAAAGCAAGTACTCTATTATCATCTTTGTCCCCTCCCCTCTTTTGTTCCCTTTATCTAGGCCATCATCAAATTTATTTATTTTTGAAGTACTGGAAGTTGAACCCAGATCTGCCTCTGGACTACACACCTAGCCCTATTTTTTGCACTTTATTGTGAAACAGGGTCTCACTAAGTTGCAGAGGACCTCACTAAGTAGCTGAGACTGGTTGCAAATCTTTGGTCCTCCTTTCTCAGCCTCCCCATACTGGAATTCCAAGCATGTGACATCTTTTTAATTAGTCCTCAGTCCCAACCACCACTAAAATAGGACCTCACTAAGTTGCCCCAAATGGCCTACAACTCACAATTCTCCTGACTCAGCTTCCTGAGTAGCTGGGATTATAGACATGTGCCATCATGGCTGGCTTGAAACAGTCCTCTTCTATCTTCCCTAACACTTTCCTTAATTAAAGCAATGATCACCTGGTTAAATCAACAGTCGTTTTTTTTGCTTAGATTTTACTGTAGCTCTTTAACTAGTCTCCTTAGAGCTTCTTTTAAAAATTATTTATTGGTGCATTGTAGTCATACATCTTAATGGAGTACAAGATGGTAGAGGCATATATGCACCCATCAGCCAATTAGCCCTTATCCAATTCCCTTCCCCTCCCTCCTCATGTTTGACTTAGTGATTGACTTTGATAATTTTGTTAATGTATATCATGAACATTAGAGAACTTCCCTCTTCCCTTCTCCCATCTCAGTTAGGTCGCCTTATTTGCTCATCTATAGTATCTCTTTCTTCATCTAAAGTTCTTCCTGTGACCCATTTTCTCCCTAGCTTTCACATATTAGGGAAAGCATCCAATTTCTTATTTTTTGTGACTGACTAATCTCACTTAGCATAATGTTCTCTAGCTCCATCCACTTCCCTGTAAATGACACAATTGTATTGTCCCTCAGAGCCTCTTTTATCTGTTGTCTAATATTCTAGCCAGTCTCTATATTGGGTCAGCAGAAGCTCTTTAAATGAGAATACAAACTGATCAAGTCACTGTATTGCCTAATGGATTTCTGTTTACTTTAAAATAAAATCTTAAATCCTTGATGTTTTGTTTTTTTTCTGGCTATCTGTCCTTTCAATTTTACTTTTTTTTTTTTTGGTTACCAGGAATTGAACCTTGAGATACCCTACCTCTGAGCTACTCTCTCAGCCATTTTTATTTTCTATTTTGAAATGGCCTTGCTAAGTTGCTGAGGGTCTAGCTAAGTGCTGAGGCTGGCCTTTAACATGTGATCCTCCTGTCCCAGCCTCCCAAGTAGCTATTATAGACATGTGCCACCACACTGAACTTCAACTTCATCTTTTGATCTCTCTTTACTCTCACAATGACTTGAATCAAGGTTATTATGAACAAACTCAGCAGAAACAAAACTTCTGGGCAAGCACTCATGAAAGTATGCTGTTAAACCTTGAGTGCTGGTGACTTGTGCTGGCTTCCTCTGTTCCCTTGCCTCTTGCAGACCTTATTTTCACTCAGAACTCGTGATACTCCTCCTTGGTATCTTTCCAAAAGATTTAAAATCAGAATGCTGTAGTGATACCTGCATACCCAGGTTTATAGGAGCACAATTCACATTAGCCAAATTATGGAACTAACCTGAGTGCCTGCCAACAGATGAATGGATAAAGAAAATGTGGTGCATACACACAACAGAATTTTACTTAGCCATAAAGAAGAGCAAAATTATATTATTTCTAGGAAAATTGATGGAATTAGAGACTATTAGGCTATAATGAGACCAACTAGTTTCAGAAATTCAAGGGCCATTGTTTTCTTTCATATGTGGAAGCTGAAGAGAAAATAGAAAACAAAAGGGATTTCAGTCAAATAAGGAGAAAGATCAGTAGAATAAGAGAAGGAGGTTGGGGAAGAAAACAAGAAGGGGAAAATAACTGATGAAGTAAACAGTTCAAATAATGCTATGTCCATATGTGAAGGTATCATTACAAATCTCATTAACTTGTAAAGGGGGCAAGGGGTGTATAGTGCAGTGGGATACGGAGGGAAACACTAAGTACCTTGTGATCACCTGTGTTTATATCATTTTGAACCTCACTATGATGTACATTGTACTAATGCAAGTTTTTTAAAAATAGTAGCAAATTCCCTTAATATTAGACACATACCCTACAACCTTCAAATCTTACTACTCCTAAAGAGCCACTTCCTCAAAGGAAGAATTTCTAGAACTCTGATTTTGTTAGGTCAGCTTCACAGAGTACTGCCAACGTCCTGCCCTGTACTGTCATCTGGGGCACTCAATTATCACAGTTGAATTTCATAATTTTATCACAATTCAATAAATGTCATTCTCTGAATGTAGAATGTAGCTAGATGAAAAGTGATCATATCTATTATTTTTCCATCACTGTATCCTCACTGCTAACACTATGGTTTTTATAACTAAGAGTTCAATAAAAATTAGTTGCATGCCCAAATGGCCCAACTTGGGTTGAATCCATGCCTGGCCTGATCACTTGACGCCATGGAGATTGGAAACAAAAGGAAGGGAGATCAAGTCTATCAATTCACCACAGGCAACATATACTAAAATGGGTTGCAAGCTACATTGTAAATTGGGGACCATGCCTGTTTTGGGGTCTTGCATTTAGAAGAGTCTGTGTATCTCTTTACATATTCAAGATGCACAAAATAGCCAGTATGAGAACAAAAGCATGATGGAAATTGTACAATAAGAAAAGAGCCTGTCATACTTTATCTCCATTGGTACAGGAGGGCCCATCACTCATTCAACAGATTTATTGAGGACCCATTGTGGCCTGGCATATAGTAGAAACCTACAACACGCAGGACTCATACAGGAATTCTTTGGTATAATTCTGTTCCTACATCAATTCTGGGTCTGTCAAGATTTCCCAATTGGCCAATCTGAGAGTTAAGAATATCTTCATCCTGTGGCTATAAAATAATTTTCTTCTTGATTCTGGGGACCAACTACCTCTATCCAATTACACTTCTCAATTACTGGAGTCCTGCTGTGCCTCCAAGCCCCTGCCCTCTGAGCAGCAGAAACTAAAGCGATACTGCGCCAACTCAAACCTGAGCCTGAGAAGCCACCCATACGAGTCCTCGCCTGGGGTTCTCCAGCAGACTGAGGGGAAGACACTTTCCACCAGGGCCACCAAATGCTCATGCTCTTAGAGGAAAGACAAACAGGAAGGAAGGAAGGAAGGAAGGAAGGAAGGAAGGAAGGAAGGAAAGAAGGAAGGAAAGAAGGAAGGAAAGGAGGGGAGAAAGGAGGTTGGTTTATTTTTGGCCAAGAACTCTGCTTACTTTCCTAATTGTGATTCCTATAATAAGCCTTCCTTATTGGAGTGAAGATGCTCAGAACACATGGCTTTCCTTTTCCACTGTGGTGTCTCATTTGTCTTCCCTGTCTTAGGTGAACATCTGTTGAACCAAATTGATAACAATAGGGGAGCTGTTATTGACATGGTGCACCTTGTATCATCTATCCAGATGCTTGGGAGCTTAGTTCTTGGGTGTTTCCTGGATGATGGGGAAGAAGGAGCCAAGAGGGCAGGTGGGTGATGGGCTGGATGGAATTCTTAGTTACTCAGCCCATTAGCTCTTGCTGCTCCCCTCTGAGCTTGTCACTTTCCATTTGTTTTCCCTTTGTCTAGAGTCAATTCATATTATCACTACCTCCTCATCCAGGCATGATGTTACCTGGTACCATTCCAATTCCAAACCTGCTTGCATATTAATCTTGACAACGCACCTGTGGTTTCACTCATTCTTACTGCTACTGCAGCTGGCAGTCCAAACACTGCCCCTCTGCACAACACACAAGCTGGTTTACTATCAAAGGAGGATTTAGGGGCAAGGCACATTGATCCACATTTCCATTGACCAGGGTGAGCAGCTTGTCAGGTAATTGATATGCAGGTGAAGAAGGCCACAAAATTAGTGCTATGGGCCATAGGAATTCTACCTTTTAAAGCTTCATGGCTCCTTCGTTGTTTTAAATGGTGTGTGTGTGTGTACATCCAGGAGCATGCACACATGCTTGTTTTCTTATTTGGGAGTGCTATTCAAGTGCCCACTTTGTGTCAGAGGTCCATTCAGAGCTGGAAGGATCCTGGCATACACCTCTTTGAAATTTTTCTCTTGGAAAGTGTTTCTCCATGTGATGCCTTGAATACCTAAATAGGAATCTCTGGGAGTGGGGGTGGAGAAGTTCTCTTTGGACCAAGTGAATGTGAATGTGTGTGGGGGGGGGGCTCAACTATCCAATTTTACAATTTTAACAAGCTTCCCAGGTAATTCTGATGCGGTGTCAGTTCCACAGCCGCTAGGATCAAGGCACTGCTGCAGCATGATTTAGAGCACTTTCCCAAATCTGCAGCCTTGACATTTAGGGCTGGAAACCTCTGTTGTGGAGGCTGCTCCCTGCACTGTGGGGTGTCTGGAAGCATTCCAGGCCTCTGCCCACTAGACGCTAGAGTTATGACAATCAACAAGGATTCCAGGCAGTGTCCCCAAGCTGCGGATTGACATAGAGGACAGAGCAGAGGAAAGACAGAAAGGATCAAGGTCAGGCTCTGCCTCTGCATACCTGAGCAAGGCTGGGGCTGTAGCTGTGCTTTCCTGAGCCTCGGGTTCCTCATCTGTGACTTGAAGAAAACAGTAATGCTGACCTCACTCCAGTGCTGGGGTTGCTCAGAGTCAGTGCTCAGCAAAGATACATGTCAATTTCCCCTTTTGGAAAGCATAGCAACTCTGGACAGGTGGCTGACTGGGGACTGGGGTGAGGGGCAGGAAACATTTTTTAAGGGGGTATTATAAGTGAACAAGAGTTAATAAGCAAAGTGTGAAGGCAGTTGGAGACTTAGTGGGAACTGTGAGGACCAGGGTGTGGAGACAAAGTTAAAGGAAACTGGAGTACCCAGGGACCTCTGTTGCCCTCCCTCCCCACTGGCTCTGGGGTACCGGCATGAGCTTCTCACTGCCCGTGTGTGCTTGGCAGTCTCTCAGCTTCAGCGACCAACTTGATAGCCTGCTGTGTGCTCCCCAAATTACTGATGAGCCTGCTGGCATCTGATGCTTGCCTTTGCATCTTCTCACCCTTTCCCTACCCAGCTGGGGCCAAGCAGCTGTGGACCCCAGGCTTCCTGTAGCCCCTGCCCTGGCCAGCCCACAATCCACAAGACACAGCAGGGCTGCATTGTCAGAAGGTTATTTTTAGCTGGCCTCCTGCTCCCAGCTGCCCCAGCCCCCTGATGCCTATTTTTAGCATCCAGCAGAGGCTGGACAGCTTCACCATGCTCAATGGGAAGGTGGCGATTGGCTCATGACCGGCACGTCCCTTTGCCAGCCCAGCCAAGTTGGCACACTTTGGGCAGGATAATTACAGTAGTAAATTCTGATTTCACAGCTTCAGCTTCACTGAGACAGTGGGGAGCACCATTCACAAGAGTTTATTTTCTCTGCACAAGGTTTGAAGACCCTCTGATACCATTATGCTCAAAGATTAAGGAGTGGAAAAAGAGGTAAGGCATTTGGGAAGTATTGGAATAACCAATATCCACTTGAGGAGGGAGAGGGAACCCAGGCAAAGAGGGTCTAGAGAGCCCAGAGAACAGAGAGGAAACTAGAAGCTGAGATGACCTGAAGCAGAGACAGATCCTTAGTGAAGGGAAGTGGAGAAGGCACACAAACCCCAAGAGAAGAGAGTAATAAACAAGGTGTCAAGAAACAACAGGGTAGCCTTAACTACTAACACTTAGGGAAGGTTGTCAGTGTGCACCTTATATATGCTGTCTCTTTAGGATTTATTTATTTACTTATTTATTCATTTATTTTTGTGGTTCTGGGGTGGAACCCAGGGGCTTTTCTACCTCCAGACTATACTCCAAGACCTATTTTATACTTTATTTGGAAACAGGGTCTCACTAAGTTGCTGAAAGTCTCACTAAGTAGCTGAGGCTGGCTTCAAACCTGTGTGATAATCCTGTCTCAGCCTCCCAAGTGCTGGGATTACAAGTGTGCACCGCCATGCTCAGCCTCTTTAGGTTTTATACTCATAAGAGTTGGACTGTCATTACCATCATTAGCCCCTGGTACACGGGGCTGAAGTGGTAGAGCCAGGATTTGGTTGGCGCCTGGCCTCTGAACTTGCACTCAGCCAATGTGTTCAATGCATAGAGCAATCGTACACTGGACTTCTGAGACAGGAAGATGGTGGCGGCCGCAGTCGCAGTGGTGATCGCGGCTGCCAAACAGGACAAGCATTCCTCGGGGAAGCCCTGGACACCAGATTTCAGTTTAATATCAGATTTGGACAACTTAAGGAGACACTTCCAGCTGTGACTTCATATCTAGAATACAGGAGAGAGAGTGGATAATGGTGGAATCAGAAGCAAGAGGACAAGGAGGCACCCACCACACAAGAAAATCAATTTCTGGAAGAATACCCTAGAAGGGATTAGAGAAAAGACCACTTCAGCCGCGCATGCTGGGGACTCTTAACAACACACCTTGTAAGAAAAATGAGCAGGGCGTGGTGGAGGGAGCCATGCAGTGCCAGGTGGGAGCCGAGCCGCACGTCCCGGGAACTCAGTGTGCCTGGCCGCCACGCTCTGCCATGTTGTGTCGGGGGCCGCAGTGCACCCGGAATAGCAGACCCTGCTCTATGTGGTGAGGCTATGGGTTTCTGCTCTTGGAAGGGAGATAAAATTCATTGCTGCTGAGTGCTCGATCTCACAACCCCTTCAAAACACACATACTGTCTTCTCTTATTAAAAAAAAAAAATTGGAGAGGGGCCAAGATGGCGGCAGCAGCAGCCAGGACTCAGGAGATGCAGACAAACTCTATCCAGTTCACTTGGAACTTTTAGAAAAAAAAAAAAAACCACGAAGGGGGACTGCTCCTGCCACACATGCTTAAGAATTCTGGACACCAAATCTTGTAAGGAAGGAGCTCAGCAGAGAACCAGGAGGAAGGCGGCACCGGTGGAGCAGTGGTGGGGCAGCACAGAGGTGCGGACGCTAGTGCTTGCTGCAGAGGTGGAGACTATTACTTTGGAGAGGCAGAGACCTGATTTAACCCATCTTGATCTTCTGAAGATATTGCCCCAAAGGTAGAATTTGGAGGGGCAGACAGATCCAGTCCAGTCCACCTTGAGCTTCTGAGGAAATCTCCCCAAAAGTAGACTGACTGCAACTGCCACACATGCTCAAGAAGTCTGGACAACATGCTAAGTGGCAAAAGGGTTTGGGGAATATCAGAGGGAGACCTGCATGGCTGGGATGAGCCTACATGGTGCATGTTCTGGGAGTCATCAGCCCTTATGGCCACCGCGCTCCTCTGTGCAGAGTGGGAGGCCAGGGTGCACGTGAAACAGCAGAGCCTGCTTTCCTAAGAGAAGCTATGAAAAGTTTATTGCCACTAGGTATTTTGGGTCCCAGATTTTGCAAAAGACATGTACTGCTTTCTCATATTAAAAAAAAAAAAAAAGGAAGAACGCCGGGTGTGGTGGCGCACGCTTGTAATCCCTGTACTTGGGAGGCAGAGACAGAAGGATCGTGCTGGTTCAAGGCCTGCCTCGCTGGCTTAAGAGACCCTGTTTCCAAATAAAAATATATATTAAAAAAGAGAGAGAGATAGGTCTCTAGGAGTGTAGCCCAGAGATAGAAGGGTCTCCAAGAACTTCAGTACCACCAAAAAAAAAAAAAAAAAAAAGAAAGAAAGAAAAAAAAAGGGAACATCTATAGACGACCTGCTCATAGTGACAGAGACCAGAGCCTGATGCACAGCAAGGCCGGTGCTGGGGACTCTGAGGCCAAGATAGGAGCCTGCTGGGTGACTAGGCCAGTGCCAGGGCTAGGAAGGCTGGGATTGAAGCCCACCGTGAGGCAAGGCCAGTGCCGGGGCCTCTGAGGCCAGGATAGGAGCCCTCCAAGAGGTGAGACCAGTGGCAGGCCCAGCAAAGCTGGGATCAGAGCCTGCCATGGGCAAGACCAGTGCAGGGGCCTTTGAGGCAGGGATTGTAGCCTGCCGAGGGGTGAGACTGGTGCTGGGGTCAGCGAGGCTGGGATTGGGGCCTGATGTGAGGCAAGGCTGTTCCTGGGGTCTCTGAGGCTGGGATCGAAGCCTGCTGAGGGGTGAGGCTGATGCCGGGGCCAGAGAGGCCAGGATGGGAGCCTGCCATGAGGCAAGGCCAGTGCTAGGTCCTCTGAGGCCGGGATCGGAGCCTGCCAAGGGGTGAAGCTGGAGCCAGGGCCAGCGTGGCCAGGAATGGAGCCTGCTGTGAGGCAAGGTCATCTCTGGGGCCTCTGAGGCCAGGATTGGAGACTACTGAGTGGTGAGGCCAGAGCCGGCGCCAGCGAGGCCATGATTGAAACCTGCCATGAGGGAAGGCTGGTGCTGGGGCCTCCAAGGCCAGGATCAGAGCCTCCCAAGGGGTGAGGCTGGAGCCGGAGCCCACAAGGCCAGGATTGGAGCCTGCTGTGAGGCAAGGCAGGTGCTAGGGCCTCCAAGGCCAGGATTGGAGCCTGCCAAGGGGTTAGGCTGGTGCTGGGGCCAGCGAGACTGGGATCGGATCCTCCTATGAGGCAAGGCCAGTTCTGGGGTCACCAAGACAGGGATCGGAGCCTGCCGAGGGGTGAGGCCAGATCCGGGGCCAGCATGGCCGGGATTGAAGCCTGCCATGAGGCAAAGCTGGTGCTGGGGCCTCCGAGGCCAGGATTGGAGCCTGCCGAGGGATTAGGCTGGTGCTGGGGCCAGTGAGACCGGGATTGGAGCCTGCCATGAGGCAAGGCCGGTTCTGGGTCCCCAAGGCCAGGATTGGAGCCTGCCGAGGGGTGAGGCCAGAGCCGGGGCCAGTGTGACCGGGATTGAAGCCTGCCGTGGGGCATGGCTTGTCCTGGGGCCTCCAAGGCTTGTATCGGAGCCTGTCGAGGGCTTAGGCCAGTGCAGGGGCTAGCAAGACTGGAATTGGAGCCTGCTGTGATGCAAGTCCAGTTCTGGGATCCCCAAGGCAGAATCAGAGCCTGCCAAGGGGTGAGGCCGGTGCCGGGGCCAGTGAGGCCAGGATTGGAGCCTGCAGTGTGGCAAGGCCGCTGCTAAGGCCTCTGAGGCTGGGATCGGAGCCTGCCAAGGGGTGAGACTGGTGCCAGGGCCAGCGAGGCTGGGATTGGAGCCTGCCATGAGGCAAGGCCGGTGCTGGAGCCAGCAAGGTCAGGATCAGAGTGCTGGGTGGCCAGGCCAGCGCCGGGGCCTTCAGGAGTGGAATCGAAACTTGCAATGTGGCATACACAGAGAAATATCACAGAAAATTAAAAAATCAGATACTTTCCCTAATATGCAAAAACTAGCAAGAAATGGGTAGTAGTAGGAGATCTAGTTGAAGAAAGGGCCCTATGGAGGAGCAATTAAGGTGACCAATCAAAGGGTATGGAATGGGGGAAGATGGAATCTCTTTAAAATGCATGATGTAGCTGGGCGTGGTGGCACACGCTTGTAATCCCAGCATTTGGGAGGCTGAGACTGGAGGATCACAGTTCGCAGACAGCCTCAGCTACTTAGTGAGGCCCTTGCAACTCAGTGAGACCTGGTTTCAAAATAAATAATAAAAAAATAAGGCAGGGGAGTGTAGCTCGGAGGTCAAATGCCCCTGGGTTCCATCCCCAGACCCCCACAAAAATACATAAATAAATAAATAAAATGCATGATGTATGTAAACAAATATATCAAAGTTAATTACCAAATCAAGCATGGGATCGAAGGAGGGGGAGGGAATGGGATGGGGATAGGATAAAGGCTAATTGGATGATGTGTGCTTGTATATCCTCACAAGTCTTATATTCCATTGTGATGTTTGACTACAATGCATGTATATATCAACCATACACTGAAACCAGCAGAAGCTGGAGGGAGGATGGGGCCAGATACACATCGCTGCTTCAGATTCCAGTGGGCCATTGGAGGCTAAGACCTTGTCTCTTTCCCCAGGAAGATGGCTCAGAAATGGGCACCATTGATTGAGGTGTCAGTGCTGAATTATAGCACTTTCCCAAAATGTGTGTCAGGCTGATAGGGTCCCTTCGCCACCTTGGAGGCCACCTGACATGCTTCACACCAGCAACCAGAGTGATCACAGCAGAGTGGTTTTCACTGCTGTTTGGAAATATCATTTCTCCCACCATGTCATTATGCTAATTGAACAGGCTAACTTTTCTTAGGAAGGTGCTAGGCACAGGGGAGCAGGTGGTAATGGCTTTGGATTTGCCTACTGTCATTCACATCATGACCTAATTCTACCCACTGCCTTTCTCTGGAACTACTAGATCTGCCAGCCCCCGCCCTGGGCAAGGGTGATACATACTATGCAGGCAGAGGAATTATTCCTGCTAATGATCTCCACCTCAGAAAATCCCAGCCATTGATAGCGACCCCAGGTCATCTTTCTACATTTGTCGAGCCTTCAACCACTAGAGGCAACAAGAATGCCATTTCCAACAACAAGGGCCTGCCTGTGTCGACAGCAGTCATAAGTCATCCCCTCTGCTCCTGGCTCCCACCCCTCCCACCCCTATGTAGCCATCCATCTCCATAAATCTCCTGAGCAGGTGAAGATTTATACCGGAGCTGTGGCTTCCCTCCTCTGTGGACCTCCGGATTACTTTTGACATCTGCAGGAAGAGGACTTGGGATTCTATCATATTATATCATATGCCTAAATCACAAGATCTCAGTGGTCCAGCTGACACTCAGGCAATATCTTTCAGGGGAGCAAAGAATGGAGACCAGGTTCTCCTCCAGTGTGAGGAGTGTGGGGTGTGTTTTTGAGGCCCAATGGGCTGGCAACATGCTATGTCATTTGTTGCTATCTTGGGACCCTCTGTAGACTTGTTTTCTCTTTTGATGGGGCAGCTGGCTCCTAGAACATCTGTCCTAAGGGAGGCGAGAGTGCATGGGAAGGCAGGATCTATGAATACATCAGTAAGGGAAATCATTTCTAGTGGTTGAAACCATACCCATCTTTTGATGCTGCCCAGAGCTGGCCACAATGGGGCTAAAAAGGTCTGAGAATAGTGGGGAGGTAGATATGCAGCCCTCTCCATCAGCTCCTGAGAAAAATGAGATTAATTGTGGGGATTATGCAGCCTTCGCCTTCTCCAGAGTGGCTTGGTGATGCTATATGGAAACAGATATGGGCAGGCAAGTTGGTGGCAGCTTGGTGATGCTATATGGAAACAGATATGGGCAGGCAAGTTGGTGGCAGCATTGCCACAAGAGCCTAGAGAAGGCTCTTGGATTCAGACCATTCTATAAGCCTTGATATTAGGTATGAGCCCAGCTGTGGTGTGCCTTCTGCACAAAGCTCTTGACCCTGGAAACCTCCTGTCCAGCGAGGGGCTGAGAGAGTTACTGGAAGAGTTTTATGCAGTTCCCTCCTCCATCTGATCATTTGATCGTGGAGAGGGCCATCACTTAGCTGGTGACAGCTGTGTTAGACAACAGGTCACACTAACAATTTTTAAAAAGTCAACAAGTGACCAGGATGCTGTGAAATGGCTTGATGAATGACTTGAGGTGCGGCGTCTATCATCTGGTAAGCAGCTGTAGTTAGAGAGCAAAAGGAAATGGTTTTAAATTTTCTTTATATGCTATTGACTTATGTGTTGAGTTATATTATCATTTTGTTTATTAAATATTTGGAATGTTACTCTTGCATACTCTCTGAGACTAGGAATAGTTTCAAGGTCAAAATAGCAGACACAAGCCCAGTGCTGAGATCCAGAGATCAGGGCAGCAGCATGACCCTGGGGAGAGCTGGGGGCTGACGGTCTCCCAGAAGGCTTCCCAGCAGGGGGAGTTTCCAGCCAGGCTTAGAAGGTCAGCAAGGACATTTGGAGGTAGAACATTGCTTGTGCGGGGCACAGGGGAGCAGGCACTCAGCACAGGACACCTCTCCTGCTTATAAAGGGCAAAGCTTAGAACAATGGGAGCTGGGGGCCCTGCCCCTGATTGCACCATAACTTCACCAATCCCCAAAAGCACTTTGAAATCTGGAAAAGAAAAGCTGCCTTTGAGTCTTGCAAGGCTGGGAACAATTAGAATGGTTGCCACCACTGTGAAGGAGGAGATGGGAAGAGGGAGATAGTGGGAGAGTCTTAATTAATAGTTTCTTGTGGCTTATTCCAGCTTTGATCACGAGGCTGATATTTCCGCAGTCTATTACAAACTTCATTAAGTTTATTTGCCTGCCAGGCGCCTGCCCTTTCTCCGGTCCTGTCCTGCCAAAGATAAATGACTCCAGTGGCTCAGCTGAGCCCTCTAAGCATCCCCTGGAAGCGTGGGCTGCTGGAGGACACCTGAAGGGAAGCTGCAGCACAGCAGACCTAGGGAAGCTGGGTCCGCCTCTCACCACCGCAATGGCGGACGGTGAGGCTCCCAGTCCGAGCTGAATTTAAGTGCTCACACACGCCTTTGAGGCTTTTCCTAAACTGGAGAGTAAACCAGATGATGTAGGCTCAGGATGTGCGCAGGCCCCCGCTTTGGATGGAACAAGCCATTTATCATGAGACTCATGGAATCTCCACATGGAGAGGTCACCTCCTCCAGCCAAACACTTGGAGTTCGAGGCCCTTCTGCACTAGCTGTTGCCAAGATCATGCTTGGACTACTTTGGTAACAGGGAGCTCATTATTCCTGAGGCAGCTCATTCCGTCCATAGATAGTTGTGAGTCTGAAAACCATTCCCTCCAATTTCAAACTTATGATCCAAGCACATTTAATAGAGCCAATAAGTTATATAATAACATCTTCCACCAACCTCATCATATATGTGAAGAGTTCTATTGGCCTAGTTTTTCCTTAAGTCTGGATAGACATCTTCAATGTCTTCACTAATGCTTCATATGGCACGACCCATATCTCTTTAAAGATGTCATTCCCGGAGTTCCCAAGTACAGCAAGGCAGAGCACAACTGCCACCTCCTTTGTTTTAGGCATTATGCTTCTGCTAATGAAGCCAAAATCACATCTGCTTTTGTGTCAGCCACATTACTCTATTAATGAGCCTTCTGAGATTTAAACATGGGCCCATAATAATCATCCACAAGGGGTGCTAGTTTATCAGAGCTAGTTTAAATAGCTTAATTAAATGGGTAATGATAATATTGTATGTTATAGATGCTGAGAGCAGATAAACAAACCCCTGAAAGCTCTTCCAGTGTAACTAGGGGATGTGGCACAATACCAATGTTTGTTTTTCGATGGTTTCAAATTGTATTAAATAATCTATTAATTGATTATGTTTAAGAAAATAATTTTAGGAATTGTCTGAAATGTTCAAACCAGCATTGAAAGGTAACTTTCTACCATTAGGACAATCACCCAAATAATAAGCTATTAAGTGCACATTAACATATAATAATTATGTAAAGAATAACTAAGCAATTAATTAACATTTAATGTAATTCATAGTAAATTAGATAACAAGACTTATTAAATGTCAATTAGCCATATTAGTTACTGACACCTAAGTGATTCAACATGCTAATGCTAATTAATTTCTTATTTCTTACAAGCTTAATGACTTAACAAAACATATTTACATATTTAGAGATTCTTAAAGTCATCAGACTGCCAGATAGAAAAGTGGCTGTCTGTATGGTGGTTTGGGAAAAGAGATTAGGGAAAATTGATGAGTATTTTGTTTGGGGCCTCTCAGCATCCTTTCTTACTGCAGAGAATGCTTTAGGGGAAAAAAATCTGCAAAGGATTTGTTAGGAAGTGATCCCAGTGGCACTGGAGGGGATGGAACTGAGTCAGAGAAGGGATGTCGCCTACTGAGTAAGCTCAGTGGGTGGGTTACTTCTGTGGGCAACCTAAGTCACTCCATGAGGAACCTCTGAGAGACTATGAAGTGAGAAGCAATATTATCTCTGAGGGGCAAGGAAGCAATTTTTTTTAACATGGATTTCTACTTAGGAGAAGGCTCTGTTTTTTTTTTTCCTTTCTTTCTTTCATGTATTGCACATGTTGGGCAAGCATCTACTACTGAGTCACACCCCCAGCCCAGTCATTGTTTTGATAAACTGAACTGACCCACTGCTGTTGTGCCATGATCAATAGAGACCTTTATGAAGATAGTGATTTGACCTAGCTGTTTAAAGTCTAAGATTAGCCAGGTATGGTGGCGGACGCTTGTAATCCTAGTGCTTGGGAGGCTGAGACAGGAGGATCTTACAACTTCAAAGCCAGCCTCAGCTACTTAGTGAGGCTCTCAGCAACTTAGTGAGACATTGTTTCCAAATAACGTATAAAATAGGTCTAGAAGTATAGCCCTGAGGTGGAAAAGCCCCTGGCTTCCACTCCCAGTACCACACACAAAAATTTAATTAAAAAAAAGTCTAAGCTTCCAAGTGGCCATGGGTGTGGCTGAGTTTCAGGAACACTCTAACCAGGCCCTTCTTGCTACTGAGACCCTTGAAGCCTCTTTTCTTACTCTCATCAGCCCCTGGCTTTTCCTGTATGTCAGAAACATGGCCTCAAGCTCTAAGTTTTACCTCTTTAAGCTCCAAGAAAACCATCAAGGCAAAATGATTCTGAAGCACTCTCACCCCAGGTCTGAAAGCCCAGGGAACAGAGCTGCCAGGATGAGCTGGCTGCTCTCCCTCTGCTCAAGTTGCTCAGGGGCCAGGGAAGAGAGAAGCAGGTGAGGAGGGAGCAACACGGTAGACCTTTGCAGAGGTGATCCAGGGACAGGCCCAGAGAGTTTGATGAGGGTCGGGGCATGGGATGGCAGTGCTGAGCTGGCAGTGTGAGTTCATAGGGGGAAGGGCATGTAGACAGGCACAAGTGTGGTCTTCAGGAAACCTCTGGAAGTTCTGTGCCGGAGGCTGGTGGCTCTTACTGTCCCAGGACAATTGCCTGCCATCCATCTCTTCAGCTTGAGCTGGACATGAGAGAGTGGGTAGGTCACACTGAGCAAGTGACCACTTAGACTCTGTCCATACAGAGACAGAGTCAAGTGCTCTTGTTAATATATTTTTATAAGTTTTGGCATTAAAAATGATGCTTTCCAGAATAAGAAAACATTTATAAACATTTATTATTTATTTATTTAGTGTGGTAGTGGTGGTGGTGGTGTGTGTGTGTGTGCCTATGAGAGAGAGAGAGAGAGAGGCAGACAGGCACTGGGGATTGAACCCAAGGGAATTCTACCTCTGAAGTACACCCCTAGACCTTTTTACTTTTTATAAATTTTGAAGCAGAGCCTCGCTAAGTTGCTGAGGCTGGTATGAAACCTGGGATCTTTCTGTCTCAGCTTTCCAAGTATTGGAATAACAGGTGTGCACTACAGCACCCCAGCTAAGAACACATTTTAGTGAGTGAATCAATCTGGAATCTATAAGCATTATACCTGGTTGGTTTCATCATTCTTAACACTACATAAGTTGTATAGGCCAGCTTCTTTACTGATATGTCAAATTCTCACCATAATCCCTAGGATGCAGGTGTTATTATTCCCAAGAAACAGATAAGGACACCAAAACTCTGAGGCCACACAAATTGCTTAAGTGGTGAAGTCTGTCTTCAAACCCAGACCTGACTGATCCCAACACCCAATTCTTTCATCTATTCAACAGCATTGTGTGCCAGGCTCTGTGCTGTGCCTCCGAGACACATGGTGGGCATCACACTGTCCCTGCTTACACAGGGCCACAGAATATCTCCAACAGTGAGAAAAGGGTTGGAGTACAGATGGACACAGGGCAAATACGTGCACATGGGAAGGATGCCATCAGGGGGCTGGGTCACCAGGGGGCAATGACAAGCCAGTTCCCACTTGAAGAATGAGTAGTTATCAAGTAGGCAAAGGGGCTGCAGCAAATGTATTTCAGGCAAAAGTGAAAGCCGTACTCAAGTCTAGATGGGGAAATGCACATGTGCTCTGATGGAGGGGCAGGGAGGAGTGAGGAGGAAGGAGGAGGTCTGGAGAGGTGAGGATGTGATTAAGGATGTGGTTAGCAGGGATGCAATAAGCAGGGATGCCACTATAAAGGACCTTGGAGATCTCAGGAGAAGTTGCAAGTGGCACTCTGCTTGCGCTGTCTTCCCCAGGGCCTCAGGCGGCTCCATTTGGTTCTGGATCTGCACTGAGGGCTCTGGTGGTTGGCAGTGCTGTGGAAGTTGACATATGAGTAGAGGAATTCTTCCTGAAGTTGTGAGCCCTCTTCTCCACGTAGGGCAATGGTCCTTAAGATTCCCACCCACTATAGCTGCCCTCTTTGACCAAACACAGTTGTAGGGCAAGTGTAGGAAAAGACAAGGGCATGCCATACAAGAGAACAACAAACCTCAGTGCAAGTCTTGGCTCTGCGGTTTACAAACTATGGTGTTGGGCAAATTCCTTAGGCTCTTCCTTATCTGTAGAGGACTTGGCAGAGCTATTATAAGAATTAGAGTAGATGTATCTGAAGTGTCTGGCCCATGGCAATAAATCAAATTGGTGTTAGCTCTCTTCTCTGCAACCTCTCTGATATTCAGAAATCACTACACATAAACACTAGTAACTGTCTATAGACCTAACAGGAAAGGCATGTAGTTGCACCTTCAAATATATGAGCACAGTCATTGTTAGACCATGAAGGCTTTTTTTCTCCCCAGTCATTTTTCATGGGATATGCTTTTTAGACCCTCACCATGCTGAATGCCATCTTCTAAAATATTTCTGGGTGGAAGTTATTCTACCAAAAGCATCCTGGACCAAAAGTCTGGATGTAGTCTGAGCCATGGAGAGCCAGTCAGGTCATCACGGCCCTTGTTCTGGGTCCATGAGCTGCTCAGCCACCATTATCTTCTGATCACCTGCATGGAACTGGAGGTACATATGGAGTTGGTGGCCATTGCTAGCTTTCTCTGCATTCTCTCCCCACTCCCAGGTGAAATAAATCTACCAAGCTGCCAGATCTTTAGAGAATGCAGTTTGCACAGCTCTGTGGTTCATACCAAAGCACATTAAAATTCTAGAAATCCCTAATTGGTCATATTTACCCATATACTTCTCCATGTTCCACTGCTATACTTTTTCTGAAGTCATTCCTTCTGCATCAGATGCCTTTCCCTCCTCCAGTCTCCTTTACCTACTCTATTTTTCTTAGGCTTCAGGTCAAGGTCTTCTCCTTTGCCCACACTGATTAAGAGACTGGGTTAGCTGCCCCTTTGGGCACTCTAAACTTCTGTGCATAATCTAAACTCTTGCACATAATCTACCACACTTAGTATACCAAGGATAATCAATTTTTTACTAGACTCAAAGCATCTTTTGGGAAAGGACTACATTCCAATCACCTGAGACTTTCCAACCCAACTGGAACATGGTAATTGTGCAATAAATGATCATTAAATGTGTGTGTGTGTGTGTGTGTGTGTGTGTGCACGCGCACGTGCGTGCAGTCCTACTAAATTTTAGTGATTTCTCTAAGAGTTAGAATATTCGGGAGTGGGAACTGAGGTCACAGAGGTTGAGTGCCTTGCCCCAGCTCCCTCAGCTGGGAGTAGAGTCTAACTGCTATCCAACCTTCAGGCAACACTACTTCTCATGACCTGTTTCTTTAACATCCAGAACTGCATGGACTTATGGCCATGGCTCACCTGGGAATGCTCAAGCACTATTTTGGAGTGAGGAGGTGAATTGCACTGGGATATAAATGACAGGTCAGTGAGTTTATTTCTGGCAAGGGCATTTTTACCTAATGGAGGACTCTGGAATGCATCTTTACTTGTAGGATTTCAGACACTCTGGTAAGTTGGTATAGGAAGTGAGCCCCAGAAACCGATGTTTTAGTGACCATAAAACCTCATAGCATAGGTAACTGTCTTCTCCAGCTACTTTTAGGGCTACTTCAGACAGAAGGGAATTCTAGGTTGTCCTGAGGAACTAGCTACAAGTTATCTAAAGGTTAGAGAACATATCAGGGGATGATGGGAAGAGAGGGTTATGTGGGGAGTAGAGGGGAGAGCCGTGGAATTTGGTCTTTGAGAGAAGTCAAAGGTCACACTCACCCCCTAACATGTTTACAAAACAAATGAGCTTTGGAAAAAAACTTCATACCTTTTTAATCTAGGCTACACAACAGACCTTTTAAAATGCTGAGCATAAATAAGCCAGCCCCCCATGAAACAATAATTTTGGAAGTTTCTCACACAGATGGAATATTTATGAGGTGGCCCCTTGGATCTTCAAGGTGGGCTATAGGCCCTGGTTCTTTTCCATGGCAGAACGTTTTCCAGCCTGGGGCACTGGAAGCAGCTTTAGTCCTCTTTGTCCCATGGGTTATGAAGATGTGAACAAGAAACAGATGGCTACCCTGGGGCAGCAGCAATCACCTTCATGTAGAAAGCCAGAGTTCAGAGCTACAGAGCCGAGACTGGAGTGTTCCAATGCTCAGCACTGTTTGGAGGAGTTATTGGCAGAAATGGAGTCTGAAGAGAGAATGAGGTGAGAAGAGCACAGGACAGAGCCTGTGTGGATCATTCAAAACCAGGGGAATTACATGGCACATTACCCTTGTATCTGAAGGCTGGCAAAGGCACCTCAGGGACTCCGCTGTAAGATGAAGACAGATTGCTTGAGAATAGCTTCCCCTCCTGTCTCCACCCACCACCCCCACAAACCTCAGTGATTGCCCAGTTCCTGAGTCTATTGAGAGGTGAGTCACCTTCATGTCATAATTCAAGTGTTAATCTCCACATGTGAATGCTGAATTTCTCCCAGCAGGAGACATTCCAGTGACTTAAAAGTCATGCTGGCAATGCACAGAGAGGCAGCTGGAGGGGGTGAGCTCACCATCCTCAGCCTTCAGCTTGTTCCCCACCCTCTCCACTGGCTGTCAGAGGCCGCATCCTGCCTACCCTTGCTTTCCTCCTAGTTCCCCTGTTCACCATCACCTCCTGAAAATCTAGAGGTTGCAAGAGTGTCCTGGCCAGCACCTTGGACAGCTCCATCCCCATCCAGCCTCCTTGGAAATCTAACCAAGTCAGGCACTTCTGCCTGGCTGGGGCCTCCTGGGTCAGAATGTCCCTTGATCTTCACTCTTACATCCTGCCTTTGGATATGGCTGGTCCAGGGGCCCAGGAAGTATTGTGATTTTATTATTAAGGAAATATTTTTCTGTCTCTTTAGATTTATTTATTTATTTTTAAATTTTTTGTGGTACTAGGGATGGAACCCAGGGGCCTTCTACCTCCAGGCCACACCCCCAGGCCTATTTAATTTTTTATTTGGAAACAGGGTCTCACTAAGTTTCTGAGAGCCTCTCTTAAGTTGCTGAGGCTAGCTTCAAACTTGCAATCCTCCTGTCACAGCCTCCCAACTACTAGGATTACAAGCATGTGCCACCATGCCTGGCTCTCTTCGGGTTTTTTGAAAATTTTTTCTCCTCTCCTATTTGCTCTTTACTGTTCTACCTGCCTCAGTTTCTCTGGCAAGTGTGGCTGCCTCTCATGGGTCGTGCTTCTTGATTGGGTATGCAATGCATTTGTTATTGTTTTGGAAGTGGTAGGAAAATATAGAAGGCAGAGGTACAGTCATGGCTTGAGATGAGAAAACACTTCCCAGGGACAGGAAAAATGGCTGATTGACCTTGTTTTATTTTCATGGACTCCTCCTATCCCACCTATGGGCAGAGAGTGTTCACACAATCCAAATGCAAAATATGTAGCACCTCTTAAGCTGGAAATACATGCATGGAGAGGAAAAGATGCTAAGGATGTGGAAAGATAATTACAAGTGTGAGGTTCCCAGTTTCCAGGACCATAACTAGCCAGCCTGTGACTGCCTTTAGGCTACAGTATAAATGGAGAGAGACTGTAGGAGGGTGGGAAAAAGTAAGGGTCTGAGCCCATGGAACTTGATTATGGTCTTGCCTAATCCTTATTAACCAAGCACTTTATACATGCCATCTCTCTTAACCTTCACAAAGATAATTCGAGAAAGGTATCATTATGCCCATTTTACTGATAACTCATTAGGGAGGAATGGGAGGTGGTTTTTAGACACATCAGCCAAATACCAATAAGCCTTCCACCTTTGTATATCCTGTGGTGTAAAAAGCACTTTCATAGCTTTTTTTTATGTTTATGACAACAATGTGAAACAGTCAGGGAAGTAATAGCCATTGCCACTTTACAGGTTATGCATTTCTTGAATGCAGAGGAATATTTCTCCACACAAGAGTCTGTGGTTTAGATCTAGTTCTCCACACAGCAGGTGGGGCGAATCCTACAAGAAAAACTCATTAAACACAATGGTCAAGGTCTTGGACCACTGCTGGGTCCTCATATCCCAAAGAAAGGTTGGAAAATTGAAGTTAAAATAGTAAAATCAAGACACAGACTTACATCATTCTGATGTGAAGCAACAGAAACAATCTTTCTGATGTAAAGCAATACAGCTTTATGCAGTGCTTCCCACCAGCATATGATTGATGTAGCACTTAGGCTCAGAAGGAGAGAGGGGTTCACCAAGGACACACAGCTGCCAGTGCCCTGGTGAGGGCACAAGTGCGGGTCATTTGGATCTTGTGGCGTCCTTTCCTGCTGTTTCCTAATTGTTCAGGGACCATCCACAGGCACATAGTGAATGTCCTTAAGATAGCAACTTTTGCTCTGATGGGGCTGGCTTTAGGTATTGTGTTCACTCCTTTTTTCTTTTCCCCCTTCCCCACTGCAACTGTCTCCACAGATGTCCAGGGTTCTCATCGTGTTGCAGTATGCCTCAAGCCCTTTCTAAGTGGCTGCAGCAGGCTTCCTTCAGGCAGAGTGGAGCTCTCAGAGAACCCACAGAAGCTGGTGCTGTGATCTGGACGCTAGCTGAGTGGCAGCCATAGTCAGTACTACAATCTGAATCTGAATCTTATAGAGGGATGTGCTTCTGCCCACACAGATGCCCTTCCACTGTCATTGGCCTTGGGGACTGGAGACTTCTGGGCCATACAGATGCATATCGTCCATGGCCAGAGATTTCCAAAGGACCTTTTATTTTGTTTTGTGTTTGCTTCTGCCTATCATTACTGGGTTTTAAGACTCCAGATGTCTTTGAGGCTCAACCCTGATTGCAAGTAGGAGCAAAGTAAATGAGGCAGACTGCTTGGGGAGGACAGGTGGCAATTAAGGATTAGGATGAGTAAATGGGAAGACAGGCATCTTACCCTCTTGCCAGGACTAAATTAAACATCTGCCTTGCCTAATAGCCTCCATAGCATCCTAGAGAAGATTGAGAGGGGGTGGGATAGAGGATGTTTTGTTATTAGTAGTCTTTAAAAAACATTTTCTAGAAAATTCTCAAGCTTTCTAGGAAGGCAAGCATGCCATCCAGAAATTGTGACAATTTTGTTCTTGCTTTTCATTATTTACTACTTTTACCTACCTTGACAAGTTATTTAATCATTCAGCAATTTATATTCTTATCTATAACATGGGCATAATAATGATACCAACCCATATGGTTATTATGAGAATTAATTAAAAACTGGAACATCCTTGAAGCAGTGTTTGGAATGTAGTAAGTATGTAATAACATTTAGCCATTTTGATTAGTATTTCTGTATCTTGCCTTATCTAATTATCTGGGACTTTTAAAACTGTGATAAATAATACTGATAACATGAGGTATCCTTACACTGTCTCTGAAACTAAAGACGTGATGTTTAAGATATTATAATTAAGTATAATGTTGGTTATTAGTGAGAGACAGAAATATCTACTAAAGAAGTATTTTTCTTTACATAGTTTCCTGAGAGATTTTGTTCATTTTATTTTGTTTTAAAAAGCATAATAAAAGATATATTTGATTTTACATGATTTCTTGGTATATATTAAGAAAATTGAGACAGGTATAGTAGTTTATCCTTGTAATCCCAGTACTTGGATGGCTGAGATAAGAGGATCGCAGGTTCAAACACATTCTCAGCAACTTAGGAAGACTCTCAGCTACCTAAAATAAACTCTATTTTGAAACAAAACAAAACAAAACAAGACCAAAAAATTAGAAAGGGCTAGGGATGTATCTCAGAGGTAGACTGCACCTGAGTTCAATACTTAGTACCACACACACACAAAAGGAAAGAAATAAAAAAGAAAAAATCTGTTTCTCTCCTTTGGTCTAGTCACATTGAAAAATATATTAATATATCAATCAATTTTCCAATATTGAACTCTTTGTATTTCTAGCACAAGATTATTTTAGTCATAGTGTATTAAATATATAATGTGACCATAATTTTTATTGGTTCTCATTATGTTTGGGATTTTTACTACTATACTATATTAATAGATGGTATTTGGCCAAGTGAAATTTCCTTTGTGCTCTAGTTTTTCCTTACTGCTATTCTTTGGAGCTGGAATATCTCTCAAAGGCCATGTGTTAAGTCCACAGGGAGGTGTTACGCGGGGCTAGTGGAAGGACTGAGATCTTTGTGGGCCTGCCCTCCAAGGGAACTGCTGAACCTGGGCCCTCCTATGCTCTCCTTTGCTTCCTGGTGATGAGGTAAGCAGGCTTGCTCTGCCAAACACTTCAGCCATGAAGGCTGCTTTGCCTCAGGGTCAGAGCAACAGGGCCAATGGACTGGAACCTCCAAAACCATGAGCTCAAATCAATCTTTTCTCTTTATAAACTTATTGTCCTAGCTATAGACTAGCAAAGCTAGACTCATACGCTGAACTTGGAAGTGTTAGATTTTTTTAGGGTCTGAAACAATTCTACTAATATGGAAACCTTCCCTTCTTTGAATGTTTGAAAGAAAATAAAATCTTTGTCTAAGACCTTCATGAGACACTTTTTGAATTTTTGCCATAGTTGTTGCTTACTTAGGTTTTCTACTTTATAAGGCAACATTAGACATTTGTATTTTCCAAAAATATTGTTTACTTAACTTACTTCTCATCTTTTTTAGGCACTAGACTCTTATCTACTTTTCTGCTTTGGGTCATACTCATTCTCTCACACTTCATTCTCTGTCTTTCCACTGATTGCGTTTGTCACAGATTTGTCTAGCTGTAGGTATTTTCAACAAGTCATGGTTTATATTTATTTAACAATCTGTTTTATTTTCATCATTTTCTAGTTTTGTCTTTATTTTGATTCCCATTTTACATACATTTACTTTTCTGCCTTCTTGACTTGAATAATTAGATTTTTTTCTTATTTTATCATTGAAGCATCTAAATCTACAAGCTTTCCTTTGAGTAAAACTGATTTTATTCCATAAAAGTTTGTATATTATATTCTTGTTATTTCATGAACAATTGGAAATGGTGGTTTTGGTTTCTCCATTGATCTGTTATTTAGAATTTTTTTTTATTTCAAAGTGGCAAAGGGCATTTTATATATGTTTAATTACTTTGTTCTTAGTTTCAATTTTACCATACTGTCATCAGAGATGGTATCCTATACAGGTTTTGCTTTTAATAATATACTGATATTTTCTTGAGGTCTTAATACATCGTTGATTTTACTAAGCATTCTGTAAGGTATAGATTATGGACACATTATTGCAGACACATTATTATACAACTATAATACTCAGATATTTACATCTCTGTTTTGGTTGTTCCAAATTTTCTTCTTCACTATTAAATTTAAAATATATTTTTCTCATAATTATTACATTATTTTCAGTGTAATATTATTTTTGGCACCTAAACGGTCTTCAGTGTCAATAATATTTTACCAATGAAAATGATTTAAAGGTATGAATTAGTATTGTTTTTTGGGAAGAAGTTAATTTGGCAGTTATATATAAAAATGTTTAAACATGCATACCCTTTGATTCAATAATTTTAATTCTTGGTATCTGTCTTTCAAAAATATTTAAACATGTATACATAGAAAAGATTTTTGTTACATCACTACTTATTAGAGGAATGACTTAAAATCAACCTGTAGCAAAGTTTTTCTCAATGGAAAACTCATAGAATGAAATGCCTTAATTATTAAATAAGTATAGTCAAAATAATTAAAGTTAGAAGTTAAATGAAGAAGCCAAAGAAGAAAAATAAAATAGGTAAAATAGGAAAAATGTAATAATCTAAAAAGAGAAAACTAGAATCAATAAGGAAATGGCAAAATATGATATGGCATTGCCATACTAAAAATGTTATATAACAGAGATAAAGAAATGAGATGACTTGGGTTGGGTTATATAACTCATTGGTAGAATGCTTACATAGCTGACTTGAGTCCTGGGGTTCTATCTCTACCCGTGCAAATAATAATAATAACTAATAATAATAATAATAATAACAATAATAATAATAAATAACTAATAATAGAAAGAGAGAGGGAGAGAAAGAGGAAGGGAGGGAAAGGAGGGAAGAGGAGAAGGGGAGAGGATAACTCTATATGCTCTAAGTGAAAAGATACTTAGTATATAAATTTAAGTAAAACAAATCCCAAATAGGTCCTCTGGGAAGCAGAATGCTAAGAGTGCAGAGTAAGAACTGTTGACACCAGTAAGAAAATGACTCCAACATCATAGACTCTACTAGATTATATGCTCAGGCAGCAGGCTCTTCCAGCTTTAGGACACCACCAAATCTGGCAGTCTTTGGTGTCAGCTAGTAGATGGGTCATAGCACTCTTCCTAGATGCTGAAGAACATAAAGAAACCAACCATACTTCCCTCAAATTACATGATTATGTAATTTATCTTTTCTTTGGACAGGATAGCCCAGCACCTTCCTGACCACTAATCCTCTGAAAACTTTACTGTAATGGAAGCTAGCTGAATCTTCTAAGGAATTATCTCTCATTCTTTGGAGCATGTGTGTCTCACCAAAGCCTTCTCCATACTTGCCACTGCTTGGTCATCTAGTCTGATCAGGATGATGTAATCATTGTAATGAACCAATGCAATATTCTGTGCAATGACCAGATGTTCCTTAGACTGTATTATGACAGAAGGCAGTCTGTCATAATAAAGGCATAATACACATAATCTATGTGGCAGAATGAAAGTGAACTTGGTAATCCATCCTTTCTTTCTTTCTCTCTTTCTTTCTTTCTTTCTTTCTTTCTTTCTTTCTTTCTTCCTTCCTTCCTTCCTTCCTTCCTTCCTTCCTTTCTCTCTTTCTTTCTTTTTTGGTGGTACTGGGGATGGAACCCTTCTACCTCCAGGCTACACTCCCAGACCTATTTTTTATATTTTATTTGGAAACAGGGTCTCTTAAGCCAGCGAGGCTGGGTTCAAACCTGCGCGATCCACCTGCCTCCGCCTCCCAAGCACAGGGATTACAAGTGTGCACCACCACCCCTGGCTATGGTTATTCTTTATTTCGAATCAGGGTCTAAGTTGCAGAGGGCCTCACTGAGGTCAGTGGGGAACCTGTGATCCTACTGTCTCAGCTTCCCAAGTACTGGGATTACAAGTGTGAGTCACCATGCTTAAGAATAAAATACATTCTTAGCCAGGTGTGGTGGCACGCGCTTGTAATCCCAGCATTCAGGAGGTTGAGACCAGAGGATTGCGGTTCATGGACAGCCTCAGCTACTTAGTGAGGCCATCTGCAGCTTAGTGAGACCCTGTTTCAAAATAAAGAATAAAAAATAGGGCAGGGGGTATAGTTCGGAGGTCAAATGCCCCTGGGTTCCATCCTCAAACCCGCCAAAAAAAAAAAGGAATAAAATGTATTTTTAACATTAAAAAAACAAGTATAGTCAATTCTGTGTGTGTATTTCAGGTTTTTATTCTTGGTCAGTGCAAAGATGTACTTGCCAAGTCATGGGATATATAAAATGCCTAAGTTCTTATTATTCTTCTCTAGTGAAGATGTCACATTTGACGCAGAATGTGACTAGCGTTACCACTTGGTTAAGCCTATGGGAATCTACAGTCATTTGTCAGCGTACATCTGGGTTTTTTTCTGGGGTCATTCTAATAGAAATGAAATTAAGATAAAAAGGGACAATCACCCCTGCATTCCTTAAAGATAGCATTAGTCTTTGCCATCCCTCCAGGGATGCTGTCTTTCCTTTATCCTCAGGACATGGCTGTCTCATCACATAATTTCTGTGTCTGAAAGTTGGCTCTGTAAAAATTATGACTTTTTTGGTACTGGAAATTGAATCCAAAAACATTATACCTCTGATCTACACTCTCAGCCCCCTGCCCTTTTTTTTTTTAATTTTGAAACAGAGTCTTGCTAAGTTACTGAAGGTCTCACTAAAGCTGGCCTTGAACCCGTTATCCTCCTGTCCCAGCCTCCCAAGTACTGGTATTACAGGCAAAAGTCACCGTTCCCAGCCTACCATCTTTTGATTATATATATATGAAGTGGATCCCTTGTTAGGTGCCCATATATTTTGCCCCTGGAGGCACTGTGCTGTTAATACATCTTCATTACTGCCTACAGATCAGACTCCCTTGGCTATCACTCTGACTTTGCCAGTCATTATGGAAATTGAAACATTCTGACTTCTGCTGGTTAAACCTGCCACCTGACTTCCATCACTTGGTGTAGGGGCATTTGGAGATCATTATCCCCATTTCTAAGCAGCTAAGCCCTGTGGTCCCCTACAGAGGGGAGCCACAACTGAACTTCACAGTGATGCCAGTTCCCATCTCACTCCTGATGCCCTGTGCCTCCCCAAGTCACATAATCTGCAGTGGTTTCTGGCCTTACTTTTCTGAGCTTTTTAAATCCCTGCCTCCATCTGCCATAGGATTTTGAGGATTTTGAGTTTTGTCAGCAAGGGCCGACACTCTCTACAGGCTTCTATGAACCACCATAGTATAGAGTGTGCATCTATTCTCTTGACTGGAGCCCTTACCAGAGCACTAAATCCTATTTCTTGAAAGAATGTCCCAAAGTCAGTGAGCCCTTGTTTATCTGTTTTATGCTCCTTGAGCATGCATCCTAAGAATTCAATCTCAGGCACACTCCTTTGGCTCGTACCTGAACATGTTAACTAATTCTCTTTCTTTCTTTCTTTCTTTCTTTCTTTCTTTCTTTCTTTCTTTCTTTCTTTCTTTTTTGGTGGTACTTAGGTTCCTGGAAGCCCTTCTACCTCTGGGCTACACTCCCAGGCCTATTTTTATATTTTTATTTGGAAACAGGGTCTCTTAAGCCAGCGCAGCTGTCTTCGAACCTGAGCGATCCTCCTGTCTCTGTCTCCCAAGCGCAGGGATTACAAGCGTGTGCCACCATGCCCGGCTGTTAGCTAATTCTTATTGCCCCCTTAGAGTATAATCTCTTTCCTCCCTTAAGAAGCCCAGCAATTCCCTAGCTGGTTATACTGGGATTTTCCTTTAGCTATCAGAATGGCAGTGAGTAGGTTGGGATATGTCATGCCGGTGGCTCTTCTGTCTTGTATGAGAAGCCTCTGTGGTATTCTCCCATATGGGGAAGTTTCAGCTCTTAATAGGAAGAGGTGGACTACTCTTCAGCCTCTGAGGGTTCAGGGGAGTCTTCAGAAACATAATCCTCTGAATTACCCACCCACATGCCCCAAACCACTTTTTAGAATCCCAGGATTTCCCAGTATAGGCCCTGACCTTAGCATATAGAACTGCCTTGGTTAAGCCATTATATTAACTTTGAACTTCCATGATCCTAACTCTGAACTCTTGAGTCACATCTAGCCTCCCCCTGCAGGAGATGAGGGCCTTTATCAAAGAGTCCTTGGTCTCAAGCTTAGTTTTGAATCATTAACCATGCTTATTGTTTAGTATGCCTCGGAAGGACATCCATCCAACTTCATAATGACCAGTCGATCCCAGTAATCTTGCCTGCCATTCCCCACCATAACTATTCAAAACACCAAGATGGTCTCCTACCCTGAGATATTTTAAAAGTCATCCCTGATGGGAATTCTAGCAGTTGAACCACTACTTTATGCCTCAGACTGTCCATGGTTCCACACACCACCCAACAGGGTTCTCCATTTCTGCTGAGCCATGAGCGATCCAGTCTCAACACCCCATATCTGCACTTGTTTTCGTGGACCATTATGGAATAAATAATGCCATTTGTATGTCAAAATGGGATTAGAAGTACAAGAGATTAATTGGAGGTATGCATATGAAGATAAAAGGGAGAAAGTTCCAGAGTAGGCAGGAAAAGCCTTCAAACCAGTGAATGAAAAGGAAGGAAGACAGATTGGAGGGAACAGGGCTGGGGCTACACTGCAGCACCCAGAAAGTCTCAGCAGACACAACAAGGAGATCTGGTACAAAGAACACCACACAGAGGAGCACCACACGGGGCAGGAATGGCCTCTGTGCTCAGTGATTGGCAGTTGCTGCCCTTGGCTCAAACACTAACTTTCAGAAATGAACCTCAATTTCTACGGCGATGATAAGCCACATGGCCAAAATTATGATCTAACAAAATCTTCAAGGCATATATTCATCTGTGAGTATGTGAAACCACATGCACATGAAATATATACACCAAATACTTAACAGGGTTACTACTTGGTAATATTAGAAGAATGGAAGGAACATTTTCACATTGTATTCCACTTATTTCTATATTCATTTAATTTTTATATTATGTTCTCCTAATAATTTTTGTGATTAAAATAAAATAAAAATGTGAAGTGAATCTATGCACCCAATTTAATATTTTGTCTTAATTTCTACTTTCATGTGTTAACATTCTACCTTTGCCTTTTTTAATTTGCATTTACCAGATGTATCTTTACTTTTTCCTTTTAATCTTTTACTTTTATTTTAGCCTTTTTATTTTTAATCTTCCTGAGCTATTTTGCTTTAGGTGTTTCTCTTATAATAACACTATTAAAATTTTTAACTTAATCTGAGATAGTTTTTTACCTTTTTAAAAAATTTTTATTGGTGCATTATATTCATATATCATATTGGGGTAAAAAAAACTTGTGTGTACATACATGGACACATCACTGATTTAACCCCTACCCAATTCCCACCCCATTCCCTCCCCATCCCTCCTACCCTTGCTTGGCTTAGTGGTTGACTTCGATATGTTTAAGTACATTGTGTGTTTTAGAGATTTTTCCTTCTTCCCCCCTCCTTTCTCTGCCTTTAGGTTGTCTTGTTTGCTCCTCTATAGGATTTCTGTTTTCATCTAGAGTTTGAGATCGTTTTTTTTTTTTTCTGAAAGAAACTTAATCTATAACTATTTTTTGGTATTGGGAATTAAACCCAGGGGCATTCTGCCTCCAAGCTACACCTCCACTCCTATCTTATTTTTTATTTTGAAATGATCTTTTTAAGTTGCTGAGAGTCTTGCTTAGTAACTGAGGCTGGCCTTGAATGTGTGATCATCCTGTCTCAGCCTCCCAAGTACTGGGAATATAGGCATGCACCACCATGCCTGGCTTAATCCATTTACTTTTATTGATATACATGATACATTTGGGTTTACTGCTATCTTATGGTTTTGCATTGTAGCAGTTGAGTTATTGCTTGAATACAACACAAACATGATACAACATAAGCAAAAAAAAAAGAAGTATTAAGCAAAAAAAAAAAAAGAAGTATTGGAAGGATATTTGGGAAGAGAAAAATAAGCTCTGAGAATCAGCTGGAACTATGAAAAATGAGCTCGAGCTGATATCATGGCCCAGAACATTTAGTGCACGGAGCTAGACCCTGCTGCTGCCATCCCCCGACTCTACTTTTTCTGATTATTTCTGCTGTGCTGGTAGGCTCTTCATAGTAGTCACCCCTGACTGCATTTACACTTTGTGATATTCCTTCAACTTTCAAAACTCCAGCTTGGAACATCTAACTGATTGAGCTAAGATGGAAGCCTGGGCCCAGGTGCCAGAAAAATGGTGGTCTGTTATCCTCCGTTTCTGGGGGCCAGAGACCATCCAAATGCTGAGTGATCAGGAAAAACAAGCATCTTCCTACATATTTGCCCTTCATTTCTTTCTTTTCTCTCTTTTGGCATCTGGACATACTGTGTTGTTGTTTTTGGTTTTTATTGTCTTTATTGTTTGAAAGTACCAATGCCATATTAAATTCTCTTAAAAATTTTTAAATGTACTTATTACTTTGGGGAATAACTAAAAATATGAAAACATTTTACTGTTTTAAGTCCAGGAGTGAAACATTATATTTGTGTGCACTCTAAGATTAAAATTCTAACAATTACTTTTCCTTTCCCCAACTAATTTTAACATGTCTATGGGCTTCTTTTTACCCACCTCACTTTCAGCTCACTGTTTTTTGCCTCTAAATTCTGGGTTTCTCAAATTTGTCCTTTAAATTATGATTTTGCTTCCCACAGTAAAGGTTCTTCTACTTACTACCTCCAATATAGACTGTAATTCTTCTAAGACATATTTTTACTTTCTTTCAAATTCTTTCATATAGCATCCCTCTCTCTTTTAGTCATGTGGTTTTAATTTCTTCATGTCTTGAGTCTTGTTCATGTCCCGTAAAAGAATTGAATTTTTGCATTCTATTAAAAATGTCAGATCATTTCGGGAAAATTTCTTCTTGCTATAGTAGTATGTAATTTTCAGAGGTATAGAAGTAGAATGATGAAAATGGTTGTTGAATAAATTACTTGGGAATGGAAGCACTAGT
The DNA here is from genome assembly GCF_963383645.1 of Muscardinus avellanarius. NCBI lineage: Eukaryota > Metazoa > Chordata > Mammalia > Rodentia > Gliridae > Muscardinus > Muscardinus avellanarius. Next base: position 101,001,120 of record NC_137788.1, on the reverse strand, counting down.
ATTTAATTTTTTGTCTTAATGAAAAGATCATAAGCCCTAGATGATTGAAGATTAAATGGAATCACAGATCATTGGCTTTCTCTTATACATAATTTAATATACTTTTAGTAGTTTTATTATATTTCCAATAGAAAAATATTGATCTTCTCTCCTCTGTGACCTACCCATGAGTTGGGCTTTGTGTCTCTAGCTGAGTCTTCTGGATATTGTTCCTATGCCTTAGGCTTCTTATCAGACATTTTATCTTGCTCACCTTGAGCAAAGCAAAATCTTCCAAGCTTGGTATTTTTCTCTAGGTAGGGTGTATGGACCACATTGGCCTCCTTTCTATCTACTGGGGCAAATCAGTGGACAGATTGATATATATAAGTCCTGATCTAATTCTCAGAAACACAAGCTCTGCTCCTATTGCCTGTTTCTCAATGTTCTGCACTATTATTAGACACACTATTTCTCACTTTCTTAATGTTCAGGTGAGATCTGCCCCTGTTCTGAGGTGACTTATAATACCTTCATTCATAATGATCATTTATACTGGTAATTATTCTGTATTACTAGAATGTAAGCTAAAAAAGACTAGAGTGCATGTCAATTTTGTTTATGTCTCCCATACCTACCCCCAGAGCCTAGCACATAGTAGGTACATAGTATTTTTGAATGGGTGAATAAGTTAAAAATTATAGCTAGCAGTATATACAGCTATCAAGGTTTTTCCTGTTGCTGACTCCAGTTAATGACCTTTTCTTGCATATACTAATAAAATCTGCTAGGATCCAGAGAATGAAAGGTCTATCATGACATCCAAACCCTTTAGGTCATCTGTTTTGTGAGTATATCAGAGGAGATTATATACTATAAGAAACAACTTCAAATTCTCTGTGTGGTCACATAGTAAAAGATTGCTTCTCACTCAACATCACAGTACAGCACATGCTGTATTGAGGGGTCAGTCTGGGGTAAGGCTCTCAACTGCTTACTCATAGAGGAACCCAGGCTCCTTCCTTCTAAGCCTCTACCCTCCACATCTCTGGAATTTTCTCATTCCATCTGTGGATAGGAGACTGTGCCAGGGAGGTTTTTATAGACCAGTCCTGGAGATGACTCACATCATTTTTATATTTCATTGTCTCAGGCACATGGCTGCACCTGACTCTAAAGGAATCTAAAAAAATGTAGTCTCTCTGAGGGTCCAGGAAGCCGAGGAGAGACCAGATGTTGGTGAGCACCGGCAGACTCTGACACATGAGGCAAAACCTCTGTGTGATGCAAGGTTAAATGTGGGAAGGATTTTGAATTCCAATTCTGCTCGCCTTTTAAAAAGCAGAGATTCCCTCTAGATTCTGTCATCAAGTTGTCCATCAGTCTTAGTTTTCAATATTGCAGTTTTCAGACTTATCTATGTTTCCATGGGAATTTTAGTGGGAACACTGATAAAGGTTTCACTGGGGAATGAAAGCTAGGTACAATTTTTTTTTTTTTAAATTGAAGGTCTCCTTGAATCCTTCCTGGTAGACATTTTATTTTGCATTCTTTTGTTTTGGACCTAAATGAAAGATTGCAGATCCATTTTCATTAAGGTTCATTTTGTTAGGGTCAGATCATCTTTTCAGCCTGTCAAGATTTCTTTGTATTCTGATACTATATCCTCTGATCAGGAGGGCTTGAAATTCCCAGGGATAATGTTGGAGTTTCTTCAGGAGGCTGCTGCCCAGATAACCCAGAAGATTCTTGTTTGGGCCTGGGGAGCTGGGGGGACATAGTGGGAGAGGCTGGCTTCTGACTTCGTTACTGGCTGACTAAAGTATTTGTAGTGACACTTGCATCTTGTAATTCAGCTGCCCACCACTGTCTCCTGTCTTGGTTCTTTTGTTTGGTGATTCTGTTAAAGAACTCCATCAACTGATGAATGAATTGCAAAACTTTGGGAAATACACACGATGGAATTCTATTCAGCCATAAAGAAGAACAAAATCATATTATTTGCAAGAAGATGGAAAGTCCTGGAGAGCATTATGTTAAATGAGATCAGCCAAGCACAGAAGGAGAAGATACATATGTTTCCTCTAATATGCCCAAACTAGGGAACATAGAGGATACCAGTGGGACTCCAGATAATGGAGGGGAAATATCAGCAAAGTTTGAATGGAAAGATAGAGGAGGAATGCTGAACTTGATTAGTGAGGGTCTACATCTGAATATGTGTAAAATTATGAATGTCGCATGGTTACCCTGGAAAATCATTGGTGGGAGGGGTAAAGGGAAAATGGGGGCGGGGGAGAGAGGGCACCAAGTATAGTTTAAATGTAAACCAAATATGTTCAATAAAAAATTTGTAAAAAAAAAGAATTGCAGAGAGAAAAGGAGCTCTATGCAATAAAAGAGACAGGAAAACACCAGCTGCTGTGCCTCTAAGGCAGCTTGTGCACCTTGCCTTCCTTCTTTCTACCTCTAACTGCACTAAGGTCAGATTGCTGGGATTATTCATTCAACTCTACTCTACTTAGATGGAGAAGACTATAGTCCTTCTGCAGTCTCTGACTGGGCAGTGAATACATTTAAATCAGGAACCCAGTGTTGGAGATGATGGTTAATTTTATGAGTCAACTTGGCCAGGCCACAGGATCCAGGTATTTGGTTATACATTGGTTTAGAATGATTCCCAATATTATTTGGCTTATTACCTCCTTTAAAAAAATTACTTAGCACCTCCAACCCCCTTCTTCTTTTTTTTTTTTTTTTTTTTTTTTTGGTGGTACTAAGGTTCCTGGAAGCCCTTCTACCTCCAGGCTACACTCCCAGACCTATTTTATACTTTTTATTTGGAAACAGGGTCTCTTAAGCCAGTGCAGCTGACTTCGAACCTGCACGATCCTCCTGTCTCTGCCTCCCAAGTGCGGGGATTATAAGCGTGTGCCACCACGCCTGGCTACCCCCTTCTTTTTATTCAATGACCATCACCTGTACCTGAGGCTTCCACCAACCCTCCCCCCCTTATGGGTAGTACCTTGGACTTTGGGAATCTATGGTTTTAGATGTTTCTGTGATGTTATTTTTTAAAGATGAGATTATCCTTTAATCAGTAGTAAAGCAGATTACACGAGTAATTCATAATATAAATGGGCTTCCATTGAAGGGCCTTAAGAAAAACACCAACCTTCCCCAAGGAAGATGGAGTTTTTTTCCAGCAGCTGCCCTTGTGCTTAAAGCTTTCTAGGATAAGGAGCAGCATATGGAGTTGATCAGATATGAGGTCAAGCTCCATCTGCTGCACTTACTGTCTGTGTGAACTTGGACAATTTTTTAAACCTCTGTGTGTATCAGTTTTCTCACTGGTAAAATGAAAATAGTACTATTTACCCTGTAATATTTTGAGAATCAATTGGGATAAAGCATGCAAAGATACATGCCTATTTCAGTCAGCATTCTCACTGCTCTTATACAAAACACCTGACAACAACTTAGAGGAAGGAGATTTATTTGCTCACAGTTCTGGAGATTTCAGGCCCTGTAGTGTCTAAAATCCATGTTAGTCCAGGTTACATTTGCAGAGCTCAGGGAATAGCAGTGAGGGAAAGAAAGCTTCTCCAGCCATACTCCATCTGCCTTGGTTATTACCCAATAAATCCATTCCAGTGGATTTATCCACTGATGAGAGTACAATCCTCATTACATCCACTCTGAACATCAATATACATGAGCTCTTTCAGCAGACTTTCTGTATCTTAACCATAACAATGCCTTTAGTGATTAGTTAGTAAGTGTCTCTCAAAAAAATCAAAGCAATCAATCTTTTTTTCTGTGGTACTGGGGATTGAACCCAGGGGCATTCTACCTCTGAGCTACATCTCCATCCCTATTTTATTCTTTATTTCAAAATAGGGTCTCACTAAGTTGCGGGAGGCCTCACTAAGTAGCTGAGGCTGGCTACAAACCTGTAATCCTCTTGTCTCAGCTTCCCAAGTACTGGGATTACAAGTGTGAGCCTGGCTTTATTTATTTATTTATTTATTTATTTATTTATTTATTTATTCTTTTGGTGGTACTGGGGTTCCTGGAAGCCCTTCTACCTCCGGGCTACACTCCCAGACCTATTTTTACATTTTTATTTGGAAACAGGGTCTCCTAAGCCAGCGTGCGCAGCTGGCTTCGAACCTGCGTGATCCTCCTGTCTCTGCCTCCCAAGCGCGGGGATTACAAGTGTGCGCCACCACACCCGGCATCATTCATTTATTTGTTAAAAGAAAATTGCAGCATGGAAAGAAAAGCCAACAATTGATAAAACTCAATGGCTGCAAACACCATGCCTATGGGAACTCTGTCCTCCTGCTTCGGAGGTTTAGGGTAGGTGACTCACTCAGTTACTTAGTGTCAGGGCAGAGAGGAGGCTGTGAGCACTGCCCAGCTAGGCACCAAGGCAAGAGAGAGGTGGTTGCAGTCAGACTAGGTGGTCTGACCCTCTAAGTAGCATCCTTCTTGATACTAGATTGATTGTCACTTTGTCCTAGACTCCTCAGTCACATGCTAGGCAACCCTCTTGTGCCCCATGCTTTATGGCTTTGATCCTAGGTGGAATGAGGAAGAAAATCACCCTGAAAATTCAGCATTTTCTCTGTTTCTGCAAATCTTCAGGAGGACCTACAAGGAGGATGGATCTACAAGGGGGTAGACGGATGACCCCCAAAGGACCTGGTTGCCCTTCTTTCAGTCTGATGAAGGGACATTATGTTAATTGGTCCCAATGAAGGATCCTAAACACTTCACTTCATTAAAATCTCACCACCAATTCTATTCCATACTAGGGCTGCTAATGAAGTGGGAGATCTGCTTGCAAATCTGAGCCAATGTGAACTACTCTGGTTCCCATTGGAGAAGATGCAAGTGGCTTGTGTGAGCTGAGTAGCCTTATAGAAAACCCAATCTCATAATCAAAGTCTCTGTAATTCAGTCTCAATTACTCTGTGGCGTCTCACTGCACCAGCCAGATGCAAAATTTGCCCTGCATTTGGTAAATTACTCACCTCCCTCCCAAGAAGCACACTATAGGAATTTCATTCCATTTTCCATATGCTGCCCCTTATTTTCTTTTCCTGAGAGGTGATTTCCTAATTGGATCACTCTTTCCTCCAGCAACCTTGAGGACCCAGTTAGAGCCCAAGGAGGGAAGCGCTGGGAGAAAGTTTCCTGCTTGTAGGTCAAGATCTTTGCATCTAAGTAAGTATCACAGTGACTTGGATGGAACTGGAGTGGATATATTTACCTTAATCCTGGGTCTGTGAGCAACCTAGTAATTGTTCATAGACTTTTAGCATTGACTGGTCTCCTTAAGTTGGTGTTCTTTCTGAAAGGACAGGAACATAATTTTAGCCTCAATAGGTTATGTTGTTTGTTATTTACTCAAAGGTATTAGGCAGCACCTAAACTGTGCACTAGCTCCTGAGGAATAATATGAGAAGCTTTTTCCTCCTTTAAGTATTCTCCAAAGGGTTAGGAAAATATGATATCTGTAGCCAGATATAAGTTTTAAAATAAGATACAGGATGGATCAGGCCAAATTTAGCTTGGTAAACCTTAATGAGGAAGCATGTTGTCAGGACCAAGAGGTGCCCAATGAGCTCCTGGCCCACTGGTCTCATGCTGTGAGGGCTCAGAAAAGCTCTTCAGCTCCCTTATACTCAGTATCCGTATCTGTAAAATGGGGGAAAGTATACCTGCCTCGCAAAGTTGTGAAAATAAAATGAGATGCGCTTTGTGAAATGTACTTTGTAAATGCTAACATGCTTTACAAATATAAGTTATTTTGGGTTAAAATGAAATATTAGACCAGAGCTTTGTTTGCTACATTCCTCTCACTTCTCCTGATCCCAGCTACTTAGAGCAAATCTCTTGGCCCTAAAGTCAAATGTCAGAAAAGGTCCCCACTGTGCTTTGTGAGTTGCAAAACAAATCCTTCTTCAAGCGAACGAGGCCCATTCTATTTTCTTCTCTCTTTGCATGGAGAGCAGTGATAACTCCGATTGATAGGTGTTCAAAGTTTTGCTGTTTAAAAATCAGCTTTTATGATTGTGGTAATGGTTGCCCAACTCTGTGAACAAACCAAAACCCAAACCTGCGCGATCCTCCTGTCTCTGCCTCCCAAGTGCGGGGATTACAAGCATGTGCCACCACGCCCGGCTATAATATACTATTATATATGGCATAATATACACTGCATATATTATTTATATATAATATAGTATGTCATATATATCCAATAAGAGATATGTATGTTATATAAAATATAACATATTTCATAATATAATACGTAATATAATATAATATATATTAATATAATATAATATATAATATAATATAATAGTACATATAATATATGGTCTAGGTATTTATATGTATTATATTATATATAAAAGATCTGTATTAAAGCCAGTAGATATATCTATATTTATACATGATATATAACATTTGCATAATATCTCTTTAATATATTTAAATTATATAATGAATATTATATACATATTTTGTACATCTATTGATTCTATGCATATACACATAAATATAAATATATATTCATATATATGTACACAGAGAGAAAGAGACCATAAGGAATTGGCTCATGTATTTATGGAGGCTGAAAAGTTCAGGATCTGCACTTGGCAAATTGGTGATCCATAAGAACCAAGTCTGAGGGCCTGGGAGTCTGGAGGGCTGATGGTATACATTTGGGCCTACATCTGAGTCTGAAGGCAGAGGAAAAGTAATGGCCCAGTTCAGGGACATGTAGAGAGAATGAATTCTCTTACTCCACCTTTTGTGAATTCTTTCTTACAAAGCCTTTTTTTTATTCAGGCCTTTAATGGATCTGATGAGGCCCACCTACAATAGGGAGGGGAATTTCTTTACTCAGTCTACTGATTCAAGTGTTAAAATCATCCAGAAACACACAGACACTTTCAGAATAATGTTTAGCTAAATATTTGGTCACCCTGTGGACCAGTCTAGTTGACACATAAAATTAACTATCCCAGACACCAAGGCTCAGAGTCATACAGCATTTAAGTGCCAGATGTAGGATTGGAGCACAGATTTTCTTAGTACAGATTCTCCTTGCTCCAGTATGGTCACACTACATCACACTACCTCCCTGTGATTACACTTTCTTTGTTGGTCAAAGGGAAACTCAGATGAGAGCACAGAACATTTCACAATCCCATTATGTTAGGACAACTTGAAATCTTTTTTTTTAATGGTGTTGGGGATGAAATACAGGGGCCTTCTACCTCTGGGCTACACTCCCAGACCTATTTTATATTTTATTTGGAAACAGGGTCTCACTAAGTTGCTGAGAGCCTCACCAAGTAGCTGAGGCTGGCTTTGAACCGGTGTGATCCTCCAGTCTCAGCCTCCCAAGTACTGGGATTACAAGCTTGTGCCACCACACTCTGATAACCTGAAATCTTGAAGAAGAATCAGCTGTACAGCCCAGCAGTTCATGTTTGAGCCATGTTAAAGGGTGAGCACAAACTGCTCTCAGGAAACTCACCTATAATATACAAGACCAAGTTCTACTCAAGAAAGGGCTCCATAAAAGTGTGATCTGAGATTGCTTCTTCTTGTTGATAATCATCACAGGATTGCATAAGGAGGTAGATCAATTCAGGACTCTTCTGGAGGAGGTGGCCCTTGAAGTTTAAGAATGAGAGTAGGTGGGGAGACAAGGACTCTATAATTCAAGTTGACTAAGATTCAAAGAAGTGGAAAGAGAGGTGAGTGTATGTGTTCACCTACTTTACTGAATACGTATTCTTCTATTCTACTATATGTACAAGATAAATTTGGAATAGATCTAATGACTATAAGTCAATACTTATATCATGTGGCATTACATGTGTTTTGATTTCTGCTTTGTGAAAAACTTAAATCTTCATAGCAATTTTTTTAAGTAGTGTCTCCATCTGGGTTTGCCAGAAAGCACAGCCTGAGATAATAGCTTATGTGATGCTAATTTATTAGGGCATGCAATCCTAGAGAGTAGAAGTGAGGGAAGATGGGGGTAAGCAGGAAAAGGGAGAATACCAATACATGGATTCATAATTGTGTCGGCTGTTGCTATATGTGGCTGATTACCTGATTTCATGGTGTAGCTCTCTGAGAGGCTGTATAAATTGCATCTCATACATTCCATCTGATAGGAAATGGAAAATAATTTATCCACTGATTTCCTCCTCCCATTAGTCAAAGGTTGGCCCCCTAGAGTGCTAACAGACTCACATTTTTGGGTTTCAAATGTGTGAGTACCAAGCAGGACCCTATAGTGTTGTAACCTTGGGAGCAATAGTAAATCCCTTTGATAAGAGGTGAGGTGCAGGTGTAACTTGGAGTACTGTAAGGTTCATCTACCTGAAGTTAGTCAAAGATCAGAGTTGGGTAACTCTGAATGACTTCAGTGATGACTGGAGGTAGAGACAGGAGATAAGATCCAATAAAATTCAATGGGGGGTGGGGTATTTGGCACAGCCCAACCCTTGCACTACCTAAAACTTCTAATTCTCCTGATTGTATCTGCCTCCCACTTTCCACCTGGAGCCTCCATTTTCATGAGAACAAAATGACCTCAATTCTCAGAGAATGGGGCTCAGGTTTAATCAATCCTTTTCAATGATGGATGACAGGTTCAACTTCTAAAGAGTGAAATCAAGAATGATAGTGAAGTTCGCTATAGCCCCCACTGTTAGTTTTAGTTTCATACCATAATTGATACTCATTATCTCTTTCCTCCATCATCTATTATGTCTAGATTTTTCTCAAACCTGGCCAGCTTTTTTATTGGTCTGTATTGCTCACCATTTGGGATGGTCCAGTCTCATCTCCAAGAAGCCTGAGCTCTTGCCAAGCCAGGGCTGACGCAGCTTCCCATCTACCAGTGGTACTTGTTACAGAAGCATTAGAGATTTTCTTATAAGATATCATGGGTTTTCAACATATTCTCTACCACCGTCTCCTGATGCCATTTTTTAGAAGTAGCTCTAGCACCTCATAGTAAGCAGGTTTCATTTATTCTTCATCTGTTGGTCTGTTGATACAAGGGCCCCACAGTTAACATATGATAGTTACAGTTTCAAGTTCAGTGTGGGCCTTACTGTGTTTCCAAAACAAAGCATGCAGCATTGCCCCTCTGTAGACAGGACTTCTAACCTAGTAGAACATAAGAAGGAAAAATGGGTCACTGAGAGAGTACAATAAAATTGCAAGTATCGCCTCAGTCTAGAGTTTTAAGTGAAACTTTAGTAGTCATTCCCTAAATCTGCAAGGCCAACAGTTTGCCAGGTGGGGATACTGGGGTACATGAAAGAACAATAAATCCCATGATCATGTGCCCATTGTCACATCTCCTTTGCTGGAAAATAAGTCCTTTGGTCTTATGTGTATGGATTTGTTGATAAATTAGGTGTAAATAAGCTATGAGAAGATGGCGACGGAGGAAAGCGGCACTTACAAGTCCCGCTAACAACCCAACTCTACTACCACAAAACCAGCGCCTTTCAGAGCCAGAAAACACCACCAGCAAAGAAATAAAAACGGTAACTACAAGGGACAGAGAAAAAGGGCTGGAAAAACAAGACACCAGAAAAAAACCAGCCCGAAGTGCCGCGCCCGCGCAGCGCTGAGCGGCCAGAGCCGCAGCGCGGATTGGGGGGAGCCGCAGAGTGGAGCGGCCTGCCGCGTCGCGGAACCGCCAGAGCGGCCGGAGTGGCCAGACCCGCGGTGCAGAGCAGCCGAAGCCGCGGTTCAGAGCAGCCGAGTAGAGCGGCCAGAACAGCCAAGCGGAGTGGCCAGAACAGCCGGAGCAGCCAGAGCCGCAGCGCGGATTGCCTGGAGCGGCCACGTGGAGTGGCCAGAGCCGCGGAGTGGAGCGGCTGGAGCAGCCGGAGCGGAGCGGCCAGAACAGCTGAGCGGAGCGGCCAGAGCAGCCGAGCAGAGCGGCCAGAACAGCCGGAGCGGAGCGGCCAGAACAGTCGGAGCAGCCAGAGCCGCGTTGCGGAACGGCCGGAGCGGCCGGAGTGGCCAGACCCGCGGTGCAGAGCAGCCAGAGCCGGGCGCAGAGCGGCCGGAGCGGAGCGGCCTACATCTCCCCTAGCAGCACCAGGCTCCAGAGAGGAGGGAGACTCAAAACAGAGCTCAAATCCAGAGAGGAGGTACTTTGGCCTCGCGGCCTAGGACGCAGAAGCAGCGTCTTACTGCTGGCGGCAGTGGTGAGTTCACCGGACAGCCCTAGACCAATCCATTCAACCAGCCACCAGGAGCCTGAGAGGAGCGGTTGACAGCAAGCTGAGGTGAGCAGGTGCTGAACAGCCGGGCGGCAGTCAGCAGTTTTGTTGGTGCAGGGAACATCTAAAGCTCCCAAGGGCCGAGCACAGCACAACTGGCAGGGACTCAGAGCGGAGTTCAAAACCAGAGAAGAAATACGCCGCATCACGGCCAAGGGCGTGGCAGTGGTGCCATATTGCCAGTGGCGGCAGCAGCGAATCCACCAAGTTCACTACAGCTCCATCAGCGCACTCAATAACCGTGAGTCAAATTGTGACCCCTAGGGAAGAAATCCCAGTACTGCGCTCCCAGGGACTTGCGCAGATAGTCTCCCTGGGTCGGAGATTTTAGCAGTGCAGCCCAGGGGGGGAGTGGCAGTGGCAGAGATATCATACCATAGTCACAACTCCCCACTGGAGAACGCCCAACTTGGCACTCCCCACAGTCTAAGCAGCCTTGATTGACTCCCTGGGTCTGAGACTTTGTGATACAAACCAGTTAAGGAGTAGTGGTGACTGAGATACCACAGACACGAGATCCAGAGCATCTTAAGTGAACTCGTAGTGACTCGGGGAAGAACCCAGAGAAGGCACAAACTTCCAAAATCATGGGAAAGAGAAATAACAATGGAGCAGTGAATGCCAACAACCCCACAACATCAGAATCTGATAACACAGAAATCCAAAGATCTCTAGAAGATCAAATTAGGAAAATAACTTTAGAAATAATAGAGGACTTTCGAAAAGAATTTAGAGAGAGTCAAAAAGAGATAAAGGATGCAATTAATGAAGTAAAGGCCTCAATCCAAAGTATAAACAACAGATTAGACCACATGGAGAATAGAATCTCGCTCCTTGAAGATGATCATTCTAAAAATGAACGCATAGTTTCTAATTTAGAAAAAAAAACCCGACAGCAGGAATCTGACATTGAAGAAATATGGGCCCATTTCAAGAGAGCTAACCTAAGAATAATTGGAATAGAGGAGGGAAAAGAAGGTGAAACCAAAGGGATCAACAATCTCTTCAAGGAAGTAATAGCAGAAAATTTTCCAAACATAGAGCAAGAGGTCGATACACAGATCCAGGAAACTTATAGAACTCCCTTTAGACAGGATCAGAGAAGAGGATCCCCACGCCACATAATTGTCAAAATGACTAATGTGGAAGCCAAGGAGAGAATCTTAAAGGCAACAAAAACAAAAGGCCACGTGACATACAGAGGCAAACCAATTAGAATCACTCCAGACTTCCCAAACCAAGTTATGAAAGCCAGAAGGGCTTGGAGTAACATATTCCAAACTCTGAAAGAAAACAACTTCCAGCCAAAAATTTCCTACCCAGCAAAACTATCCATCAAATTAGATGGGGAAATAAGAAGCTTCCATGACAAACAGCAACTGAAGGAATTTATGTCTTCAAAACCAGCGCTAGAGAAAATACTCAAGGAGATTAACTGCAAAGAGGAAATGGGTAATACACGCCAGAACCAAAGAAACAAGAATTCCCATCCAGCAGACAACTAAGCAAAGAAGAATAAACAGTATCTTAAACAGAAATAAGATCTTAACATGTTGGGAATTAAAAATTATCTCTCTATAATCACACTTAATGTAAACGGCCTCAACTCCCCAATAAAAAGACATAAAGTGGCAAAATGGATTAAAAGCCAGAATCCATCCATCTGCTGCTTACAAGAAACACACCTTACAAGTAAAGATAGGAACAAACTCAAGGTAAAGGGCTGGAGCAAGGTAATCCATGCTAATGGTACTCGAAGACAAGCAGGAGTAGCAACTATGATATCAGACAAGTTAGACTTCAAACCCAAACTTATTAGAAGAGACAAAGAAGGTCACATCTTACTGGTAAAAGGAATAGTCCAGCAAGAGGAAATAACAATAATCAACATCTATGCCCCAAACATAGGGGCAGCTACTTTCATAAATCAAACTCTTTGTGATATGAAGTCACACATAAATCCCAACACAATAATACTGGGAGACTTCAACACACCTCTCACAATACTAGACCGATCTTCCAGACAAAGGGTCAGTAAAGATGTCTCAGAACTAAAGAACACCATTAACCAAATGGACCTGTTGGACTCATATAGAATATTTCACCCAACTACAGCAGAGTTTACATTTTTCTCAGCTGCTCATGGAACCTTCTCCAAAATAGATCACATCCTGGGACACAAAATGAGCACTAGCAAATTTAAAAAATGTTACATACTTCCCTGTGTCATTTCAGACCATAATGGAATGAAACTAGAAATCAACTATAAGAAGACTCAGAGAAACAACATAAACATGTGGAGACTGAACACCACACTTCTGAATGAAGAATGGGTCATAGAAGATGTAAGAGGTGAAATCAAGAAATTTCTAGAAACAAATGAAAATAAAGAAACAACATATCAAAACCTCTGGGACACTTTGAAGGCAGTATTAAGAGGAAAATTTATAGCACTGAGTGCTCACATAAGAAAAACAGAAAATCTTCAAATAAATAGCCTTATGACACACCTCAAAGCCCTTGAAAAGCAGGAACAATTGAACCCCAAAGCCAGCAGAAGACGGGAAATTATTAAAATTAGAGCAGAAATTAACGAAATAGAGAATAAAAAAACAATACAGAAAATCAACAAAACTAAAAGCTGGTTTCTTGAAAAAATTAACAAGATTGATAAACCATTAGCCAACCTAACTAAAAAAAAGAGAGAATCAACCCAAATTATGAAGATAAGGGATGAAAAAGGAGACATTACTACTGACAGCGTAGAAATCCAGAGGATTATCAGAAACTACTTTGAAAAACTATACTCCAACAAAATAGAAAACCTGGAGGAAATCGACAACTTCCTAGATAAATACAACCTTCCTAAACTGAGTCAAGAAGATATAGAACACTTAAACCAACCAATAACAATTAAAGAGATTGAAACAGCAATAAAGAGCTTACCATCAAAGAAAAGCCCAGGACCAGATGGTTTCCCAAGTGAATTCTATAAAACCTTTATAGGAGAACTAATCCCAATACTACTCAAACTATTTCGGGAAATAGAAAAAACCGGGACTCTCCCAAATACATTCTATGAAGCCAACATCACACTAATACCCAAACCGAATAAAGACAGTTCAAGGAAGGAAAACTACAGGCCTATATCTCTGATGAACTTGGATGCAAAACTATTAAACAAAATACTAGCAACACGCATTCAAAACCACATCAAGAAAATCATTCACCATGACCAGGTAGGGTTCATCCCAGGGATGCAAGGCTGGTTCAATATACGAAAATCAATCCATGTAATTCATCATATAAACAGAATCAAAGACAAAAACCACATGATCATCTCAATAGATGCTGAAAAAGCATTTGATAAAATTCAACATCCATTTATGATAAAAACACTGCAGAGAATTGGAATAGAAGGAACATATCTCAACATTATTAAGGCAATCTACAATAAGCCCACTGCCAACATCATATTAAATGGGGAAAAACTTCAAGAATTCCCCCTAAAAACTGGAACGAGACAAGGATGTCCACTATCACCACTTCTCTTCAATATAGTACTAGAGACTCTAGCCAGAGCAATAAGGCAAGAAAAGGAAATCAAAGGAGTACAAATAGGAAAAGAAGAACTCAAGCTTTCACTATTTGCAGATGACATGATACTATACTTAGAAAACCCAACAAACTCAACCAAAAGACTTATAGAACTGATCAACAAATTCAGCAAGGTATCTGGATACAAAATCAATCTTAAAAAATCAGAAGCTTTCCTGTACACCAACCATAAATCCACTGAAAAAGAAATTCAGAAAACACTTCCACTCAGGATCTCCCACAAAAAAATAAAATACCTAGGAATAAACTTGACCAAGGAGGTAAAAGATCTCTACAAAGAAAATTATAAAACACTGAAAAAAGAAATCGAAGAAGATCTTAGAAGATGGAAAGACCTTCCATGTTCATGGATTGGCAGAATAAATATTATTAAAATGGCCATACTCCCAAAACTGATCTACAGATTTAATGCAATGCCCATTAAACTACCAAGATCATTCCTCACAGACATAGAAAAATCAGTCCTTAAATTTATCTGGAATAACAAAAATCCCAGAATAGCCAAGGTAGTTCTCAGCAACAAAAACCACGCAGGAGGAATCACAATACCTGACTTTAAACTATACTACAAAGCCATTGTAATAAAAACAGCATGGTACTGGCAAAAGAACAGATATATAGACCAATGGAGCAGAATAGAAGACCCAGAAACAAGTCCACACACTTTCAGCCAATTGATTTTTGACAAAGGGGCCAAAAACATACACTGGAAAAAAGATAGCCTCTTTAACAAATGGTGTTGGCAAAACTGGTTAAACATATGCAGAAAATTGGATGTTAATCCCACTTTTTCACCCTGTACAAAAGTCAACTCACGATGGATCAAAGACTTGGAAATTAAACCAGAGACTTTGAAGCTCCTTGAAGAGGGCATAGGTCCAACACTACAACACATAGGCACAGACAAACATTTCCTCAACAAGACCCCAAAAGCACAACAAATTAAAAGGAGAATCAATACATGGGATTGCATGAAACTGAAGAGCTTCTGTTCAGCAAAGGAAACTATCAAGAATCTCAATCGAGAGCCAACAGAATGGGAGAAGATTTTTGCCACCTACACCACTGATAGAGGACTAATATCTAGAATATACAGAGAACTCAAGAAACTCAACACTAAGAAAACAAAACATCCAATAACAAAATGGGCAAATGAACTAAATAGACACTTCACAAAAGAAGAAATTCAAATGGCCAATAAATGCATGAAAAAATGCTCAACATCACTGGCAATCAGAGAGATGCAAATCAAAACTACCCTGAGATTTCACCTAACTCCAACTAGAATGGCCATCATTCAAAACACAAACAACAACAGATGCTGGCGAGGATGTGGAGAAGTGGGAACTCTAAGACATTGTTGGTGGGATTGCAAATTAGTGCAACCACTTTGGAAAACAGTATGGAGAATCCTCAGAAGAATGGGAACAAATCTACCATTTGATCCAGCAATACCACTGTTGGGTATCTACCCAAAAGAAAAGAAACCAAACTATCAAACTAATGCATGTGTATCTATGTTCATAGCTGCACAATTCACCATAGCCAAACTATGGAACCAGCCAAGATGTCCATCAACAGATGAATGGATTACAAAACTGTGGGATATGTACACAATGGAATTTTACTCAGCCATCAAAAAAAACTCAATTACATCATTTTCAGGGAAATGGATGGAGCTGGAGGACATTATGCTAAGTGAGATTAGTCAGGCACAAAAAATAAGAAATCAGATGCTTTCCCTAATATGTGAGAGCTAGGGAGAAATGGGTCATAGGAGGAACTCTTGGAAAAGCATCAGTAACTTTTAACTCTGTTTACATTGTCTTTGGATATACAATATTTTTTTATTTTTTAAGGGAGTTTATTTACCCATTTGTTGCCTGTGCCATTGAAATCATATCCAAGAAATCACTTCCAATTTCAATGTTGTGAGGTTTTATGACCCAGATTTTCTTCTAAAAGCTGATAGTATTAAGATTTATATTTAGGTCCTTTATCTATTTTGAGTTAATATTTGTATATGTGTTAGGTAAGGGTCCAATTTTATTATTTTTCATTTATTATTATTTTTCAACAATATTTAGTTAAAAGACTAGTATTTCCTCCACCAAAAGTTCATGGAAACCTTGTCAAAAATAACTTGACAATGTATGGAAGAATTTATCTCTAGGCTTTTATTTAGCTCCAATGGGTTATATATCTGCCTTTAGAACAGTACTACACTGTTTCAATTATTGTAGCTTTATATGGTTTGAAATCAGAAAATATACATCTTCTAGCTTTGTTCTTCTTTGAGACTGTTTTGGGTATCTAGAGCCCATATTCCATATCAGGATAGATTTTTTTCTGAAAAATAAATAAATAAATGTATGATAGTTTCACCTAAAAAAAAAAAAAGAAAAAAAAATATTCTCTGGTAAGAAAGAAAGCAAAAAGAAATATTGAAATGTTATCTTTAAGTCATCAAAAGTTTGGTACCAGACAAATGAAACTGTTA
This sequence comes from Muscardinus avellanarius, assembly GCF_963383645.1. Taxonomy (NCBI): domain Eukaryota; kingdom Metazoa; phylum Chordata; class Mammalia; order Rodentia; family Gliridae; genus Muscardinus; species Muscardinus avellanarius. The sequence continues at coordinate 100,984,680 of NC_137788.1, read as the reverse complement.
TGTGAGATTATCAATGTTAATATTGTATAAATTGCTATAATACTAGATGTCAACCACTAAGCCAAGCGTGGGAAGGAGGGATGGGGAGGGAATGGGGTGGGGATCGGGTAGGGGCTAACTGGGCGATGTGTGCATGTATGTCTACAAAAGTATCTTATTTATACCACTATGATGTATGAATACATTGCACCAATAAAAAATAAATTTAAAAAAAATAAATAAATAAAAAAAAAAAAAAAAAAAAGAAACAGCCCAGCCACATCTGTACAAATCAGAATGCTGGGCCTCAGCTCTTTACTCTATTTTCCGTATTAACTGAATAAAATCTGTTTTTACCACTTTAAAAAAAAAAATAAATAAATAAATAAGCTATGAGTGCTGGTGCTCAGAAGATATTAACCAATAATAAAGGACTCCTGCCCCCTCCATGGTGGAAAAAGTCCAATATAATAGAGATCTCTGGGTCACAAGTTCATGTAAGTTATTTATGTATTTTAAGATTGCTTGGGCATGATTCCAGTGGAGTTGGTCCACAACCAAATGTTTAATCTTTTTGAGGACCAGCACTGCATCAAAGCATCAGCGCAGTGGCAGTGTATAACTCAGCCTTGCTGAGTGGGAGTCCATGGCTTCTAGCATTACTACCATGTTCACTCTGCCTAATGGGCTCATCGAGCCAGCACTGGTGTGGCTGAAGAGAGGCTTGGAAACAATCACGAGATGAGGCACCTCTGTACTTGACTACTGAAAGCCTTTCTACAGTGATTGTTCACTGGAGAGTATTAACTTGAGCACAAAGATCTACATGCTTTACTCCTATTCCTTTAGAATTAGCTTCCAATTTTCCAATCTTGCAATATATTCTGAATCAAGACTATCTTCACCAGCTTCATTTACCACCACAGACCATACCACTTTCATCTGTCACCTTAGATCATCCTTTTCAACCCCAGACTAACCAGCTGAGTCATTTACCAATGCCAAGGAGTTTCTACGTATGTATGTTTATATATATACTATATACTTTTTTTTTTTGGTGGTGGTATTGGGGGTGGAATCCAGAGCCTTTCTACCTCCGGGCTATACTCCCAGACCTTTCTTATATTTTTATTTGGAAACAGGGTCTCACTAAGTTGCTGAAAGCCTCACTAAGTAGCTGAGGCTGGCTTCGAACCCATGCGATTCTCCTGTCTCAGCCTCCCAAGCGCAGGGATTACAAGCGTGTGCAACCACGCCCAGCTATATACTTTTTTTTCTTTTTTTTTCTTTTTTTTCTTTTCTTAAATTTTTATTGGTGCACTGTATTCATACATCATAATGGTATAAAGAAAATACTTTTGTAGACATACATGCACACATCGCCCAGTTAGCCCCTACCCGATCCCCGCCCCATTCCCTCCCCATCCCTCCTTCCCATGCTTGGCTTAGTGGTTGGCATCTAGTTTTATAGCAATTTATCAAATTAATGATGATAATCTCACATAACAGTTTCATTTGTCTGATACTAAGCTTTTGATGACTTAAAGATAACATTTCAATATTTCTTTTTGCTTTCTTTCTTACCAGAGATTTTTTTTTCTTTTTTTTTTTTTAGGTGAAACTATCATACATTTATTTATTTATTTTTCAGAAAAAATCTATCCTAATATGGAATATGGACTCTAGTTACCCAAAACAATCTCGAAGAAGGACAAAGCTAGAAGATGTATATTTTCTGATTTCAAACCATATAAAGCTACAATAATTGAAACAGTGTAGTACTGTTCTAAAGTCAGATATATAAACCACTGGAGTTAAATAAAAGCCTAGAGATAAATTCTTCCATATATTGTCAAATTATTTTTGACAAGGTTTCCACAAACATTTGGTTGTGGAAATAATAATCTTTTAACTAAATATTGTTGAAAAATAATAATTACATGAAAAAGAATAAAATTGGACCCTTACCTAACACCATATACAAATATTAACTCAAAATAGATAAAAGACCTAAATATAAATCTTAATACTATAAACTTTTAGAAGAAAATCTGGGTCATAAAACCTCACAACATTGAAATTGGCAGTGATTTCTTGGATATGATTTCAATGGCACAGGCAACAGAAGGGTAAACAAACTCCCTAAAAAATAAAAAAAATATTGTATATCCAAAGACAATGTAAACAGAGTTAAAAGTTACTGATAGAATGGGATAAAATATTTCCCAATGCTGTATCTGAAGGTATATTAATATTCCAACTAGAAATCCTAAAATTAGCAACAATAAAAGCAAACAATACAATTTAGAGATAGGTAAAAGACTAACATAAATAACGAATCTCCACAGATAACCAGTCTTAGTTGTCTGTTGGATGGAAAATCTTGTTTCTCTGGTTCTGGTGTGTGTTACCTATTTCTTCTTTGTAGTTAATCTCTTTAAGTATTTTCTCTAGCGCTGGTTTTGAAGACATAAATTCCTTCAGTTTCTGTTTGTCGTGGAAGCTTCTTATTTCCCCATCTAATTTGATAGAAAGTTTTGCTGGGTAGGAGATTTTTGGCTGGAAGTTGTTTTCTTTCAGAGTTTGGAATATGTTACTCCAAGCCATTCTGGCTTTCATGACTTGGTTTGGGAAGTCTGGAGTGATTCTAATTGGTTTGCCTCTGAATGTCACTTGGCCCTTTGTTTTTGTTGCCTTTAAGATTCTCTGCTTGGCTTCCACATTGGTCATTTTGACAATTATGTGGTGTGGGGATCCTCTTCTCTGATCCTGTCTAAAGGGAATTCTATAAGTTTCCTGGACCTGTGTATCGACCTCTTGCTCTATGTTTGGAAAATTTTCTGCTATTACTTCCTTGAAGAGATTGTTGATCCCTTTGGTTTCACCTCCTTTTCCCTCCTCTATTCCAATTATTCTTAGGTTAGCTATCTTAAAATGGGCCCATATTTCTTCAATATCAGATTCCTGCTGTCGGATTTTTTTTTTCTAAATTAGAAACTATGCGTTCATTTTTGGAGTGATCATCTTCTAAGAGCGAGATTCTATTCTCCATGTGATCTAATCAGTTGTTTGTACTTTGAATTGAGGTCTTTACTTCATTAATTGCATCCTTTATCTCTTTTTGGCTCTCTCTGTTTCTTTCCTGATTTGATCTTCTAGAAATCTCTGAATTTCTGTGTTATCAGGTTCTGATGTTGTGGGGTTGTGGGCATTCATTGCTCCATTGTTATTCCTCTTTCCCATGATTTCAGAAGTTTGTGCCTTCTCTGGGTTCTTCCCTTGGGTCACTACAACTTCACTTAAGGTACTCTGGATTTCGAGTTTGTTGTGTCTCAGTCACCACTACTCCTTTACTGGGTTGTATTGCAGAGTCTCAGACCCTGGGAGTAAATCGAGGCTGCTTAAGACCATGGGGGGTACCAGGTTGGGCGTTCTCCTATGGTGTGGTATCTCTGCCACCACCACTCCCCCACTGGGTCAGGTCCCTGGGAGCACAGTACTGGGATTTTTCCTCTAGGGACCACAATTTGACTCACTGTTGTTGAGTGCACCGATGGAGCTGTAGTGGACTCGGTGAATTAGCTGTTGCTGCCATCAGTGGCAATATGGCGCCGCTGCCACACCCTCGGCTGTGAGGCTGGTGTATTTCTTCTCTGGTTTTGAGCTCCACTCTGAGTTTCTGCAGGGTGTGCTGAGGCCAGCCTCTGGGAGCTTAAGATGGTCCCTGTGCCGAGAAATCTGCCGAATTCCTCCCGGCTGATCCGCAGCGGCTCACCTCAACTCGCTGTCTGCCGCTCTTCTCTGGAGCTTGGTGGGCTGTTGAGTGCATTGGTCTGGTGCCGTCCGGTGAGGTCGCCGCTGCCGCCGGTAGTAAGGTGCTGCTGCCATGTCCTCGGGCGTGAGGCCAGCTTATCTCCTCTTTGGTTCTGAGCTCCGTTATGAGTTCCCCTCCTCTCTGGAGCCTGGTGCTGCAATGGAAAATGGCACCCGCCGCCTCGCCCCATGGCTCCAGCTGTAGCACTGCGGTCTGGTTTCTTCCTGGTGTCTCATTTTTCCAGCCCTCTTTTTCTCTGTCCCTTGTAATTACATTTTTTGTTTCTCTGCTGATGGTGTTTTCTGGCTATGAAAGGTGCTGATTTTGTGGTAATAGAGACTGGTTGTTAGCGGGGCTCGTAAGCTCCGCTTTTCTCCGTTGCCATCTTCGCGGAAGTCCTTTTTTTTTTTTCAATCACTTTGTCCTCCATTCAAATGAATGAACAAGTGTACTGTTTCTAGGTCTGTTTCCTGGGAGTATTTTTTTTCTCCATCACATATTTAGGGCCATTACTAATGGAGTTCATTTTCAGTTAGTATGAGTATGCTGGTTTGTTTGTTTGTTTGTTTTTGGTGGCACTGGGGATGGAAGCCAGGTGCCTTCTACCTCTGGGCTACACTACCAGACCTATTTTATATTTTATTTGGAAACAGGGTCTCTTAAGCCAGCTGAGGCTGGCTTCAAACCTGCATAATCCTCCTGTCTCAGCCTCCCAAGTGCAGGGATTACAAGTGTGCGCCACCATGCCCAGCAAGTATGCTGTTTTAAGTCATCTCTAGACCTGGCCTCTGTCATTTGGTTTTAGGAAATCCTCATAAGGCCACAGGTTTGAATCTGAGAGAGATATTGGTTCGTTATAGGTAGATAATGTAGGGCTCTGGGCCACAAGTTCAGGCAATTTATTTATGTATTTTGAGATTTCCTGAGTCTTATTCAAAAAACATGATTTCTATTACATAGTTGATTATTGCTGTGTTCCCCTGACCTCATGGCTTGGTGGGCCTGACAAGAATCAGCTTGTGATGGTTAGCTCAGGTCACACAGTCATTGGCATCCCACAGTCAGGCATCTAGTTTCTGCTAGGGTTTTCAGTAGTATACTAAAAGCTGGTTTTCAAATGGAAATGAGTTTTCTTTTTATAGAAGTTACAGCTTTTTTCCAGAATCTTAAGTTCTGTACTTTAACTCTCCAATTAACGCTTTTACAACAGGAACAACCTTATCCACTACAGATATCTCAAACACCATCAGATGTGCTGAGTCATACTTCTCCAGGAGCAGGAAGATTTTTCTGCCACTGGGGCTGTTGCAGAATTCTCTTATTTTTGGCCTTATTTGAAATTGACAGCTTTCTGAGTCATTCAAAATTCTGACCAGAGTAGTATTCCCTAATGTATATTCTACCCCCAAATCCAAAGTCCAACAAGCATGGTGTCTTTTCTTTTAGTAGTAGAAAGTACATAGTACAGCAACTGTCCTTTACATTAGAGGGAATTACCTAGGTGTGCCCCAAACCATCAGACCTTGAAATTTCACCAATGTCAGGCCCTTGAATCTTCCTAAGTTTTTTTCTCACGCTTTAATATTCATGTGTTTTATGAGGGCATCTAGAGTACTTGTCACTTTCTGCTGCTCAGTGAGTCCACTTAGCAAGACATCATATAGTGAGCCATGATGAGATTCTGCAGAATTCCATGATTATAGAGATCCATATGGACTGTCTTGCGATGGAGAGAAGGAAAGGACCTAGCTTGTCTTAATAAAGACCATCAGTTTATCTTAATAAAGATAGCACATCCACCACAAAAATACTATAATTAAAACTACCACTTCCTTGAGTTTATGTTAGTTCAAAATAAAATTGCTTTAGTCATCTGACTTATTTTTCTTTGTTTTTTTTATTTTTTGTTTGTTTGTTTTTGCAGACTATACAGATAAATGAAGATATAATGAAACCACCACCCATACATCTTTAAAGCCTTTGATGTAGTGCTAACCTCTGAGATTTCTTTGGGACTATGCTTCTAATTATTATTTTGGTAAGAGTAGAATGTAGGAAGTTGGCCAATTTTAGAAGCTTCTACTCCTCCATTACTGCCATAGCGACCCTTATCACAGGTCAGGGAACCAATGTGAGGACTCCACAGCTGCCTCTACACCAGTTACACTTGGGGACCAGAGATAAAGCCATAAAAATGTGTCTGCAGACCCAATGAACTCATTGTGAGACAGACTACAGACAGGATTCTACTCATCACCTGGGCTCCACAAACTCCTTCTCTAACTTTAGGACTGGGGTGACATTTCGAGTTCCTAAGTCAGAACTCATATCAAGTCATGTCAGAACCCATATCGAACAGTTCCCGAAAAGCCAAGGTATTCTCTTGAGGATACATTGGCAAATGGCCACATGTTTTCATTGGGATTGGTCAGAGGAATATTTTGCATGTATACGAGTGGTGGCACTGCAGAATCCTGCCTAAAGGAAATTCAGTCTTCAACCAGTCTTCTTAGATCAAGAAAATAAAAGAGGTACCATGGTTTTTTTCATTTTGATGGCTGAATGACTTTTTGTGTGTAGATAAGCTAAGAAGCAACCCAGATGATTCTAGAAACACCATGAAATCTTAGGCATTTTCCAGTGGTGTGATGAAATCCATTCCTATCAGTTTACAATAGCTGATTGTGCATGTCTTTTCCCAGCTCAGCATTCATCAAAGTCATATTAATAGCTGGGAAATGGTCATGGTGGGAGTATTTATACTCCATAGTTTCATATTTGGCAAATGCTACAAGGACAGTCTGTTTTTTGGATCACAATGCTTCGATGGTAAATATTACACGATGACCAGCATATCATTACCATTACCACAGATACCTTATATTCAAGGTACCTTGATTTCTACTTTGACCTTGCCATGCATTACAGTAATTACATCCACCAGGCTCTCTGATAGTTAAGTATAGCAACTGACCTCTACCACTCCTCATTTCTATCATACTAATTGACACTAGAAATCCCAGTTCCACAACATTTCCCACTAGCAATTTCAGCTTACAGAGGAAAGCTTCTGGTAAGCTCTCAATGATGATAGTGTCTTCCTCATCCAAGTATTCCTTAATGCCCTAGTGAAGAGGATATACTTTGGGCAATTTTAGAAGATGTGACTAGGTTTTCATATCTTATGTAATACATCCATTTTAACACTCCTACTTTCTTGAACTTTGTGACCTCTTTCTAAATACCACACCAAACCTACTTTTCTATAGGCTATTATCATGTTAAAGAATCATTCCAACAGACTGATGACAAGCTATAAGTGTCCTTGCCAAAATATAAATGGAACCACTCCATATTTAAAAAAATCATTTTCAGCTGGGCACGGTGGCACATACCTGTAATTCCAGTAACTTGCAAGGGAAAAATAATTGATTTTCCAACTTGCAAGGTTTAGGGGAGTCTAAGGGTCCAAGACTTCTGGGTTTGTCTATCCATTTCTTTAGTCAAGGCTTCCAATGTAGTGAACAAAATCCAACTCACTCCATATAATCATCAGTGCTACCATATTTTTCAGGTATCATAGCCATCACATATTTCAACCTATTACCCTATGTTTGTCATTCCAATTAACAAGAGTATTCAGATACCACTGATTATCACTACTCTTCTTACTAACAGCAATGGGGCCCTTATTGCCATCAGTCTTCGAGTAATCCATCTCCCAAATCCGATCCTCAGAGTAGACCTCCTAGGTCACTCTTGATACCAACTGTCTTAGGATTCTTTAGAAAACAGAGACTGATAAAAAGATGTGTTTTTACTTTGTTAGAGAGTTAGATCCCCAGGAGCAAGAAGAAATATCCAGGGGGTGAAGCAGGGAAGTATGGAGAGTTACTAGAAGATGTTATCAGGTGACGGCTGATAAAGTATGACTGATGGCTGGACTTCAGAAGATAGTCTTCTTTAGCTGGGCGTGGTGGCGCACGCTTGTAATCCCCGTGCTTGGGAGGCAGAGACAGGAGGATCACACTGGTTCAGAGCCAGCCTTGCTGGCTTAAGAGACCCTGTTTCAACATAAAAAGTAAAAAAATAGGTCTGGGAGTGTAGTCTGTGGGAGTGTATCCCGAAGGTAGAAGGGCTTCCAAGAACCAAAAGAAGATAGTCTTCAAAGGAGCCATGTAACTGTACCTTAGCAAAATTTATCCAGGGAAAGAACTTACCTATGGATTTCATTAATTACTGCTCAGAGTTTTACCCCAAGGGACATTAACTTCCCTACATTTCTAGGTTGTTTATGTGTGAGTACCAAGCAGGGTCTGGATATTCCACGCCTCAGTGCCATTGAGAGCCCTTGAAGCAGGAAGCTGGAGTTTTGTGCAGAGGTATGAGAGAAAGTGCTGTTGGGTTGTGTCCATGTGAGGCTGGTTGGAGCTCACATAAAGCTGGAAGCTTTGGTGGCAAATAAGATAATAGACAAGTGAGGCCAAGAGAGTGTGAAGTGATATGAAAGAGCATCTGATATGAGCAGATAGACTGGACTATGAGCGCCTCCAGGGCAGGAACCATATCGTATTCATCCTAGAATCCTAACACGATTCTTGGCACATCCTTAAGTTAAGCCATAAAATGGCAAATGTTAATTGAATTAGTACATTATTCCTCTCTTTTATAGAGGTAGAAAACAAAGCACAGATGAGGTCACTGATTTCTTCACATCCAACACATCCAAAGAGTGAGGGAATGAACTCAGATTGCCATGCTAACTCGCCTTTCAGTTGGTATTCCTTGGGAGAGTTCAAATTTCATTCACCTTTTCCTTAGTCATCTTCCAGAAGTTGATTTATCCAGGTCAAAAAAGCATTGAAGGCAAATCAACAATCACTCATTGTACCAGGTGAGATTTACCAAAACACAAGACTGTCCCAATTTAAGGGACTGGTAGAATATATAGTGAACTTCAGCTGAGGTCTCTGCACATCAAGGCAGTCCTTGGCTAACTGGCTTCATATGACCTTCAGACAGGATAGTCTGCAGGGGTTGGTTCCTGCAAGGCTGACCTTTTCCCCCTCACTCCCCTTCGGATGCCCATTTGACCTCATTTTCCTCTTTGTGTGGTCGCCCAAACACACGTTCCTCCCTGTTCTTCTTCCTGGCCCCAGGAGCATTAATCAACTTCAACCTTCCCCAAGACCTGGCAGGGGAGATTCAGCACCTACTTCTTAATAAACTCAAACTGTCATTAACAATGAAAGATGAGTCTGCAAAAGCTTGGAGCATCCCAACTTCCCAGCTTGCCAAACTCAGGGAAGAAATGGCACTGAATCAGGCAGGGCGTGCCCCACAGGACAGGCCCCTGGATGGATCAGGAAGAGTCAGCCTCCTTCTTCTGCTCCCTTCCTCTAAAGTCTTCTTACTGACGTCACCGTGTCTGCAGCAGAGGGAGACTCTTCAGCTGCCTTTTTTTTTTTTTTTCCTAGCAAGACAATTTGTTATGTGGTCTGAGGTGCTAACACATTCTCCTAGCAGTGAGTGGTGGGGGAACAGTGTTTTTCAAGCTGGATATTACAATACCATAAGTAGAAACAGAGCTCCCCAAACCCCAAACACTTTATTCTTCCTGAGCTAGGAGGATCAGAGGGCTACTGTGCAAACACCAAGCAGATTCCTTAGAAGCAACCCTGCCTTATTTTGCCCACTCACTGGCCCGCTTCATTCATAATTGAAGCTCACATAAGGGTCATGCAAGATGGGGTTGAGATATCTGGAATCTGTACATGTTACTATTTAAATACCTGAAGGAGATGCATGGTTCTAATCCTAGCACTTGGGAGTCTGAGTTAGGAGGATCACAGATTCCAAGCCAGCCTCAGCAACTTAGTGAGAGCCTGTTTCCAAATAAAAAAACAAAACAGGTCTGGGAGTGTAGCCTGGGGGTAGAGGTCCCCTGGATTCCATTCTTATTGCCACAAAACAAACAAATAAATAAATGCCTGGAATGCCAATTGCTCTCTAAACCTTCTCCCCCCAACCCCCTTTCACCATGTAGCTGGCAATAACTGGTTTACAGACACCTTTAAAGGGCAGGGCATATTACAGATCTTGTTTCATTTTACCTTCACAGCAATCCTATTGATAGATTGTTTTTATCAGTCACCAGAAGGAGAAATTTGAGGTCTAGGAAGGCTGAATGGTTTGTAAAAAGTCATGTAGCTGGCGACTGTAAAAGTGGCAAAGTCAAACTTGCATTTAGATCTGCAGATTCTTAACCCTAGTTTCTTCCCACCATTACACACCTACATTTTAAGCAAATTAGTAAATGAGCAAACATTTGTTGAATACCTGCTCTGTGCCAGTCTTTGTGTTAGGAACCTTCGCATCCACCTAACCATGATCTTGTTTTATAGGAAGGAAATTGAAGCCTGGTGTGTTCACTTTGCAGAGCTGGGATTTGAACCTTTTTTTTTTTTTTTAACAGTAAGACCCTTTCTTCCTACCCTCATTCACTCTTTTAGTCTCAGTCTCTCTCTCTCTCTCTCTCTCTCTCTCTCTCTCTCTCTCTCTCTCTCTCTCGTCTTTTCTCATGTATTGATTCAGTTAAGGTTAGAATCTTATCATAGCATTCTTAAGAGATAATGCCCAAGAGATAATTTATGCATTGTATCTATCCCAGTGTTTGACACACCTGAGACATTTGAATTATGTTAGTTTGCACCTGCCTTCACCTTCACCCCCAAACCATGTAGAGAAGTTTTTGTTTGTTTTTAATCACTACTTCTTCTGCCTCCCTGGCAAACAGAAACATGTTAGCTCTTTTCCAGCCACATGATGGGAGAGATGCTGTGTCTTGAACTTGGCCATACTGTCTGGGGATAGGGTGTCCTGAAGGGTCCCTTGGAAAAGCTGACTGCACCTTGTCAGCACTGGAGGCTCCTTTCTGGTGGAATTAATGAAAGGGTAAACTTTGCAGGACCTTCACATACAGGCTTTGTTTTCCCTTTCCTTCTTGTTTTGCAAAGACAGGCCCCTGCTGGCCTTTTATTAAGCCCAAGGAAAACTTAACACATACTTGCTGCAAACCACCTTGCTTTTTACCACGCATCAAATAACCTCCCCCACTCTGGAGATTTGCGTTCCAATCCCTGCAAAGGAGCAGCCAGAGGAAGCAGGATATTGAGTCTCATTAAGTTTCTTTGCTGTGTCAGTCGTCTTTCCCAGAGGGGGATGTAATACTCTCTTCATAATACTCAGCCCCTCTCACAAGTTGTCAGCTTCTTTCTTTCAACTTATATTCTTGGCTATGAATGTGTTCACAGGGATTTTTAAAAAGCCTCCCAAATACCTGTTTACTGACTTTCTTGGAGCGTTTCTGAGATGTTGTGGGGGCTCTGAAGTCAGACTCCTTTTGCTAATGAGGCTCTGGCTCAGTGCTTCTCCCAAGCACCGGGCCTATGTGGGGAGTGGGGTGAGGGGACCACAGCTCTGCCCCACTCGCTCCCCTGCACTCATCCCCATCTCTGCCAGCAGCCTGTCCCCAAGGGAACTTGGTGGTATCTGCCTCCTTCTTGGCACAGAGCCTCCCAGGGCTCCTGCCCAGATCAGACTTCATCATGTCTCTCTACTTGGCTTCAGACTTTCAGAGCACTTTGTCCAGTTCTAAGAGCAACTATGGCTTTGATGTTCCCCTGGGCCTCCTACAGCTTTCTATAACTTCTTATAACTTCATTAAGAATGGAAAGAGGTCTTTTCTGGTGTAGGATGCCTGATTTTTGGGATTTCTCTGTTTTGATGATTTTTGTGATGCCAAGCATTGGACCCTGGTCTTGAGGTTTTTCCTAGAACAATAAAGTAATGGTGTTTTGCTTATTACATTCTCTAATAACCCTACAAAGAAGATGCTGGGATTGTCTCTATTTTGAAGATGAGGAAACTGGGATATAGAGAGGTTAAATTACTTTTCCAATGCTACATAAAGTAGGAAGTAGTAGAGCTAGGATTGTAAGGCAGTGACTCTCATACCTTGGCATTCAGGTTCTCTAGAGAAGGAAGCCTCTGGCTTGCTGTGCCTGGCTTTCAGGACCTTGTGTGAATCACCACCCATTCCCATCTTAACATCCTCATTTCCCCTTGCTTCCCATTGTGGAGATCCTGTTCCGTGTTCTCCATTACAAACACACCATTTCCCTCTGCCCTTCCGTGTTCACATATTTGCTACCTCTTCCTTGGGGCCTTCTCTCCCTTCCTCCACCACCTCAATTGAGATACCACCTTGCTTTTTCCCCCCAAAAGCCATCTATTGGATTCCCCCCCCAAAATCCATCTATTCCATCTACCCTAAGAAACTGGTCTTACCCAATCCTGCTCATCTCCTCATTTGGATTTATTTGTGGCTCCCTGGGGTGGGGTAAGGCAGGTGAAAAACCAGCTGGTCTTCTAGATGGGTGACTCCAGAGACCACATTTCAGGGACAACCTTTCTCCAAGATGGGTCATCCCCCCTATTGTCCCAGGAATATATTATTGAATTTCCTCATTCACTTCTTCCATGAATGTAAATCTCTGAGAATAACACTGTGTTGAGACTGTAGAAATGCTATTATGATGATTCAGGATTGTCTCTCAACATACTTTAAGTGTAGTGTTGAGTTGACGGTGCATGTAAATTAGAGTGTGAGGAAGCCAGTCCCCCAGCTCACAATCAGAACATCATGTTAGTGCTGAGGTCCTGATATAGCACCATGAGTAGGGGCAGGAATGGAAGGCCAAATGGCAGAAGTAGCATTTGAGTTTGACTTTGAAGGATGTGTTCATTTTGAAGATAAGGCTTTCAAAGCTAAGAGATAGCATGGAAATAGCAATGCAGAAGGAATATATGGAATTGGATAATGCAACTTGGGTGGAGTAAACACAAAATAATAATGAACATGTAAACTGTAATCAAAACAGAAAAACCTTACACATGAGAGAGTATATTCAAGAATGGGTCATAAGGGCAGAGGATATAGTTCAGTGGTAGAGCAGTTGTCTAGAATATGTGTCTAACACACAAGGCCCTAGGTTTAGTCCCAAGTTACACACACACACACACACACACACACACACACACACACACACTACTAGAGAACAAAGATTCTGGATTTTATAGTATATAAATGGGGAGCCCTTAAAGATTTTTTAAGGTGGGGAGAGAAATGACCAGAAGTAACTCTAATAACCACATAGAAGACTTGAGATGATAGGCAGCTTATTACAAATAAGCAAGACTTTACAGAAATCTAAGCAAAAAACGAATGGTCCAAGCAAAGGCTGTGACAGTGGAAGAGAAAGGAAAGGATAGACATTTCACTGGTGGACTAAATGAGATTTGCCATCTGATTGTTTTCAGAGAGAGAATAGGTAAAGATGAGTTCAGGACAACAGAAATAGGAAATGGAGATTTCTATAGATAGACTGTGATAGAAAGAACTGAAAATAAGATCAGTTGGCATTGGTTGAGTTTGAAGCACCTAAAAAGCCACCAGTGCAGTGGTTAGCACATGGTTTGGGAAAGTGGTAGAAGATGGAGCAGCATAGGTCTGCGGTCTCTGGGACACAGGGGTAACCTGGGCCTTTATGGATTTAGGTGTTACCTCCCACTCAAGCCAAGGACAGATATTTTTTGATCTGCTTCTTAGCCAGGCAAAAGTGTATTTGTTCCACAAGCACCATTCCCTCATGTTTCTGCCTCTGTGTATAGATTTTTTTTTTCTTTCCAGGATCCTGAACCATAGGAGAAGAGGAAGCTCCTCGACAGAGATACTGATACTTAGTGCTCCCTTCAGCTCCCATGCACACTGTTCTTTTTTCTTCTTTCTCTCTTTCTCCTCCTTCTCTTCTTCTTCCTCCTCCTTCCCTTTCTCCTCTCCTCTCTTCCTCTTCCTCTTCCCAGGGACTCATACATCCTAGGCAAGTACTCAGTCTCTCAACTACATTCCTGTCCACACTTTTTCTTAATGTTACTCACAAACAAATTTTTCCAATGTACTAGGATGAAAATTCATTCTGCTTTATTACTTAAATTCAGAGCCTCTGACCTTCCTCTAGACAGATTCAGAAGTGGGATCATCCATTTGCCTCTCCGCTGACACTGATGCCCTTGACACTTCTCATTCCAACGAGGAGGAACTTTCCTTGATGAGTTGCTGTCCCATAATAAAATGAACACAGTATTGACTTTCCAAGCTGAGAGTAAATCTTTGACAAATGTGTTTTCTGATCTTTACTTCCTCCTCTGTCTTTCAGTGAGTCCTTCCATACTTCTGGCACCTTTGAGGTGTGTCAGTGAATTCTTCAGGAGCCGAGGAGAACAAAAATCGGCAAAGGAAGAGGAAGGAGAGCAGAGAGGGAAATCTACTTATTTTTCTTTTCAACATCAATTGCAACCATTTTACAGATACTCCTTATTCATGAAGAATGCTCACAGATATTAGTTTTTTTGATTCTCAGTCCATGAGGGGAAAAATCAGTTTAGTCCAAAGCATTTACTGATCATCTACTAGAACCCAGACATTGACTCAGGAGATAAAAAGATTTATTACAGACCTACACTACCAAGAGCCCAAAGTCTCAATAGGAGAGACAAGCATCAAGCATATCATAAAAATGTAGGATCCTGTGAATGAATATATAATGAATATATATATATGTATATATATGGTTTAGAATATGAATAAGCACTTATCTCTCTTATATACAAGTCTTCAGAGGATGGGATGCTCCTTAGTAGGATTTTGGAACAGAAAATAAAAATGAGATTAAAAGCATTCTAGGCAGAAGATACAAAGGTGAATGGCATGAAACGGCATAGTGCATTCGTACTGCTATGAGAAGTTCTGCCTTGCTGAGGAAGAGTTAAAGTGCTTCAGGATAGATAGGAGGCCCAGGTAATCTCTGGAAAGGATAGGCAAGAGCTAACCCTCATTCCACAAGGTACCTTGCAGGCCATACTGAGGAGATTGTTCTTTAGATGATGAGAACTTTGAAAAATGAATATAACTTTACATTTTCAGGTTCAAAAATATGAGTTCTGTTGTTCTGTTTGGAGTCTATTAAATTTTAAGTCCTATCTAAATATCTAAACTGATTAAATGTACATATATATACACACATACAGTATACACACACACACACACACACACACACACACACACACTTAAATTAAACAATCCAATAGGGATATATAGGGTTGGAACTCAGGGGAAGGTTTGGGGAGGAAACAGGAAGAGAGGAACCATCACATGAGTGGTGGGGTAGCCAGCATAAAGCACAAGCTCCAAGGAGAGTGTGTGGGGTCAAAGACAGAGTTCTGGACAACACACTGGAACAGAGGAAGAGGAACTCCTGTGAGAGCTGAAATGTCCAAAGCTTTTAAGAATAGCAAATATAGATGGGGGTCAGAAAAGTCAAGACACATTTCAAGAAGGGATGTGGTCATAAAAGTTGAATGTAGAGAAGTAAAACAAACTCAGCAAAAATAAGAACCTATTGATGAGATAGTCTCAGTGGAGGACTGGTAGGCAGAAGCCAGTGTGAAACTGGTTGAGAAATAACTGAGAGATAAGAAAGGTAGTGATTATAGTCTTCTCTTTAAAAAATGGCTATGTAGGCCAAACTATGGAACCAGCCAAGATGTCCATCAACAGATGAATGGATTACAAAACTGTGGGATATGTACACAATGGAATTTTACTCAGCCATCAAAAAAAACTCAATAACATCATTTTCAGGGAAATGGATGGAACTGGAGGACATTATGCTAAGTGAGATTAGTCAGGCACATAAAATAAGAAATCAGATGCTTTCCCTAATATGTGAGAGTTAGGGAGAAAAGAGGAGCAAACAAGACAACCTAAAGGAGGAGAAAGGAGGGGGGAATAGGAAAATCTCTAAAGCTCACAGTGTACTTAAACATATCGAAGTTAATCACTAAGCCAAGCAAGGGAGGGAGGGATGGGGAGGGAATGGGGTGGGATTTGGGTAGGGGTTAAATCAGCGATGAGTACATGTTTGTACACACACGTTTTTTACCCCAATAAGTTGTATGAATATAATGCACCAATAAAAAAAATTTAAAAAAAATTAAAAAAAATGGCTATGTAGAGAGAAATGAGGAATTGAATCAAGAGAGTTTTTATTGGTTTATTTTAAGGTACGAGAGACTTAAGCATGTTTGTGGACTGTAGAAAGGAGTCAATCTTAAAAGAGAAGGTGAAGACACAAGCTAGAAAGGAAACAATGGAAGGAATGAAGTTCCTGGTCCCTGGGGAGGCAGCGGGTAGAGGTTGGAATAAGAGCCAGAGCACAGAAGGAGGGCTGCTCTTCCTCCATGGCGGGTGGGAAAGGGTAAGGCCAGTGACAAGATAATAGTTGTGAGAGTGGAGGGAGAAGGAGAAGAGGAAATGAAATCATTCTTCTGTGGCTAACATGAGCTAATTGGGTGAAATCGCATTATGTTTTGACCCAGCATTACTGGGATGGAAATCTCTATATAACAAAAGCTCTCCAAACTCTGGCTAGTAGCCCATATATATGACAAAGCTAAGTAATGTGGTCAAAGAATATAGATAATTCTTGGAAATAGTGTCAAGGAGACATGGCCAATAGCGGAAGAGTGCTTCCAAAGGGAAACACGAATGATTTCCAGATAGTAGCTAGTATTGTAAGCATTGTGTGGAGAACCTTGAACCCATATTTCCTGATTCTTTCCCAACCTCCTGAAATGTTCACTTAAACGTTAACCATAGTGAAACATGCTATCAGAAAGGCTGACTAGACACAGTCTGATGCCTCATGAATGAGTGACTGAAAGCACACATTGTGGCCATCCCCTGGTCTTAACATTTCTCCTAGTCTTACTGGAGGTCCTATCTGGAGATCAAGTCAGGGACCAAATACTGAGAAACGAATTAGCTGCAAGCAGAGAACTTCTCAATTTATATTAGTTTCCATCCCCAAGAGTTATGGGTTTTGTGTATCCTCCTGTGCCAGAGGGTGAAGGTAGATCAACTTTGCCATCATGGCTGCCTTCTTTGATTCCTTTTCCCTTTCATGGCAACTGAGACGCTTTTCTCTTTCAAGAATGCAATATTTATTTATTTATTTTTCATTTGTTTAGTTATTTGCAGGTCTGGGGCTGGAACCCAGGGGCATTTGACCTCCGAGCTACACACCCCTGCCCTATTTTTTATTCTTTATTTTGAGGCAGGGTCTCACTAAGTTGCAGAGGGCCTCACTAAGTAGCTGAGGCTGTCCACGAACCGCAATCCTCCTGTCTCAGTCTCTCGAATGCTGGAATTACAAGCGTGCGCCACCACTCCCGGCTCAAGAATGCAATTTCTTGATCTCTATCCTTGACCTGGCATGAAAACTCACCTTCAGCATTAAGATCTGAAATTTCATTAGTCATCTTCACCTTTGTGTAACTCTAAGGAACGGTGATTAGTCTCTATTGTTACACAAAGTCTTCCTTTTAATTGTACTAAAGACTTTGGTCCCTGTTAGAAAGGGTTGAGCCTTCAGAAGCAGGTGAGGGTTTGGGAGACTGAAACCTTCCTTAGCACATTTCTCTAAGAGTATATCTGGTTCTACCTGGAACTCTGGCCCCTACTTGTGAGGGAACAAATGGAGGTCAGTGGGGTCATCTATACCCAGGTGTAAAGCATAAAGACTTAGATTTTGTGACAACTACTCCTCCCTTCATACAACCTTTATTCTAAACTCCCAAATCTTCCAGAGGTAGGGCAAAGCACCCACACACTTTTCTGGAGTGACATCCCAGAAATGACCAGAGGTTTTGAAGATTTCCATCTCTGACATCCTGAAATTTTTCTTCTTTATAATTCTTTATTGGTGGAAGAGATAATATAGCTTAAATACTTGGAGAGAAAAATTAGATTACCATTAACAAAAATAGTCGTATTTTTAGGGGCTTCTCCTAAACCCTGATGATCGTGCTTTCTCTACTACACCCTTGTCAAAGCCTGTGGTTGGCCATGGCTCTTTAATCACATCTGAGCACCTTTGGATTCCTATAATTCAGGTGTTGGAGCAGTGGCTTTGTGTGAACCATTTCATTTGAGCTTGATCTTCAGATAAACAACTGTGTCTTGGAAAAGTCCTATTTCTCTAACCTTGTTCCATGCATACTTCTATGTCAAGGAATGAAAAATTAGAGTTGACACCATGTGGATTATTTATATGGATAAAATCCCACCAGGCTTCTCATGATGTACGACAGGCACTTGCTATTCTGCTCCTCTGGCTCTAGGAAAACCAGTTGCAGTTAACAAAGTAATCAGTTGCCCCTGAGAATATGTTACTTTAAAAATTTCAGAGAGTCCAGTAGAAAGACCATTGAGATTTGGGTTGAGGGTCCAGTCCCTGAGACACCATGACTTTGTATCCCTAGGACAAACACTAAAATCAACATCTGAAGGAGAATCTTTGAAGCTTTATTTTACCCCCAAATAGGACTTGTCTCTCTGTCCTTCAAGGGGACTTTAGCCCTAGGACAGCCAAGAATGATGGAGAGCCTGCCCCAAAAAGTGGGGCCTTAGGGAAAGAAGCTCACACAGAGAAGTAAAGCTATTTAAAAATATCTTTTCCTGTTTATAAAAGTGATATATACCCACTGAGGAAATGTGGGAAATAAAGAAGGCATAAAGAAGAAAATTAAAATTACTTACCATTTTATTTATCCATGAAATTCTGGTATATTTTCTTTGAGCCCATTACATGTTTTACAAAATGGAAGAATATCACATGTACAATGTTATGCCTTGATTTTTACATTATGTATTATACCATGAATGTAACAGTTTGATTATAATATCTCTTACTCATCAGGGGTTGCATGGAATGCTTTTATTTTTCCAACAATTGCCCACTACTGTTCTAAGTCAAATCTCCCTCTCTTGCTGAGAAAAAGATGCTCTTGACAACAGTTCAGTCCAATTCTGTAACTTCTCAGCCACATTCAGTTGTTAAAATTGTCTCATTTTGTTTATTAAGCTTAGCCTTTAACATTAAAATATTAAATCTCTTATCCAATTGATTCAAAGCTCTGCTCAGATCTCCTCTTACTCCCAAGGAGTGGGTTTGCAGCTTATATTAAAAAGCAAAGGTGGGGCTGAGGGCAAAGTCTGTCCTTTCTCACACATCCCCTGTCTTTTAACTGTCCTTACCCTCTGCTATAGAGGTATATGTAGGGAACAAAAGCAAACAAGCAAAAAAACAACAGCAGCAAACCCTACCTACATGACTACCCTTGCTAAGTTGCTTTGCCTTCCTATTGGTCATTTCCACTACGCTAGCTCTCAGTCATTGGATTTGTAAAGGTGGGGCAGGGACTCAACAAGTCTTACTGATGAAGGGCCCATCCCCACGCTACTCATTTTTGTCACCAACTTCTGTGCTCCATGTTATGTTCCTTTAACCCCAGTGGCCCTACTATGTGGCCAGTGAGTACAGAAAATATCTAGAGGGCACTGAAGGTGGTTGTCGTTGGCCCTCATCACTTAGCCACTCTAATACCTCCCTCCTGCAGTGCTCTGTCCCCAGACATGGCAGAACCTTGCACTGTGTGAGGGCTTTCCCTTTTGGAGCTATCCCTAACACCTGCAAGGTATTCTCTTGGAATTTCCTCTTTGGCTTGAAAAAGATATGGTGCATTTTCTCCATCTCTTCTTCCATGAAGAGATAAAGAGGAGAGAAACTTTCTTTACACATATCGTTTTCCCTAAAAAGGTAACTTTGTTTTATATCTCCATGATATAATGCTACCAAAACAGTTCAACTCTTCTCAACTCTGTCAGTCTGAGGAGTCTGATATTTAGAAATGTGGTGGCACATTTCTGTAAACCTGGTCCTTAGGAGGCTGAGACAGAAGAACGGCAGGTTTGAAGCCAGCCTCAACAACTCAGTGAGAAATTGTTTCCAAATGAAAAATAAAATAAAATAGAGCTGGAGGTAGAACATCCCTGGTTAAATCTCTAGCACCACACATTGATCTCCTTTAAATTTACCCACTGAAATATTTGTTTTCAAAATGCTACAAACTGCACTAATTCCCAAGAGCAAAAGTCTTGAGTATCATCCAATCACAGAGCCATCTTGAAAACATCTTTTTATGCCTGTTTTAGTCTGTCATGTGAGTTATGATATTTTAAAACATTTTGGTTCTATTTTTATATTATAAACAATGCCATGAGGAATATCTCTGTTCACATTTTGGGTGGTTTTCTTAGGATTGTGGCTCATTGGTTTTAAGTACTTTTTTTTTTTTTTTTTTGCAATACTGGGGATGGAGCCCAGGGGCATTCTACCTCTGAGCTACAACCCCAGCCCTATTTTTGTTTTGTCTTTTTGTGTGTGTGTGTGTGGTACTGGGGTTCTTGGAAGCCCTTCTACCTCCGGGCTATACTCCCAGACCTATTTTATACTTTATACTTCTTATTTGGAAACAGGGTCTCTTAAGCCAGTGTGGCTGGCTTTGAACCTGCATGATCCTCCTGTCTCCACCTCCCAAGCACGGAGATTACAAGCGTGCACCACCACACCTGGCTCCAGCCCTATTTTTCATTCTTTTTATTTTGAAACAGAGTCTCACTGGTTGCAAAGGGCCTCACTAAGTAGCCGGGGCTGTCCTCAAACTTCAATTCTCCTGTCTTAGCCTCCTGAATGCTGGGATTACAAGCATGCACCACCACACCCGGCTAAGCACATCTTATCTTTTATCATTTTCTTTTTTTTTTTTTTTGTTAAATAAATTTTTGTTGGTGCATTGTAGTCATACATCTTAGTGGGATAAAACACTTGTGGAGATATACACGCACACATCACCCAATCAGCCCCTACTCAATCCCTAACCCTTCTCTTCCCCTCCCTCCTTCCCATGCTTGGTTTCCTGATTAACTTTGATATGATCTTTTAGCATTTTCTTAAGCATTGTCTTATTTAATCCTGATAGGACATAGATACAATCATGGGTGACGTACAGTATATACATAACTGGTTCACTTACTCAACAATAGCATGGAACTCCTGGTATGTGCCAGGTAGTGTTACCATTCATCTCTACCTTGCTTGAGAATGGTGCACTGCACAGGTTCTTAAACTTGGTAGACGGCCACGTGACTCAATTGAAGTGGGGCAGGGTGACTTTTTACCCATGCTAGTCAAGGCCCTCAGATGCCAACATCCTAGTCTGAGCCTTAGCTTAGAAGGAGGCCTTAGCTGCTCCTTCTTTTCAGGACTAGAGTATGAAGTGCAGTCTATGCCAAGTCTCAGGAGTTCCAGGGAAAACTATAAACCCTCTCCAAGGTGCTGAAATAGCAGCACATACTAAGTATGTAGGAGAAAGGATCCCTGACACTGTATTTGGTCATCACTTGATCCTCTGAAGGATCAACAGGACAGATGCCTTATCTTATAATAACTGCTTAATTAAAGAAGAGAGTGAGCCAGGCGTGGTGGCGCACACTTGTAATCCCCACGCTTGGGAGGCGGAGACAGGAGGATTGCGCAGGTTCAAAGCCAGCCGTGCTGGCTTAAGAGACTCTGTTTCCAAATAAAAATATAAAATAGGTCTGGGAGTGTAGCCTGGAAGTAGAAGGGCTTCCAGGAACCCCAGTACCACAAAAAAAAAAAAAACAGAAAAAAAGAAGAGAATGAGCTCCTGAATTTCCCTCCTTTCTTGGGACTACGTGGTTAGCTGTAGAAGTGGCATTCATGCCCTCTGTGGAGTGGCCTATCCTTCCTGGAGGTGGGAAGTGAGAAAGGCTCAGAAGATATCTGGATCTTTGAACACCCTAGTTAATATTGTGCTAGTTATAGATGTGGAAAGAGCACAGGAGGCATGGGTCATATTTTAGCTGCTGTGAGTAATCTTTTCTTTGCTATGATCTGGGTCTGAATGTGTTGAAAGAATGTCCCCATTTTTGCAAGGTTCAGAAGTGGGGCATGGCTGGAAGGGTGAGTCATTAGGGATGAGGCCTTTGGGACTATATAGTTCCATGGAGTCCCTCCCTCATCTTGTGCTCTCTGCCTCTGGCTGTCACAGCAGAGAGGTTTCTCTCCACTTTGTGCCCTGCCCCTGTGGGTTCTGCCTTGGAGCTGGCTGGTGATGGACTGAACCTTCATAACTCTGAGCCAAATAAACCTTTCCTCCTCTAAGCTGTGCTTGTCAGGAATTTGGGTAACATGATAGAAAGCTGAATAAAACATCTTCCTATCTACCCAACATTAAATATTTGTTTTATTCTATTGGGAAAACAATAGAATTTGGGTAAGAGGCAGGTATTATAATAGTTGTAAACTGGAGTCTATGCTCACATAGTCTCAAGTTTGAATTTTAACCATAATAAGTTTAATTAGCACAGTTCCTGCCTTGGTGTCCGCATTTAGGCCTAACATAAGTTATTTGAGACCCAGTCCTACCATGTTGCCTTTGGCCTTGTTTCAACGTTCCCTCCCTCTGTGGTTGTTTGCAATACTGCCTGTTCATTTCTCAGTTCACCAGCCCCAAACCCCACACACTCATAAGTGCTGACTGAGATCAAACCTAAAGGTCAACACCAGTTTTCATTAAACCAGCCAATCCACAAAGCCCACAGGAAAACCTAAATGTAACACCATGGACCTTAATAAAGTTCCCACATGGCCCCACAGGTTTCTCTCTCTTCCTTTCTCACTTTCCACGTGCTGGTCAAGCTCCCTGCCACCCATCAGCCTCCTACTCAGCACTTCTAACCTCTCTGGGAACAGGGAGTATTAAATGTGTCCTCTTTCATGCATTGTGGTTTTACTTCCTCGCTGTGTCTCACCTGCCACATATACCTACACCTAACTTCCCCAGCCAGGATTCTCCTAGGGATTGTCTATATCAACTTATGCATAGTTGGCACAAACAGACCTTAAGAAGAAATGAGAAAGAAACCATGTAAAAAATTCCAGCAGTAGCACTATATGTACCACTTAGGATTTGAAGTATCTCCAGGCAAAAGAAAAGAAAACTTCCATGTGCGAGCAGAGATTGTTTTCCTCACATAAGTCCAGAGGTGGACAGTGTAGAGCCGATGCATCTCCTTACCTAAGTCATTGAGGGCCCGGGCTCCTTTGGTCTTCTGCTATGCTTTTTATTGTGTGATTTCCATCCTCTGAATTATAAAGTGAATTTTGCAGCTCCAGGCTTCACATCCATGTTTCAGGCAAGAAGAATAGTCAAGAAGCATAGTGGATAAGTCCATCTCTTTTAGAAAAAATAAAATGTTCCGAGAGGTGCACCCAGGAGCTGCAGCTTACATCTTGCTGACTTACATAATGCTGTGAGAAAAAGTAAAAAAGACAACATTTTAGCCTTTTAATCTCTATAGTAAGGAAGGTCAGAGAGATGCCAGTTGTAAATGCCTAGTTATCTTTGTCACCTTGGTTTTAAAATGTGGATGAGGTTGCTTACCTTGTAGAGTTGTTTTAAAGATTAATTGTGATGGTGTATGATAAATCCTTATCATGCCTGTCCTATCACAAACTCTCAAACATTTTTATCATTATGTTAGATCAGTGTTCATAGGCCATGAAGAGAGAGAAATATATACAGTTCAGGATAGTCAGAGCCTCTCATCTTAGAATCTCTCACTTGGTTGGAAGCTCATCTGAATTCTCAGAACTGGTATTGCCTATCTCTATTAACTGGAGACAGTTGGCAGGAATCAAACTACCAAAAATCATCACCCCTTTTCAGGAGCAGTTATCACACTCCAAAATTTAAGAATGCATCCTTTCTTGGTATGGTGTGTGTGATGGCCTGCCTCGCTGCCACAATCATGTCCCTGAAGGACCGCGAGTAAAGGAATTTGGTCAACATCTGTGAATCAGAGTTGGTGGGTCTGGGCGTGTGGCCTCATTCTGTCACATGCCATCAATATGACCTCGGGGTAAACCTCTTTGACTTCAGTTTACTGATCTGCAAACTGGATATAATGCGTTTTCCATCTCACGAGGTTTTGGATATCAAATGCAGGAGTGATAGGGACATGCAGTGGAGAAGGAGAAAGCCTTAGAAACCTTCATAGGGGAGAAGATACCTTCTTCCTGTTTATATATTCTCCTGAAGAGACCCAGCTACTTCCTTCTCCTTGGATTTGGGGACATATCCCAGAGGCCAAGTGTGCAGTTGTCTTCTCTCCTTTCACTCTGTGACTCTGTCATGCTCCGACTGTTGCGTGTTGCACTGGAGGACAGGAATGACGGCCAGTGCAGGCAAGAGAAGCTTCATTTTACTGAGTCCTAAGATGCAGGGAGCTGTGCTCGGAGCTCTATATACATATAGATTTTAGATTTTAGATACCCTTTTCAGGTATATGTTTTATGCATATACATAAAACTTTAAAATGAGAAAACCACAGCTCAAAAAGTTAAGAAATTTGCACATGGGTTAGAACTAGTAACTGGATAGCTTTGGGATCAAAACCAATCTCTTCAGCCAAGGAGATCATACAGTATGGGAGCCAGGTGTAGTGGCAGACACCTGTAATCTCAGCAACTCTGAAGCTTGAAGCTGGACGATCGCAAGTTTGAGGCCAGCCTGAGCAACTTAGCAAGACCCTGTCTCAAAATAGAAAATAAGAAAGGCTGGGGGTGTAGCTTAGTGGCAGAGCACCCGTGGGTTTAATCCACAGTACGAGCAAGAGAGATCATAAAGTATCAAGAGGCAATTTGTACCACATTTTTGTCTTGTAGATGACAATCTTAAGGACTAGGGCAGTGGTGTGACTTGCTCAAAGTCACACCATGACATTAGCTGGGCCAAGCCTGGACCCAATCTCCAAATGGCTACACTAACCATTGTCCCACTGTGTGGTGATGCAGTCCCCACAGAGGAACCTCAGACATCAGCTGGGGGGTGGCAGTGGATTCTCAGGGCTACGGGGCCACTTCCCACCACATACACACGTGGCAGGAGGTGTATAGTTCTTACTGGACTGAATATTGATAGAGACTCTTCTTCCACTCCCTTTGAAAATGTAAGTCCTTAGAGCAGCCCCTGCCAAGCCTCCCTTGAGCTTCCAGTGGGGAACTGGCAGAAGGAGGTAGAGAGGGGAGAATAGAAGAGAAATGAAGAGAAAGAAAGCAAAAGAAGGCAAGGAGAAAATCAATGCCTCATTGCAAGCAGGTGGGAGCTGTGGTTGTGATGAATATTTACCGTGCAGTGGTCTAATGATTTTAGAAATGTTTTTCCGACTGTACTGAGTGCTTGTGGGATTGTTTTTCAAGAAATAAAATACATTAAAGCTTAGTCATTAAGAGCTTAAAGGAGGAGGGAGTGCAGGCTCCAAGCCCATTAGCACACCCTGTAGTTAAGTAAGGGCCTCGTTCCTAATGCATTTTTAATTTATTCTGTTTTGTAAAATAAAACTTTAAACGGCTTCTTGTACCATCAGATTTGCAGGCAGCTCGCAAGCCTGCTTCAGCTCAGTTGTGGGTCCCAGCGCTCTCTTGCCCGGGCTTGCAGGTTGTCATGCCCAGCTCAGCTCTTTGCAGAATCTCAGCCCCATTCCTGCTGCCCAGAAAGTGCCCAGTGCTAATGGGATTGTTTCTGGAGACAGGAGTATAGACTGAAGGTGATTCAGTACCTTAGAAACCCTGTGGGTAGATGAGGGCAGTGAGGCCTTGGCACCAGGAACCTGGAACCAAGGGATTTGTCCTCCTGAGGACAGTGCCAGGAGAGTATTCCTGCCCAAGGTGGGAAGGGCAGCAGGAGCTCCGCAGAGCTGGACCTGCTTCTGCTCCTCTAATCCTCTTGTCCGGAAGTGACACGTTTTGTTTTGTTTTTTAATTATTGTTAGTTAAGTAAGAGAAGCATGGCTTCCGAAAGCCAAGTTCCCTGGTCAAGTAAGGATGGGTAGTGAGTGTTCACCTTCCAGTCAGGTTAGTTTGACTAACCAGAGCCAGGTAAGGCAAGAATGGGTTAATAAGGTGGTCACCTAAGGGTTCTTTTCAAGTGCACTCCTTTAGTGAATTTTGAATGAGGCTTAGAACTTGCATCACCTCCTAAAAAAAAAGACAGCAAAGCTACTTGTCTAAGGTGCAGCTTACTAAGAGGATTTGGACTTTCCCTTCTATATTTCTTCCCTTTCTAATTCCTTCCTCTAAATCGACCCCTTTCTTCTTTCAGGTGTCTGCTCAAATACCTCTTCAGCAGAGCAGTCTTACCTGATGACCCCACCTCAAAGAGCCCCCCAGACAAGGGATATCATCCTCCTCTTCTTCCTCCTCTTCCCCCTCCTCCCCCTCCTCCTCTCCTCCTCTTCTCTCCTTTCTCCCTCCTCCCCCACTTTCTCCTCCCTCTTCTCATCTCCTCCCCTCCTCTGCCCTCCGCCCTCCTCCTCTCCTCCCCTTCTCTCCTTCCCTCTTCTTCCTCCTCCCCCTCCCTTTCTTCTCCCCCCTTCTCTTTTTTCTTCATTATAGGCTTTCCTACCATATCTATTAGATTTATTTACATATTTGCTTAGTTTTGGTTTTCCCCACTAGACTGTGAGTTCTGTATGGACAAGAATTTCACCGCTTCTGTTATGTCTAGAAGAGTATGTGTCTAGCACACAGTAGGTGCTCAATTACGAACTGTTAAATGAATGAGTGAGCTTTGTAACTCTGGGACCCATCTCTCTCCCTGCAGGTGTCCACTGGCAGTTCATGGGTGAGAGTAACTGATCAGTGAAGGCTTGAGGAGATGGTACAAAAAGTTGGTATTTCCAAGGGCAAACACCCTCAAAGAAGAGTCCACAAGATGTCTCCAAGATTAGCCAAATATTATCTTAAAGATAAGGAGGCAGCCCCGAGGGTTAAAGCGATTTTCTCCAAGTCACAAAACGTATCAGCCCAAGGTTCCTGATTCTCTTTCCACACAACAGGCAAGCTGCCACTGGAGGTTGGGACCCTAATATCTGGGGACATTTTAGAGATCTATTCATCCCCCTCCCCCGTGTTTAAGGGAAGCCTGGGTCAGTTCACCAATTGAGAAATGCTATTGGTTTAGGAGAGGCAGGGGGCTGAGACCCTTGCTGAAGCAGGCCTAGCTGTGCAAGCTGTGTGCCCATTCTCCATCTCTGCTTGCTAAAGCCACCTAACAGAGCCCACACACCTGGCTGGCTGTGGCCATGAGTGCGGCAGGAAGCTGTTTTCATGGCATGATTTCCGAGGCTCTGGGAAGAACCCCTTCCTCCATATCTGCTTTTCCAGAAAGCCTGAAGGTCCTTTAACAGAATGCCACAGCTACCATGAGAAAAAGGCACAGTTTTTAGGAGAAGGAGAAGCATACGGCTTGAAGTCCACTTCAAGGGATAAGTGACTAGCAGATCCCTCAGAAGCAAGAAGTGGGCCTGCTTGTGGCGTGGGTGGGAACATCCTCACACCAAACCTCAGCCCAAACCAGCTCCCCAGGGATTCTTCTGCCTCTCCACAGAGGATGCTGCTGTCGCCCATCACCACCCGAAGGCACCTGGGGACATCTGGCTGCCTCAGAGGAGCCACTCCCTGGAATCAGACTTCTGGGTTTGCAATTAATGGAGAGGAAGGAATATACATTTTTAAGCACCCGTATGCATCCAACTGCACGTCAGCTGCTTTTACACAGTCCCTCATGTGAGAAGACAAATGGGATTATTCCAATTAAAAGCGGGGAAGCCGTAGGCTCTTGGGGACCCTAGGCTGGGAGAGGTACATGCGCTTCAGCTGGGGTGCACAGGCCTCTCCAATCCAGGCAGCTCTGACCCTTGGCGTTGGGTGGGGCTGCTTCTGGACCAAAGTGACTGTGATGCCTGGGCGGCACAGAAGCTGGCCTCCCTTCTGAGGCCTTGGCTACAAGGACAGGGCTCTACCTGGAATAAGTACCTCAGGGGGTCACTCAGGCACATCCACCAAGGAGCTGTCTTGGACCGCGAGGAGGAGCGCCACCAAGAAAAGGTCCGAAGCAAAAGCCATTCCCATCCCTGGCCTGTTTCTGTTGTGGTGACCCACGAGGCCAGCTCAGGACCACATACCAGTGCTCTGTGGAAAGATGCATGGTAATGGATCAGATTACCAGGCCTAACTTAGTTACTCTTTTTAATCTTCATTACTGGGGGAAAGCAGTAGGCAGACTCTCCGAGTTTCTTATCCCTATGTCAGGGAGCAAAGATCAGATTCATAGACCTAGTGGCCTCTTCCCTCTTTCTAGGGCTACCTGGAAGGATTGTCTCTGGGGACAATGCAAGGAGCTTCCTCCTCATCTTTCATTAAAAACCTCTCTCTCTCTCTCTCTCTCTCTCTCTCTCTCTCTCTCTCTCTCTCTCTCTCTCTCACTGTCTTCTGGTTCTGGGGATTGATTGAATTCAGGGATATTCGACCTCTGAGTTATATCCCCCTGCCCTCCTTTTTTAAAATTTTGAAATGGGATATAATTAAATAGCCGAAGGTCTTGCTAACTTATTGAGGATATTTTTAAATTGCAAAGGCCGGCCTCAAACCTGTGATCCTCCTGTCTCATCCTCCCAAGTATTGGGATTATAGGTATATGCCACTAGTTTGGTTTCTCTCTCTTTTGATGGCTTCCCCCTTCCTCATTAACCCTAGTATTTTTCAGCTTGAATTGTACTTTGTTTTCAGGACATCAATACCAACAAATCATTTTTTTATTTCCATGGCAACTTGCTGCACACAGTTTGTTGATAAAATAACCCAAAAGTGCCTGATGTTGGTGGTGGTTGCACGGGGGAGATGTCTTCGCTAGCAGTCAGCTCCCAGGCCAGTGCGGGCCTTCCACAAAGTGCAGGCTACTTTGAGAGGTCTTTGGGCATAGGAGTCTAGGCCTTGTGAGTCCAATTGCTTTGCAAGGAGTAGAAAACCACAACTTTGAGGAAATGCAGCTTAGAGACAACTGGGTCAGAGTAGCTACAGGTGCTGATGAGTGAGGACTGGCTGGGGTGTAGTGGGAAATGAGTATGGAAGGATGAGAGATGCAGTGAGACCAACAAGAAAGTCCTTGATGAACCCATCTCAAATTAGAAACAACAACAGAAAATACCCATGTCAGGTGAGTCCATCCATAAACCAGTGTGTTCATTTCTCTTCCTCTGGTGAGTCTGTCACTTAACACAGCCAGCCAGGATTCCCCTTAGTCCTGAAAGAGTACCAGGGAGGGTTCTTCTGGGATCACAAAAGCCACCTGGTCTAAAAGCCTAGCTGTTCATGTGAAGAAATGGAGGCCCACGGACATGAAGAGATCTCTGTGTTCTGGAACTAAGCTGGAGCCTGGGGTTTTGAACCTTAAATTCAATGCTCTTTCATTTAATAATTTTATCTGTCCTTCCATTCATCCAATCATCCATCTAAAGAACTAGAGTTCTAATATACTCTGAACTGGTTTTTCTGATTGGGTGGTTGCTATATAATAGCTGGCACCAAATTACCTTCATAATTTTCTGGCAATTTATCCAATACAGGCCCAGGGTACATAGAGTGGAATATTATTGAGGCATAAGAAGAAATGAAACATGGATACAAACCACAATATGGGTAAACCTCGGAAACACTGTTCAGTGAAAGAAGCCAGACACAAAAGGCTACATATTGCATGAAATATGCAGAATAGGTGAATCCAAAAGGACAGAAAGCAGATTGATAGTTGCCAGGGACTAGGGAGAAGAGGATATGGGAGTAACTTTTTAGTGGGTACAGAGTTACTTTGGGGGTAATAAAAGTATTGGGAATTTGCCATTGGTGGTGACTGTTTAACATTCACATTTTTTTTTCTTTAATAGGTCCTGCTCTTCCTTTGGGATCCTGGACTGGGCCGGGGCAGGAAAAGGTGATTGATTCATCCTGTGGGCTTCAACCAAGGAGCTCTATGAGTCCTTCCAGACTTTGTGAACCAGGCTATTTTCCTAAAGGAATGGCACCCTAAAATTAAAATTCCTTGCTCCTGAGGGATCCTAACTCCTGTGGGCCCTGTAGTCCCAGGTTCC
This sequence comes from Muscardinus avellanarius, assembly GCF_963383645.1. Lineage (NCBI taxonomy): Eukaryota > Metazoa > Chordata > Mammalia > Rodentia > Gliridae > Muscardinus > Muscardinus avellanarius. Next base: position 100,954,855 of record NC_137788.1, on the reverse strand, counting down.
TCAGCAGGGGAATGTGGTGGGCTCTTCCCCAATGAGCCCAGAGCCTCCTCCATACCCTTCCTGGAGTCAAGGCTTCAATAAACAAAGTGAGGAGAGACCTTGAATTTAAAACAGAAATCTGAATTTTAAGACTCTCAACAGCTTTGGTTGCTGTCACTGTTTTTAATAGATTTTTATCCCTTATGCATTCAATTATTATCATTGTCACCAGCACATGGGGGAAATTTCAACGTGCCTGTTAAAAATGTCAAGTTGATTAGATACTCACTCAAAGCTTAGTTAATTTTGTTGTTTTGTTCTCTACTCCCCCCTGTTTTTTTGTTAATTAATTTATTTATTTATTTTTGCTCATGTACATGGCTAGTCTAAACATATGGGCTAATTTTTTCCCCTGGTTTTAAAATACTTTAATGAATTCAGCAGAGGCTCAGAGCTGGAATGAATGCAAGAGGGGCAATGCTCCCTGCAGTTGGAGGGGAGGGGGCTCCTGCTGGTTCTGCCCACCACCTCTGCTGGGCCTAATCCTGGGAAGAACACTTTTCTTCTCTACAATCAATATAAACTGCAGGGCTCCAGACCTTGGGTTTCATTTTTTGTTGTTGTTTTATTTTTTTGGGGGGGTGGGATTGCTTCTCTCTTCCTAACAAATGATCTCCTCAGAAAGTTCAAATGAGCCAGTAGTGACCGTGGGCCTCAGAGGAGACTCTGTTTAGCATCAACACTCACCCTTCCTATAGTAACTTCTCTTTCATTGTCCTTGTCTTTCCTGGTACAGGGTTCTTTATTTGTTCATTTGTTTGTTTTGAAGTGTACTAGAGTGAAGAGACTCAAGTGATTCTGTTGTTTTCTTGCTTTGGCCCAACAGCTAACGGGTGGATTAAATACTGTGGGTGCCAAAGGATCCGCCAGCAAATGCAACAAGGAAAAGGATGTGGTGGGTAGATGTCATGTGCGTAGCTGCATCACTAGCAAGGGTTGGTGAGGGAGGGAATGCACCAGGCACCCTCTTCGGTAGCACCAAAGCCTGCCCACTCTAGGGTCAATAACTTGTCATCAGTCCTGCCCTCTGCAAGGGCCACACAGCCCTTAATGTACCCGTGTGGAATACTGAACTCCCCAGACCAACACTAAGAGAGGAAATCGGTGACATCAGGATGATTAATCAGATGCCAGTTTTCTAGTTTAGGTCTCCCTGGAAATCATGGCGCGCGCGCGCGCGCGTGTGTGTGTGTGTGTGTGTGTGTGTGTGTGTGTGTGTGTGTTGGAGACTAGCAAATCCAGTTTTCTTTTCTCATTTCTTTTGGTACTGGAGATTGAGTCCAAGGGCATTCTACATCTAAGCTGTACCCCGTGCTCTTTTTATTTTTTATTTTGAAACAGGGTTTCCCTAAGTTAATGAGGGTCTTTTTCAGTTGCCAAGTCTGTGATTCTTCTGTCTCAGCCTCCTAAGTACTGGGATTATAGTATGTGCCACTATGCCTGGCTTTTCTCATTTTTTAAGTTGGGAGGCATAAGCTAATTCTGTTTTAACCACTTTTCTTTCCTAAAATAGGTTCCAAAGCTATGAACTTCACTCTAATTACTAAGTTAGCTGCATCTGACAAGTTTTGACACATGACATTTTTTTGTTATCAATCATTTCTAAATTTTAACTTTCATTATGATTTTTTTGATTCATTATTTGTTGGAATATGTGTTTTCATTTTTCAAACATTTGGTCTTACACTGTTTCCTTTTTGTTAGTAATTTCTAGTTGAATTGCGTAACTGTCGGATAATGTGGTCTCATTAAATTATTTCTTGAGACTTGCTTTATGGCCTAGCAGCTAATCAATATTGTTCAAATATTCCATAGGTTCTTGGAAAGAGTGTAGTCCTCATTTAGTAGGTGCAATATTCTGCATGTGAAATGTCTATTAATCTTTGCGTTGTTCAAGCCTTACTAATTATTCTGTTTCCTGAATCTATTAACTACCTAGACAAGTGTGTCAAAACCTCATACTTGATAATGGGTTTAGCAATATTCAGAAATTTTCTCTGACTTTGTCTTATGTATTTTGAGTCTATGCTATTAAATGTATATAAGCCTAGAACTATTGTATTTTTGGTAATTTGAAATTTTTACCATTGAATAATAATTCTCTTTATATTAGTTAATGTTTACCTTATAATGTATTTAATCTAATACCAAAATACCCTTACGAGCTTTTACCTGTTCATACTTATTATATATATATATATATATATATGTATATATATTTTATCTTTTTTACTTTAAGTTTATGTTCTTGCGTTATAGCAAATAATTGAGTTGGATTTAAAAATATGGCCTGGCTATCTTTTCTTTTCAAATAGAGAGCTTATATATTAATTTATGGTGATTATGGGTGACGGGGTCCTGCCCGTCAGTGGCAGGACTGATTAGAAAGGTTGAGTGCCGATGGCTCAAACACACACACACACAAGCCGGGAGTCAAGTCAAGCAAGATCTCACTTATTCCTCTTCAAGCAACATATATATAGCACAAAACCACGAGGGGAATTTCCAATGGGGAAATATCCTAGCCTATAGGGATAAAGATCACTAGCACGTAGTTCACAGCCAATCCCAGGCCATTCATGTGTGTGCGAAAGCTCCTTAAAAGGGAAAAACTACTCAGTCTCCCCACCCATAATGAATGGGGAAACCATGCCTTTGTAACTTCCTCCAGGCGTGTCTTAGCCCCTCTTCTGGGGAAGTTCTTAAACGTTGCCTAAGGCCTAGCCTGCAGGTCTTTCAGGCAGAGGGAGGCTGCATCTCTTTAGGCGCTGTATGTACACACCCCAACATCGGGCATTTTTAGATTAATTTTTATAATTTTATTTTGGGCAATTTATCTCATATTTTCTGTTTTTTATTTTTTCTACTGTCTATCTTTTGCATTGATTGAATTGCTATTAATATTGTTATTCTTTTCCTTTTTTTGTTACTATTTGAAATTTGTTTTATATCTTTATTCTTTTAGTTCTTCTCCTAGATATTTTTTTATGGTGGTACTGGGGTTCCCGGAAACCCTTCTACCTCCGGGCTACACTTCCAGACCTATTTTTATATTTTTATTTGGAAACAGGGTCTCTTAAGCCAGCAGTCCTCCTGTCTCCATCTCCCAAGCGCGGGGATTACAAGTGTGCGCCACCATGCCTGGCCTCTCCTAGATATTTTAATATGCAACCTTAATTTAACAATGGCCGGGAAGATGGCGACCGAGAAAAGCGGGGCTTAAGAGCCCCACTAACAACAAATCTCCATTACCACAAAATCAGCGCCTTTCAAAGCCAGAAAACAACATCACCAGAGAAACAAAAAAAAATCACCAGGCTCCAGAGAGAAAGCGGACTGAGAACAGAGCCACAGAGGAGATCCTCACGCCCGAGGATGCGGCTTCACGCCCGAGGACGCGGCAGCAGCGCCATACTGCCAGCGGCACTGGTGAATTCACTGAACGGCCACAGCAAGCCGAGGGGAGCCGCTGCAGAACAGCCAGGCGGGATTTCTCGGCGCAGAGGGCATCTAAAGCTCCCAGTGGCTGAGCTCAGCACATGCTGCAGGGATTCAGAGTGGAAATCAAAACCAAGAAAAAAAACGCCAGCCCCACAGCTGAGGGCGTAGCAGCGGCACCATATTGCCACCGGCGGCAGCAGCACCGAATTCACCGAATTCAGTACAGCTACATCTGCGTACTCAAGAACAGTGAGTCAAATTGCGGGCCACAGCGGAGAAATCCCAGTACTGTACTCACTGGGACTGGATCCTGTGGGAGAGGGGCGGTGGCAGTGATATCACACCATAGGAGAACGTGCAACCTGGCACCCCCCCCCCACAGTCTAAAGCAGCCTCTATCGACTCTCTGGGTCGGAGACTCTGTGATACAACCCAGTAAAGGAGTAGTGGGGTCTGAGATACTACTGACTCGAGATCCAGAGCACCTTAAGTGAAGTCATAGTGACCCAAGGGAAGAACCCAGAGAAGGCACAAACTTCCAAAATCATGGGAAAGAGGAATAACACTGGAGCAATGAATGCACACAACCCCACAACATCAGAACCTGATAAAACTGAAAATCAGAGATTTCTAGAAGATCAAATCAGGAAAATAACTGTAGAAATAATAGAGGTGCTTTGAAAAGAACTCAGAGAGAGCCAAAAAAGATAAAGGATGCAATTAATGAAGTAAAGGCCTCAATTCAAAGCACAAACAACCGATTAGAACACATGGAGAACAGAATCTCGCTCTTAGAAGATGATCATTCCAAAAATGAATGCATAGTTTCTAATCTAGAAAAAAATATCCGACAGCAGGAATCTGATATTGAAGAAATATGGGCCCATTTTAAGAGAGCTAACCTAAGAATAATTGGAATAGAGGAGGGAAAAGAAAGTGAAACCAAAGGGATCAACAATCTCTTCAAGGAAGTAATAGCAGAAAATTTTCCAGACATAGAGCAAGAGATCGATACGCAGGTCCAGGAAACTTATAGAACTCCCTTTAGACAGGATCGGAGAAGAGGATCCCCACGCCACATAATTGTCAAAATGACCAATGTGGAAGCCAAGCAGAGAATCTTAAAGGCAACAAAAGCAAAGGGCCAAGTGACATTCAGAGGCAAACCAATTAGAATCACTCCAGACTTCCCAAACCAAGTTATGAGAGCCAGAAGGGCTTGGAGTAACATATTCCCAATTTTGAAAGAAAACAACTTCCAGCCAAAAATTTCCTACCCAGCAAAACTTTCTATCAAATTAGATGGAGAAATAAGAAGCTTCCATGACAAACAGAAACTGAAGGAATTTATGTCTTCAAAACCAGCACTAGAGAAAATACTCAAAGAGATTAACTACAAAGAAGAAATAGGTAACACACATCAGAACTAGAGAAACAGATTTTCCATCCAACAGACAACTAAGATTGGTTATCTGTGGAGATTCATTATTTATGTTAGTCTTTTACCTATCTCTAAAGGGTATTGTTTGCCTTTATTGTTAATTTTTAGGATTTCTAGTTGGAATATTAATATACCTTCAGATATAGCATTTGGAAATATTTTATCCCATTCTATTAGTAACTGTTAACTCTGTTTACATTGTCTTTGGATATACAATATGTTTTTTTTTTATTTTTTAGAGAGTTTGTATACTCTTCTGTTGCCTGTGCCATTGAAATCATAACCAAGAAATCAGTGCCAATTTCAATGTTGTGAGGTTTTTTGACCCAGATTTTCTCCTAAAAGTTTATAGTCTTAAGATTTATATTTAGGTCTTTTATCTATTTTGAGTTAATATTTGTATATGGGATTAGGTAAGGGTCCAATTTTATTCTTTTCCATGTAATCATTATTTTTCAACAATATTTAGTTAAAAGATTATTATTCCCACCACCAAATGTTCGTGGAAACCTTGTCAAAAATAACTTGACAATATAGGGAATAATTTATCTCTAGGCTTTTATTTAACTCCAATGGTTTATATATCTGCCTTTAGAATAGTACTACACTGTTTCAATTATTGTAGCTTTATATGGTTTGAAATCAGAAAATATACATCTTCTAGCTTTGTTCTTTTTCAAGATCGTTGTGGGTACCTAGAGTCCATATTCCATATTAGGATAGATTTTTTTTTCTGAAAAATAAATATATAAATATATGATAGTTTCACCTAAAAATAGAAAAAATAGATTCTCTGGTAAGAAAGAAAGCAAAAAGAAATATTGAAATGTTATCTTTAAGTCATCAAAAGCTTGGTATCAGACAAATGAAACTGTTATGTGAGATTATCATTTTTAATTTTTGATAAATTGCTATAATACTAGATGTCAATCACTAAGCCAAGCATGGGAGGGAGGGATGGGGAGGGAATGGGGTGGGGATCGGGTGGGGGCTGACTGGGCAATGTGTGCATGTATGTCTACAAAAGTATGTATCCCACTATGATGTATGAATACAGTGCACCAATTAAAAATAAAAAAATAAAAAATAAATAAAAAAAAATTAACAATGTCTAAAGGTAATCAGTATCTTTAGCTTTCAAACAATTTAAGAGCCTTAGAATACTTTCACTTTCGTTACCCCTCTTCTCGTTAACACACCCAACTTCTAGCATTTTGAGTTATAGCTGTTTTTAATCTCACAACTTAAAGTGATTACTGTTGTTTTATTCTATTTATAAATTAACTCAACATTTATTATATTTGCCTCTATATTTTCAATGTCATATTTCATCATTCTTTATTTTAGACTTTCCATCTGAGGTAATTTTCCTTTTGCCTAATTTACATTCTTTAGATTCTGTTAGTGGGAGTCATTTATTTGGAAATGTACTTTTTTCATCCTCATTCTCAAAAGATGGCTTCACTAGGAAGGGAATTCAAGCCATTCTTTTAGCGCATTGATGATATTTTGCAATAGTTTCTGGCTTTCACTGCTGCTGTTGAAAAGCCAGTCCTTGGTTTAATTGCCATTCCTTGAATGTGCTCTTTCTCTCTGATATTTAAAAAATTAAAGTATAAATATTTCTTACTTTAAAGCACATGAATCATAAATGTACAGTCTGCTGAATTTTGTCAAAGTGAATACACCCATGTAATCATCACCAAGATCTTAAAAATAAACCTTACAAGCAGTCTAAAAGCCCTGCCCAAGTCCTTACCCACCTCTCCAGAGAGAAGTGCTGTTTTCAGTGAATTTTGCCTATTTCTGATCTAGTTTCTTTTCTTCCCTTTTTGTCTTTTGTGCTTTTCAGATCCACCCTGCTTTGTTGAGGTGAGGATTTCATTTTACATATCCTGCTCAGCATCTTTTGGGACTCTTGGAACTGAGTTTTGATGTCTTTTATCATTCAGGACAATTCTTTCTCATCAGCTTTCACCCTGCCTCTCCCACATTTTTTTGTCATTCCAGTCAAATAAGTAAAACTTAACATTTCTCATCCTTTATGTCATACTGTATCTTCTGTTTCCCTCGGCTACATTCTAAATCTTTTAATTCACCAGTTACTCTTTCTGCTCTGTTGAAGCTACTGTTTAACTGTCCATTGAGTTAACATCAATTATATTTCTCATTGAAGTTCTATTTGCCCTTTTTTTCAAACATATTTGGTCATTTGTTATAGTCCCTTTTTCTTTTTTTTGTCTCATTTTATTTTTATATTTTTGTATTGGTACCTAGTAATTTTCCTTTGCTCGTTATTTTCAAGTTTCTTTTTTTTTTATATGTGGAAGCATATTAAACATTTAGATTCTATTTCTGATTGTGCCAGTGTCTGAAATATTTAGGGTTCTGATTCCACTACCTATTATTTATGCTGGATTTCACTTATAGCACTGCATGGCCTCATGTGTTTTGTAGTTTTTGATGATAGCTTCATGCTGCTTGAAACCTCATCTGGGGAAATTAATTGAAGCTGAGGCCAGTGAAACTGCTTTATTCCAGAGAAAATTTGTATTGGAACCTTCCAGGTACTTGGGAATTGTCAATCCAAGGCCATTTAAAAAAATTTTTTTTGACCTGAGGATTTGGACCACAGATGATTATGAATCTTAGGGAAGAATTTTTCTCTCCTCCTAATATCAAGTTAAGACTTACAAGTTTCTTTGTGGTTCCCTTCTGCATAGTGGGTTTATTTTTAACACAACTTTTACTTTATAATAGTTTTAAATTTACAGAAAATTTCAAAGATAGTACAGCCCTATTTACCTCGCATCTTGTTCCCTCTATTGCTACTATCTGATATTTGTATGATACATTTGTCACAATTGATGAACTTATATTGATGGATTCTTATTAGCTGAAGTCCACCTTTATTCTGATTTGTTGATTTCCACCTAATGCTCTTTTTCTGTTCCAGAATGCCATTTAGGAGACCTGGTTACATTTAATCATCGTGTCTTCTTAGAGTCGGTCCTCTTGGCTATGGTAGTTTCTCATACTTTACTTCTTTTTGATGACCTTGATGGCTTTAAGAGTACAGGTCAGATATTTTGTAGAATGTTCCCTATTGGAATTTTGTGTGTGTGTTTTTCTCATGATTCAATTGGGATGGGTTTGGGAGAAAAAGACCAGAGTGGCTTTATTTTTATTCACTCTTCTGCTGAAGACATCACCCTTTGTCATCTCAGTTTGATGCAATCTCTATTATTGTCTTGCACATCATGGATGAGCTTAGGGCTTTCTCCTGGTTTCTGAGCTCTCAGAAGCCACCAAGGTAGAAGGGTAAAGTCCCCAGGGTTTGGCAAATAGGCCAAGGGAAAAATTTGGCTGAGGATTTTGCTTAACTGCCACAGTCTTGGCTTGCACTTTGGTTTGGGCATACAGATCCCCACTTTCTTACTAGCTCAGCAATTCACATAAAAAGGTGTTCTTATATAATTCATGCAGCTTTTGGTGTTGTTTTCACTGGGACAATTATTTGGGAGACCATACTGCAGAAAGAGAAAGCTCTGAGAAGTCTCAGACCCTACTTAAAGCCACAGCCTCAGGTCTCACCACATTTATTCGATGAATGTATTGAGCACTTATTCCAAAACTGAGCATTTTGTTAGGCAATTAGAGAACAGGTGTTCGTCCTTTATGTTTATGTCTTTAGACTACAGAGACTGTCAGGGAACCAGCATATGCTGGGATGACACAGTGGGGAAGCTGAGAGGACGGTGTGGTTGAAGCCTTGGAGAATCCAGAGCAATGAAACTAGAGCAGTAGGCAGGGATCAAGCCAGAAAACCTTGTAGGTCACTCTGGAAATGTTTGGTTTCATTGTAAGAAAACCGGGGAGCCACTGAAGGTCTTTTGATTCAGAAGTAAGATGGTACTTGCAGGGGATTTTGAAAAGAATCTTTCCAGGTACTAGTGTTGGATTGAAAGACCAGTGCAGAAGTTGTTCCCTCAGCCCAGGAGATCAATGGGAAGGGAAGCAATAGAATCTGAGGAGTTGGCAGGTAGAATGGACAGGATGTGGTGCTGACTTGGATGTGGGGAATAAGAAATGGAGCACATCAAAGACGATGCCCAAGTCTCTGACAAGGGAAACTGAAGGAATGGTAGGGCCATTACTTGAGAATGGAACCCTGGGGACAGAGGGCACAATTTTATAGAGAAAGGTGAGGAGTTTCTCTCATATTTACTTCAAGGTGTCTTTGAGGCATCCAAAAGGAGCTGCCATGTAGGTTGAAGTGGAGTCCAGAGTTCAGAGACAAGGGCTAAGACAGAGATATAAGTATGTGAATCCTCCTGGAGATCCTAATGCAGAGGGGGAGACAGGGAGAGAGTATGAGTCTGAGAAAAAGGAAGGGGAGGAAACAGGTCACTCCTCCCCCAGGAGGGGCATCGTAAACCTTCTTGCCTCAGCACCTGTGCCTCAGGAAACTAAGTCCACAATAATCCACAAGAGTTCCTTGGGCAGAGCTGTGTAACCTGGATCTAATGTCAAATCTTAGGGCCTTTCTCTCATAGCTCAGAGCACCCTTGGAACCTCTTCTCTTCATCAAGATGGGCTGATTGAGCACTGAATTTAGACAGCTGGTTGCTCCAGAGATAACTTGAAAACTGTCAGGGACAGGAGTGGAGGGCACGTGGCATTGCCAAAAACATAAAGAAGAGGAGAAGCTGGTGGGAGGCCTAGGACTGAGGCTAGGAGGAAAGGTATAAAACTTAGTGTGTGGAGGGAGTGGAAGCAAGCAGGGTGGGGAAGACATGGTACAGACACCCAGGAATCTCAAAACATAAGTTTTACTTCCCTAATACTCTCGCACATCAGATGCACATGACAGGAGACAAGTCCAAGGACCTGAGGGACATCCTTTATTTGGTGAAGTGAAGCTCTGGACAGAAGGAGGCCCAGGCTAAATGAATCTCTCTCTAGAAAGATTCTCAATTTTGAGTTCCAGCCCTGATGGAACCCCATGATTCTCTCAAGCACTTACTTGTATAAAAACTGACAAGGAGCCTTCTGAGCAGTTGTGCAAAGTGGTTCTGTGTTCCCTAGATGGCATCCCTGTGGCTCACAGGAGGTGCTAGGCAGATGTAGGGCAAGATAGTCCCCTACTCCCCGTCCTTGTGTGACCTGCCATTCTGACTCACCCCAGTCTAGATGAGACCATTCATTCAATAGACATTTACTGAGTACCAGTCATATGCTAGATGAGCTACAGAGATAATTTAAACATGGGTCTTTCCCCCCACAAGACTGGGAAAGGGGATAAGACAAGTGCATGAACAGAGGTCACAAAATGTGAGAGGTGCAACAATAAAGACATACAGAGACTTCTGAAGAAGTTTAAGGCAACTATAGACCATTTCGCCCTCTCTTCCTACTTTTGTTCAGCAGGTGTTCATTGGGTGCAATTATGCAGCGACCAGAAGGGTCAGCATGCACATGTGATATGAGATAGGCCAGGCTGCATATGATTCAACACAGGCACTTTTCTCCCCTAGCTGGGTGACAAGAGGGAAGTTAACTGGATGTCCCTGTGCCTCAGTCTTTTTATTTGAAAACTGAGGGTAGACTGAGATAAATGGAAGTAATAATAAGCTAATACATGTAAACTGGTCTGATGTTTCTTGGTATATAGCTAAGCTTGGTGCCAAATGTTGATGATGATGATGATGATGGACGACTGAGACAACTCTGATGCTGGTGGGAGAACAGGAACTCAGGATGCAACCAGGAATACACTGGGCAGCTAAGGTTCCCAGTCTCCTGCTGCCTCCAGTATTAAGCAAAGGAAGAAGAGAGAAGTAGAATCAGGGAATGTTTCATAGATAATCTTGTCTTGAACTCAGCAGGTTTTGGAATTTTGTGATAGAATTCCAGCATGTTTCAAGTCATAAAAAATGATGGGAGTTGGAAAGAATGAAATAATATGCAGAGAATGGTGCATGAAATCCTACTGGGTAGTCATACAGAAATAGGTTAAAGTGTTAGGACCTGACTCTGGAGCCCACACCTGTGTCTTCCCAGTCTCATTTCTTGAAGTGCTGACAAATGATTAATGATGAAATCAAAGAGCCAGTTCTACATCTAGACACCTTGTTTTGGCATCACTTCCCCTCATCCAAAGTAACAAACATCAACTTAGCTTGAAAATAACATACTGTTGCTGGGCGTGGTGGCGCACGCTTGTAATCCCTACGCTTGGGAGGGTGAGACAGGAGGATCACACAGGTCCGAAGCCAGCCTCAGCTACTAAGTGAGGCTCTCAACAACTTAGTGAGACCCTGTTTCCAAATAAAATATAAAATAGGTTTGGGAGTATATCCCAGAGGTAGAAAGCCCCTGGGTTCCACCCCCAGTACCACCAAAAAAAAAAAAGATAAAATTAAAAAAAGAAAAGAACATACTGTTAAAGTCACTGGCTCTGTGCCCCAAGCTACCAACTCCAACATAGAATGATATATGGATTCCAGTCAGCAACCCTGCTCACTAAGCAGTACCTTTCCTGTGGGCTGCCCAAGACAGGATGGGCTCTCCAATTTCACCCCTGGCCAGGGGGAGAGGTCTGGATTTCCCTACCTCTAAATCTCATCCTCTCAGATGTAACCCTGTCTGGGCGACAGCAGAGACTTTCAACTCAGACTAGCCTATATTTTCCTTCAACTTTGCCATGAGCAATTTGGAACCGACCTCTTTGAGCATCAGTGGCTTTATTGAAAAAGTAGGAATGATAATAGCACTGCACAGGCTAGCTCTGAATGTCAAGTGAACAAACACATATGGAGAATGTGGTGCAAAATAGATGCTCACTCTATGCCAGTTTCCTTTCCCTTCCTCAGGTCTCTAAGCTTCTTGGGCTTCATTTATACTTTGGCCAGATCAAGCACCCTTAGACTGAGTCTCAGTGGGGAACAGGTCCCTGTGGACTATCAGAAAGAAAAGAAACCACCAGCCTTTCAATGATCTCTCCTCCTTCCCCTGGGGAGACTGCCAGTCATGAAATACCTGAACTCTATGCCAAGGTGGCAGCATATTAAGCAGAAATGTCATTATGAGGTTCTTTGGGGGAAAAATCCACTTTGGGTAAAATGGCAAAGTAGAGCTAATCATGTTCCACCTCCCCTTTCTGGTTCCTATGCCAGGGATGTTTGGTTCTCCTCTTCCTTAGTGTAATGGTTTGGATTTAGAATGTCCCTCTACCCCTCATGGAAGCAAGGTACAACCAAGTAGGGCTAAGAAGGGGTCCCTGGGAGCATGGCCTTGGGGATTATTTGGTTCTTCCTCCCCCTTGTTTTTATTCTGTTTCTGGACTTTACAGTGTGAGAAGAGAGCTACTGCACACTCTCCCTCACTCCCTCCCACCATGCTCTGAGCTCTGCTCACCCTCCTGATATGGGCTGAACCTCTAAGTCTCCAAAAATCTGTGAGAAAATAACTTTTTCTTGTCCTAAGTTGTGTGGTCAGTTATCTCAGACTATAGTAGAAAGAATGTTGACCAAAATACTTGGAATAAGGAAGTGATGTAGATGGTGATTTAACCTGAGGACTAACTGAATAGGCTTAGTTTGTAGTAAAATGCAGTTGTACATGCCTGTAATCCCAGTATTTGGGAGACTGAGACAGAAGTATTGCAGGATCAAGGCCAACCCCAGCAACTTGGCAAGCCCGTTTAAAAAAAATGCTGGAGGTGTAGTTCAGAGGTGGAATGCACCTGGGTTAAATCTCTAGTACAAAAACAAAATAAAAAAAAGACCCCAAAGAAATGGCTTAATTTGTTATCCCTCCAAAGGATACCTATATGCAGCATGTTAACTGTCCTGAGGTTAAAAAAAAAAATAGTTGGATTCCAAAGACATTCATGCTGGGAGAACATTTGGAAGCATGAGAGGGACAGATGGACCATCTGGGTCTTCTCATAGTGACCAAAGGTGAGGATAATTCTTATTCCCTGAAAGTGGGCCACAGGGGTCCTGCCCTTTGATCAGTAGCTCCTCTTTCAGGCATAATTCCCATCTTACAGAGGCCTTAGAATAGGCCTTTTAGACCTTGTGCTACAGGACAAGTAGTTGAGCAGGGTCTCAGCTGCTACACTCTGAAATTACAGCCATGTTTGCATGGAGGCCATGCTTCCTGCAGCTGCTCCTGCCCTGTGACTGAATCCAGCAGGATACTGAGGAGGACCCATTCACGTAGACTGGCTCACATCGACTCAAAGACTCCCCACTGGCTTTGCCAAATCTTTCTTAGACTGTTTGAGTCTAATATGCTTCTACCCAATCTTCTCCCCTTCTCTTGGGGTTAGTTTACACTGTAGTTTGACAGATTCCTCAAGCCTCAGCTCCCCTGCTGCTACCTCTGTTTTCTCTCACGTAGACATTTTCAAAACCCTTGTACCTTTAACCTTGGAGGATTCAGACTAACAGGCAAACTCCATGCACCTTTAAAAGCAATGCCATTACTGCTGTCTGCCTAAGCCTAGCCGTATTTTCTTTCCTTCTTTTTTTATGTGTGTGTGTGTGTGTGTGTGTGTGTGTGTGTTTTGTTGTGTTGTGTGTGTGTTTACTGGGAATTGAACCCGGGGGTGGGGGTATTCTACCATGGATCTATATCTCTGGCTTTTTTTTTTTCTTTTTTGAGAGAGGATCTCACTGAATTGCCCATGCTGGCTTAAACTTGTGATTCCTTCTGCCTCACCCTCTTGAGTTGCTGGGATTATAGGTATGCACCACCATGTACTACATAAATCTTTGCATCTTTAATTTTTAATTTTTTGTGGTACTGGGGATGGAACCCAGGGACATGCGTGGTGGCGCATGCTTGTAATCCCCATGCTTGGGAGATGGAGACAGGAGGATCATGCAGGTTCGTAGTCAGCCTTGCTGGTTTAAGAGACCCTGTTTCAAAAAAAAAAAAAAAAAAAAAAGGTCTGGGAGTGCAGCCCGGAGGGAGAAGGGCGAAGGGCTTCCAGAAACCCCAGTACCACAAAAACAAAACAAAACAAAACAACAACAACAACAACAACAAAAACAGCCACATTATCTAGCTGGGTAGACCTCACCTGCCTTTGATAAATGGTATTTTTGTTTTCAGTAAAGAAATGTTATCTCTTGCTAGATGTAACGATGTACACCTGTAATCCCTGTGCTTGTGAGTCTGAGATTGAAGATTGAAGGTTTAAGGCCAGCCTTAGCAATTTAGGCCCTGTTTTAAAATAAAAACAAAAAGAGCTTGAATTGTAACTTGGAGGTAATCTGCTCCTGGATCCCATCTCAAAGAAGAGAGAGAGAGAGAGAGAGAGAGAGAGAGAGAGAGAGAGAGAGAGAGAGAGAGAGAGAGAGAGAGAGAGAGAGAGAGAGAGAGAGAGGAGAGAACTCAGTAACTCTTACAGTACACAATGCTCTAAAAACCCAAAGATTAAAAATAGGGTTGGGGGGAGCCTTGAGGTAAGGTATTTAAGATGTGGCATAAACTGTTAGATAGAGAAAATAATTTAATGGTTATATATGCATTTTGGAACCTATTCTATAATATAAAAATGTTGTATAGCCGGGACTGGTGGCGGACACTTGTAATCCCTGTGCTTGGGAGGCAGAGACAGGAGGATCACGCAGGTTCGAAGCCAGTGGCGCGCTCTGGCTTAGGAGACCCTGTTTCCAAATAAAAATGTAAAAATAGGTCTGGGAGTGTAGCCCGAAGGTAGAAGGGCTTCCAGGGACCCCAGTACCACAAAAAAATGTTGTATAAATTGATTAAACATCATTTAAGAATAATTCCATGCTCTCAGTTGTCAGTCCCTCCAGAGAAGCCTCCCTCTGGTTCTGAGGGAGTCAAAGCTGAGTCCAGAAGCAGTCAGAGGTGGGCATGGATGAGAACTAATCTCTCCTGCAAAGGAAACCAGAGGCAATCTGGAGTGGGGGTAAGGCTTTCAGAGGCCAGAGTAGCTGGGTAGAGACATAGAATTAGCAGCCCCAGCAGTCATTCCTCTGGCTCCTGAGTTGTATAGAGCAGCTGGCAGATGTGTAGATGCAGTCAGAAACTAGATATTGAAGACACAGGTAGAAGACCATCTATCTCTCTTCAAGGTCTCCCTGACCTCCAAGCCTGAAGTGCTCCAATCTGCCCCAGCTCATTTTACCTGTTGCCTACATGTAATGTACCATTCTCTGCCCTGTGTGGTGGTGTTTCGTGTCTGGCTTTTCTTCCAACTCTTTGGAAACCAGGACAACATCTGACCTTCACTCAGGATTTAGAACAATGATTCCTTTGGCACATCTCAAAGTAGAGAGAAAGTCAGATGGGCAGGGGAAAACTTGCCACACAAAATCTCCCTGCAAGGTCTCTGTGGATTTGCACCTGCTGGCCTCATTCCTCATTCTGTGATCCTGAAACCTGAAGAAAACTTGACTGTTGAGAATGAGAATGCTATTTGGTCTTAGGAGCTGTCATTTCCTCTTCCAGCTCTGTGCTGTAATGAATTGTCTGGTGAGTTCTTGGATGGGGGTGACATTTAGATCTGTTTAGACTAATGAATTGCTGTTGTGTGCACATGATACAGTTGCCACTGGTTTAATGAGTAGACCCTAATAGACTCTTATGATGGACATTTGATTCTTCACTAGGGAAGGTGACACCAAAAGCCTTCCCTTACTGTTTTTCTTTCACTCCTGGAGGATTCCTGGCCCTGTACCAAAGCTGAAGAAGCTTACTGATTAAATGAATAATTTTGAGTTTGGTATTGGGTAATTATTTAAAAAAAAAAAACTTGCTCTGCAGCTAGTATCTTGCACTCAGGAATAGAAGTAATATTTTGGAAATGCATTCCCTCCTTCTCCTGCAACACCCTGGAAGTGTAGATGGTGATGTGCTATCTGTGCTTCCAAATGTGGAGATCCCATCAAAAACTTGAGTACAACAACCTATTCCTTTATGAAATAGGACTACTCTAAAAAGTTGCATATAAAGCTGGTTGTGTTCTGGGGGAGAGATGAGATGGGCAGATTGCATCAAATTGGATTTTAAATGTATTAGAGGCTGTGAGTGTTTGAGAGAACCCTGGGGTGGTGCTGAGAAGAGTGAAGAATCTTATAGAGAAAATAACCAAGCCTGACAGTTCTGCTTGGTTTATATATCCCTTCATTTCCTCACAAAACAAATCTACTCTGTGGTCAGTGTTATTCCAGTGACTAGTGGTACAAAGACAAATAAGCCACCTGCTGGTTTTTTTACACTTTTACTGGTGCATTGTAATTACACATCACAGTGAGGTTCAGAGTGATGTGCACACATGCACACAGCACTCGGTGTATTTCCCTCCAGATCCCACCTGCTCCCCCTCCTCATCTGTACATGTTAGTAAGATTGGTAGAGCTTACTTCATATATAGATATAATATTATTAGAATTATTTCTTCCCTCAATTCTCCTCCCCCTTCCCCAAATTTCTCTTCTTATCCTCTTCTGCTATTCTACTGATCATTTAACTAAAGTACCTTTTGTTTTCTATTTTCTCTCTAGCTTCCACACATGAGAGAAAACATAGGACCCTTGACTTTCCATGACTGGCTGATCTCACTTAGAATAATATTCTCTTAGGGCGTGGTGGTGCACGCTTGTAATCCCAGCATTTGGGAGGCTGAGACCGGAGGATCGCAGTTTGTGGACAGCCTCAGCTACTTAGTAAGGCCCTCTGCAACTCAGTGAGACCCTGTTTAAAAATAAAGAATAAAAAAATAGGGCAGGGGGTGTAACTAGAAGGTCAAATGCCTCTGGGTTCCATCCCCAGACCCCCACAAAAAAAGAATGATATTTTCTAGTTCCATCCATTTTCCCACAAATGACATAATTTACTTCTTTATGACTGAGTAAAATTCCATTGTGTGTATAGACCACATTTTCATTATCCATTCATCTGTGGATGGACACCTAAGCTGGTTCCATGATATGGCTATGGTGAATTGTGCTGCTCTAAACAAGGATATGCATGCATCACTATAGTATTTTGACTTCAGTTCCTTTGTTCCATTTCTAGTCTTTTGAGAATTCTCCAAACTGATCTCCATAGTGGTTGTACTAATTTGCAAATTTCATGAACAGTATCTAAAGAGTTCCTATTTCCCACATCCTTACCAGCATCTATTATTGTTTGTGTTCTTGGTGATTGCCATTTTAACTGGAGTTAAATGGAATCTCATATAGTTTTTATTTGCATTTGCCCAATTGCTAATTATATTGAGCATTTTTTCATATATTTATTGGCAATTTGTTTTTCTTTTGAGAATTGTCTATTCAGTTTGATTGCCCACTTTTTGATTGGGTTATTTGTTTTATTAGTGCTAAGTTTTTTGTATATTTTAGATATTAGTCTTCTATTAGAAAAGTAGCTGGAAAAGATTTTCTCCCAATCTATAGGCTCTCTTCAGACTTGATTGTTTTCTTTGCTGTGCAGAAGCTTTTTAATTCGATGGTGTCCCATTTATTGATTCTTAGTTTTATTTCCTGAGTTTTGGGGGTTGAATTAAGGAAGTCTCTATCATTGGCAACTATATATGGGAGACTTGGAGCACCAGCTATCTTTTTTTAGGCAGAAGGATCAGGGTTTATTCCAGGCAAAGTCATCCATCAGAACAAGGGGCTGCCCTCAAGCTTGGCCACGCGGGTCCTTTACCCAGTAAGACACACTGGTCAGTCTCTGACGTCTCAGAGCTTGAGTGCCGACTGAACCTGTCCCTTTCCTTCTGTTGATGTCCCCTAACCTTTATGATAACAGTGACATAAAAACTTGCAGAGAAAGAGTATCAAAGGCTTGGTGGAAGAGAGGAGACCACTGTGGCATTGTTGAGTGGCGAGTTATTCCAAGCACAGAGTGGAAAGCCTAGCCTTCTTTTCAAAGGTGCAGTCTTTTCTTCCATCCCCCATAGAAGCTTGTCTTTCTGATCTTCAGCTGCCTCTTCTTCCTTTCCTCCTGCTGCTCCAACCTGTGGCTCCAGGAAAATCAAGTGTCTGTAAGGTCAATTGCCCATGGCTGTGGAGAAAGCATATTAAAGTGGCATTCTCTCTGAATTACAGCTGATCCAGGAGCAGGAGGCTGCTTTACACATGTCGGCCTCACAGTGCTCCGGATACAGCTGTGTTAAGCCCGGACAACAGCACTCCATGCCACCAGGCAGCAAATGGGTTTTGGTTCCGCTTTAATTTCTAACGAAGGACGGCCATGCCTAGCCACATCCATCAGCAGGAGGCGATTCTGCCGCATTAACAGCCTTGTTTAATGGCTGCCTCGCTGCTGATCACACCTCGGCCTGATTGAATTGTTATATAAAGAGAAATGTTTTTGCAATAAATATCTGTCGGGAATTTCAATCGGGTTCCAGGGCCACCATTGCTGAGTCATGGTTCTTTTCTTTTTGATTAATGACGCTTTTCTGGGTACTTGGGGAGGAAAGGAGGAAGAATAGAAGTGTAAATAGTATTGGGCAGGAGATTTCAGGCTAGACAGAAGTCTGGGAACAAGTAAGAGGGCCCCAATACTCTCTTGGCTTCATTCCCTGGTCTGTGGGTGAACTTCCTCCTAGGTGCTAGAAAAGGGAAAAGAGACCCAGCTGTGGTGGAGGCCCTGCCGGTGTCACCCACCATGTCCTCACTACCCCACCACCTCGGCTCTTCACCAGCCAAGGCAGATATGGAATGTCCAGAAGGAAGAAAGAGGCTGAAGGTGAGGGAGATTGGTGCCATATGCTTTAGGATTTCAAGATCTCTGCAAGCCTGTGCTGTCAAGCCTTCGTTTAGGTAATTTCTATGCATTGACCCATTTAATTCACACCAGGAGTCACCGGGGTGAGCGCTCTTATCTCCATCTTACAGACAGGCAAAGGGAGAGGCAAAAGGAGGTGAGTTGGGTTGACCTGTTCACGCGGCCTAGAAGGTGGCCGAGCCAGGATCTGCCCCCAGCATCTGACTCCAGAGCCTCACTGCCAAGCTGATGGGGGAGGGAACACTTTTGAGCACCTGCCTGTTCAACTGTGTGCTAAATATGTTACTCAGTATTGGAAGCAGAAGATAATTGGATGTGGGTCTTGCCTGGAAGGAACTGTGATACAATTGGGACAGGAAAAACACACCAGCAGAATGGTTCAAAAATAATGAAAAAGGATCACCTTTACAAACAAACTGAAAAAGAAACTTTATACACATTTATAAGCACCTTTGATCACAGAAAGCAAAAAAGGCTTCATCTTGTTTACCCCAAGCCTTAATTGTTAGATAAAAAAAGACTGTGGCTGGAAGTATGACCAGAAAAAGGGCCTTTGTGGCCAGCGTGAGTGTGCAGCCCATCCAGAGTGGCCTCCTGGAGTGGTGTTTTGTTGGTTCCTGAAGACAACGATGGACTTGGTTGGGGAGTAGAGAAAGGAAAGGTGAGCTCGCTGCTGACTCCCTCCAGCCTCTCCCAGGAGCCCAAGGGAAGCAGCTGTAGATCAGGTGCTGGGTTGGTGACAAGGCTGCGGAAGGAAGGGAGGGGTCCTCACCTGAGTGACCATGGGCTACAAGGGGCTTCAAGCTGATGCACGCAATGTTCTGACCATGTGGGACAGAAGCTGAGCATTTTGACTCAGTATAAATTGCTTCATGACTTTCAAATGGAAGAAATGAATAAACTTTCCAAGAAACTAATTAACCCGCAGACAGTTCATACTGGTGTTCTAATCCAGACAGAAAACGATAATGGACACATAGTTCAGAGACAGCTCATCAGGACACCAAGTAGACCAGTTTAATCATTTTTCTCTGGCAGATAATGAAGCTGTTCCATTTTATTTGGGTTTGTTTCATGTCAGGCTCCCCAGGCCTGGTGAGTAAAGGGATGGTATCTTGCCAGAGAGTGAGGGAGAAAGGAAGGAGAAATTGAGAGGTCATTGATCTTTGAAAGCAAGGAGACTTCTCACCACACCTGGTATTCATGATCATGTCATAAAAAGTCTGTAGTAAATATGTTATGGGAAAAGGGGAAGGGAGTCGACTTACACGATCTTCAAAGGTCAAAGAGAACCTTGGGCTGTAGAACAATCTATGGCCTTGCATACCAATCAGCAAGAAAGGAGACGACATACTCTGTCGTTAATTCACAACTTTGCTCCACATAGTGTCCCTACAGACACTGAACTCAACCATCAAAGCCATCTTGGATTCTGAGATGTTGTGGCCTTCTGTTACAGAAAACAAGTGGGCTTCACTATCCTCAAGGGAGGTGCTTGAGTCCCAGAGCTAAGGGCCTGGCCCAGCATTATCTCTCTTTCTCTGTCCCTAACACTGGACCGGTCCCATGCACCCGCTCTCTGCTTTATCACCTACATCTCTCATTCCATGCACACCCATGTATCCCCTCTTCTTTCCTGGTGGGCCACTACTTGATAGCAACCTCCAGTGCTAAGCCTCAGTGTCCTCAACCAGAAAATAAAGGCAGGGAGATCTACATCACAGATTGTTGGGAGATAAAGTATCCTAGGTGTTTTCTAGGGAGCTCACAATACCCACAATACTTGAGTTCTCAGGAAGGGCTGGGGATTGGAATAATGACCATCATGACTCCCAAAGGCATCTGCCTCCCAGCTTGACCTTGTAGACTCTCTGACACCAATGCCCAGTGTTCAAGTAGCAATAGCCCCTTCTTTGTGCCTTTCAGGTCAAGTCCAAATTCCCCAGCCTGGTGTTCACAGCCCTCCTCCCGTGATCCCCACCTTCCCTTGGCAGACTCATCTCTCACAGCCCTACAGTTGAGGATGTTGCTCCTATTAACCTGGCGCCTTTTTACTATTTTTCTCTTCCATCAATTTATTCTCACATTTTAGAAGAGGAAAGTAATCAACACAATAGACACTCAATTTTTATTGAACATGTTTATAATAATAATTAAAAGAGTAGATAATATCTGTATTATACTTGGCAGTCAACTGAATATATATACATATCTCTGTAAAATTTCATACCTCATTCAAAGGAGGAATTCAACTTACCATTGATTGAGCCCCTCTGGATCTGAAATAGAAAGACATCAGGCCTCATGGTGGTGCAGTAAGGGAGCTGGTTTGGGGTCAGTGCCTCTTCCTGGTACCTCACATCATTTCCCGTGCAGAGAACCTGCTACTGGTCCCCTGGGTTGGGCTAGCCTATCTCTCACGCACAAAACACAGACGCCAAGACACACATGGTTGCACATGGAGGCTCAAGTGCACACAGTTAATGTAGCATCAATGACTCTATGGAGGTATGTAGAGTCCATGTGGCCTGTTCTATCAGACAGGATTAGAACTCGGTGAAGCTTTGAATCCATTACCCTTCACAGGCTGCTGGACAGCTTGCAATGAAACACATGGCTGCTTTTTGTTTGCCTGGATGCTTTGGCCCTCATCCCCACCACGGCCATTCAGTCTGTGTTCCTCTCAGTTCAGACCCCTCCCTTTGTTTGTCCTCCTTTCAGTCTCTTCCCTCAGGTCTTTGGCTCCTCCATTCTGTCATTGCCAGCAGCCAAGGCCAGGAAGGAGCAAGGGCTGGCACTCACGGCATCTCTGTCTTCACCTGGCAGTGCCAGTGCAGGGTCGAGGGCTGTCAGGTACAAGAGGATTTGCCCAGAGCCCAGGGGTCAGCCTCACCTTTGACAGTGTGGAGAGAGGGCCAGAATTGATTGTAGTGGGCTGGCTCCAACACAGTAGCCCTCTACTTGCTCGTTGCTTTGCCAGTGCGAGGGATGGGGGTGAAGGCAGTTGTGCCAGGTGAGTCCACTAAGTGTGCTGCGTGGGAATCTCCACCACTGGGAGGCTGAGAGTCAACTGTTAAAACTACTCTGCTCTGCCAGCTTAGCAAGGAAGCAGATGAGGATAGGCAGATGAGTGTGGGGGGGGTGACTGTGTATCAAACATAATTTATAAAACAGGCAGCAAGCCTGTGGACCACCCTTTAACACCCCAGAGTTAGAAGTTGAGGGTGGGGGCACGGTTTCCTCAGGCTAAGTAACTGAGGTCTGCTCTTTACCTCTCTGCAGATACAGGTGGAGTAATTGGTGGGAATCACTAGGAATCCCAGCACTCATGAGCCCCATTTCCCTGCAGAAAATGTGGAACTGGGTAAAGATGCCACCTCCCAAGCATCTTGTTGACTCTGCATTGCTGGCATGGAAAGGACTGTCTAAAAACCAAAGTCCAGTCACTGGCCCACCCAGGACCATCTGGAACAGGGCTGCACAGTCAAAGGCCTACAGAGTAAAGTGGGGGATAAAAATGACTGAGGGATCCCTACTTTTGAGGTAAGGGACAGAAGTGTTTCTCTGCTATGAGAAAACAACAATGCCAACAATGGTAGCTGATATTCAAGGTCAGGGAGCAAAATGGAGAGGTGGAGACTGAGGAGAACAGAACAAACAATAACCCATGCAAAGGAGCACCAGGGTGTGCCACTCAGCTCCTGATGAACAGTGCCACCTGAGAATTGGGAGCCAGTGTTAACAAAACCTCTACTTAAAAAAAAAAAACAGATTTTTTTTTTTTGCAAAATTAATATCTTTCTTTCTTTCTTTCTTTCTTTCCTTTTGGTGGTACTGGGGTTCCTGGAAACCCTTTCCGGGCTACACTCCCAGACCTATTTTATATTTTTTTAAATTTGGAAACAGGGTCTCCTAAGCCAGCACGACTGGCTTTGAACCTGTGCAATCCTCCTGTCTCCGCCTCCCAAGTGCAGGGATTACAAGCATGTGCCACCACGCCTGGCTAAAATTTCTTGATTTTAAATATTGGGTCCAGGGACTATGGATATAGCTCAGTGGTAAAGTACTTCCCTAGTGTGTGTGAGGCCCTGGGTCTAATCCCCATCATGGCAACAAGAACAAGAACAACAACAACAACACACATGCACACACACATTTGCTGATATCTTCAAGGTCTATTTTAGGGAATGCACATGTAGGGGGGAAATACCTGAAAAGACAACTTAGAAGGAAAAGATTTACTTTGATTCGTGGTTTCAGAGGTTTAGTCCATGGTTGGCTGGCTCCAAGGCAGAAAGATCACAGCCCCAAGGCATGGTGGAGGAGAAATGCTCAACTCTTGGCAGCTGGGAAATGGGGAGGAGGATCAGGAACAGATATAGGCCCCGAGGGCCCCCAGTGACCTACTTCCTCCACTTGCCTACAGTTACCACCTAGTAAATCCATTCATATTATTAATCCATCGAATGGGTTGATCTACTGATGAGGGCAGAGCCCTCATGATCCAGTGATTTCACCTCTGAACATTGCTGCATTGCCAACACAGGAGCTTTTCTGAGAGGCATTCCACCCATATCCAAAGTGCAGCAATGCAGGGCAGTGCAAGGAAAGGTTTCCTAGGGAGAAGCCTGAGAATTTTCTTTTCTTTTCTTTTTTTCTTTTTTTTGGGGGTGGTGGTGGTACTGGGGGTGGAACCCAGAGGCTTTCTACCTCTGGGCTATACTCCCAGACCTTTTTTATATTCTATTTGGAAACAGGGTCTCACTAAGTTGCTGAGAGCCTCACTAAGTAGCTGAGGCTGGCTTTGAACCCGTGCGATCCTCCTGTCTCAGCCTCCCAAGCGCGGGGATTACAAGCATGTGCCACCATGCCCAGCTAAGCCTGAGAATTTTCTATATCCCAGGATATAGAAAATATATATGAGGACATATAACCTCAGCACTGTTGACATTTGGGGCCAGTTAATTCTTTGCTGTGAGGGATTGTCTTGTGCATTGCAGGATGTTTAGCAGGATTCCTGGCCTCTACCCATTCATGCCAATAGCATCTCCCTCCCCAAGTGTTTATACGTTGCCTAGTGTTCCCTGAGAGGCAAAAATCAGCTGCATTGAAAACCACTGAGTTACTCCCTCCAGACACAAAGGGAGAAGGACAGAAGAGGACAGGGGGCCTGCCAAGTGATCATGCTTCAGCAGAGATTAGTGGGAAAATGCTTTTAAATTAGCAAATTTTAATTTAGACCTAAATCTCCATTATTGCCCGAGGCTCAAGGAAAATTGGTGACCGTTTAAAATTATTAATTGCATCCTGCTGCAAATCAGTGGAGGGTGAAAAGCAGAAAGGGTCTGGGTGATGGACTGGGGGAGCAGTCAGGGCGGAGGGGCAATGGAAGGTAGGGAAGCAGCTGGTGACAGATTGACAAGGAGCCATGGCCGGCAGGGAACAGGGAGTCCCACCAGGAAACCTGGCAGTCATGCCACGGGAACAGTCGGGCAGCAGGGCCAGCGAGAACACAGGACCCAGAAGGGAGACAAGTGCCCAGGGCTCTGAGGAAGGCCCAGCAGCCTGGAGCCAGAGCCCAAACTAAGCTCCTGGGAAACAAGACATGGCAGGTAAACCAAGCTCCCCACATAGGGAATTCCTGAGACCAAGGGGCATTTTCCTAAGGCATTGAAACATCTTTTTTTGGGGGGGGAGGAGAGGGTACTTGGTATTGAACCCAGGGACATTCTACCTCCAAGTTCCACCCCACCCCTTTTTATTTTGAAAAAAGGTCCACCGAAGTTGCTGGGGCTAGCCTCGAGTCTGAGAGCCTCCTGCCTCAGCCGCCCATGTACTAGGATTACAGGCATGTGCTAGCGTGCCTGGCTGAATTAAAGCAGCTTGATACTGTGCTTTACAAAAACAATTTTAGTGGGTGAATCAGTTATTTATTATTTATTAGTTTTATTTACATATTTATTTATTATATGGTATTTATTATACTGTATTTATTATAAATACAGATGTCTTCTCAAACTGATGGCTGAAGGGCTGAAGACCTTCAGGATTAAGCTTTGGAGTCCCCCATGGACTGGAGGCCTGAGCGACAGGGAGGGGGGCTTTGGGGGCTCAAGAAGAGCTGTGGAGGTTCGAGAGAGAGATCTGTTCTTTCCCGAGATGCTCAAGAGATGCTGAGGAGATGCTCATCTCATCAAGGCGATGCTAAGGGCTGAGAGGGAAGTGGCGGCAGTGTGTTTGAGAAGAGAAAGGGGCGAGGAGGGTCCCCTGGAGTAAATGGTAAGACCGCGGGGAATTGGTGGCGAAAGGGGCAGGGACCCTGAGATGCTGTGGTCACAAGCCTTCTACTCATTTTGATTGTAAGTGTACTCTTTATGAATTTGGGTTTCTGTTTTTGAGTTTTTTGTTTTGTTTTGTTTTGCATGGAGGCTCAGAGTCAAAAGAATACAGCTGAATTTGCCAAGCTAGAAACCTCCCTGGGCACTAGCATCTGGGTGCAGGCTGCTAAGGGCTACCTAGCGGAAGGGGAGGCAGGAAGGGTCTGAGCCCTGCAGTGTTCTGGGGCCTCGGGAGCTGCCCACGGTAGGGGGAGAAGAAAGCTCACCTTCTAGTCCTCTAACTGGGCAGAGTAGTGACCAGCAGTTCCCACTTGGTGGATAAAGAATCTGAGACACAGAGAAGTAGCGGCTTCCTCGCGGCCACCCAGGCGTAGGTAGACGCCCCATGGCCCGGCCCCACTGCGGGGTCCTTTGCATAGCCCACATTGCTTGCTTTAGGAGGGTGATGCCTGCCGCTGCTTGTGGAGTTAAATGAGGCGAGAGCCCGGCTCGGAGGTACCTGGGAGCAGCTTGGACTGTACTGGGGCCCCGTGGTCTGCCTGGGACACAGAAGGGAGAGGACACGACACAGCCGTGCTCGCCACCCACCCAGCTTGCCTCCGCCACGCCCTCGCTGACCTTCTTTCCCTCTGATGAGGCGCACATGGTCTTCAATAATGCAGGCCCCCACCGACACAGAAGAGGCCTGTCACCCAAAAATAACTTGAAAAGCAGACCAAGGGAAGCAGATAAGCATTCAAAATCATTTATTTATAGCACAGAACACAAAGCCGTCAGAGACTACAGGCAAGCGACAGCCACAGCACCCTTTTGGGGGCAGCTGGCGCCTGTGTCACCCCACAGAGCCTCAAGAGTATGCCTGGGGTGGATCTTCAGAGACGTGGAGGATGAGGCCAGGTACTAGGGAGAGGGGGAGAGGAGAAGAGGAGAGAAGAGGCAACACCAAAACCTCAGGTGAGTATCAGAGAGCTTTGGCAAGAGCCATGGGGGCCTGGAGATCCCCAGTTGCCAGAGGGGTTGGTATAGAGGGGTGCAGTGTTCGTAGAATTCCTACATGAGCTGGGAAGCTTAGGTGGATGAGCGTTTTCTAACTCTAGTTATTGCTGAGAAAGACAAATTTTGCAGGCTCATATCCTATCCTTTCTGGCGGAAGAGGCACCTCTAAATTGCAATCTCTTCCTGCCCACTCCTCCTTAACTGCACCCTTTGAGCCCAGCGATCAACCAATGGTACCAAAATCAGCGCACAGACTGGACAGGACACGATGCACTAGACAACCTCTAAGTCCCCCATCAACTGTGAGAGGCGGAGAATCCGGAATGTTCTACCACTGTAGCTTTTAGGAAAGAAAGATAGAAAAAAAATTGTATTGTACATTCTTTTTGAGGAACAAAGAGTTGAGAAGCCAGGAAACTTCAGACTTGTAGAACAGAATTATTTCTGCAAGAATTTCAATAATAAAAGTGATTTTATAGCTCTAAGTATGTATCTTGTTACTGAAAGCCAAAACGAATACACTGGTTGATCAAAACTGACAACACCAAACTTAAATGTCACTGAACACTAAACAACACATACGACCAGATTCAAGTCAACTAGCTTCTACCTCGACCATCAAGGTAAATGGCAGCTGGGTTCCTGGCCACAGATGGTCAGCAAGTACTCGCAAGGCCGGTCCAAGGGCCAGCTGCTGAGAGTCCACACGGCTCACCAGGGTCCTTAACTCAGCCAGGGTGATTGACTGAGCTAAAGCCAAGAATAGTATGAAGATGCAAATGGAAATTCCTTATTGGTTGATCATGTGGCATCCATCAGAGAGTTTGCAATCCATGAACACTGGCAAAAGGAGAGATCCCAGATTCCACAAAGGACGACGCTGTGCATTTATGCCATGGCCCTGCCTGCTGGTCATGTGTGCCTTGGGCTGTGCCAGGAAAACAAGCAGAGTAGATGACAGAGCCTCATTTTCAAAGAGCAGAAATCTCCTTTGGAAAGAAAGATGGTTAGGGTAATCCTTCCCCTGCCTCTAGAACTAATTTGTTTTTAAATAATTTCAACTTACCGCAAAGTTGTAAGTACAAAAAATACTGTGCCATGCCCCTCCACTCAGACTCCATCATTATTAATAGTGTGCTTCAACTCTGTGTATGGGTGTATGATCCAGGTTACTTATCTCTGTAACTGTACGCATCATGACTAGTCTTTATCTGAACTATTTGAAACTCATCTGTAGGCTGGATGTCCTATCACTTCTAAATACTACAGTGGGTTTTCCCAGAACAAATCTGCTCCACAAAGCCACCATACATCTCTACCCATCAGAATGTCAACATTGCTACAATACCACTGTATCAGTCCATTTTTTTTGTTGATAATAACACAATATCACAGACTGGGTCATCTGAAAGGAAAGAGGTTTATTTTGGCTTACAGTACTGGTTGAAGGTCAAGGATCTACACCTGGCGATGCCCTTCTTGCTGGCAGAATATGGAGGCTGTGCAAGGAATCACGCGGTGAGAGACAGGATGAAGTGTATGTGGTACTATCCTCCGGTGTCTCTCTTCTTTTCCAGCCAGCAATATTTAATCCAGTCATGAGGACTCTACCCTGATGATCTAATTGAATCCTACTCACCTTCCAGAGGTCCCACCTCTAAATGTCATAGTCCAATTAAGTTTCTTCCCACTTAATACCTAACAATGGGATTCACAATGGGGAAATTTCAGCAATGCACCTTCAGGGATACACTCAATCATGTCTGAACCATCATCCAATCAGGGAACTCCAGTCAGTGACAACCCTTTCCTTACTGGTCCAGGATACCATCAAGGGCACATTGTATTTGGTTGTTGCATCTCTTTAGTCTCCTCTACCTGGAAGAGTTCCCCAGTCTTTCCATCTTTTATGTCTCCACCATTTTAAAGAATATGGGCCTTCTGTTCTCCAGAACTTCCCTCAACCTGGATGGGGGGGATGTTTCTTTCAGGCAGAGTCAGGTCAGAATTTCCTGGCAGGAATACCATGAAATGACACCATACTCCTCTCCATGCAACATACGAGCAACGCACGATGTCCACCTATCTCAACACTGGGTGAGTCCTGGTCATGTTGCCACGTCGTCCACCTCAGTCATCACTTTCTTTCTTGGAATTTATTAGTATTATATGTTGCTAATATCCTGCTCCTCGTCTAACCTCTACCCACCAGGCTCAGCCTCCGTTGATGACTCCTTTCTGAATCAGATACCACTGTGCTGGTCCCAAATGGTGATTTTCTGTTTCCAGGATTCCATCCTTGTTTATTTGGCATCATACTTTAAAAATGCTCTGCCCTCTCTCATATTTTTCTACTCCAATTAGTGTGGACCTACAGATTCCTACGTGGCTCCCAGGATTATATGTGTTACTATGATTGTTTTGATGCTTAACTTATCCCAGGTTTAGTGAGTGAGAAACACTTCAAAGGTGATTCCTGTGTCTTTTTGATGTGTCCCTTCTGTTCTTTTATCTCTTTGAACCACAGTGATTTTTATCAGGATGAAATAATTAGTCTGATGTTTTGTTTATCATTTTTACTATATATATCCATGAACATATTTGCTTACCAGAGCCAGAAGTTTATTTTTACTTCATAGATGAGATCCTTCAAAATAATCACTTCCTTTAAAAGTGACTTTTTTTTCTCTCCCTACTGGAAGTTTCTTCCCAGCTACATGTTGCAAAATCCTATCTTATAAAAAATAATATATATAATATATATAAATATACTATACATACATATATATCATTTTCTTTTTAAACATAATTAGGAACATTTGCTTACCTTTTTATTGGTGTATTATAATTATACATCCTAGTAAGATTTAAAGTGATCCACTTCTATGTGCACACCCCGTTATTTGAGTATCTGCTTACTTTCTGGCTCTAGGGTCATTCTCTATTCCCTGTCGCAGCCTGGAGTCAATCCTTTCTCTAGGGAGTATAGATTCCTTTTAATGGTAGATATTTAGACGCTAAGATCTGAACTTGTACTATGTTTATTTTTGCTATGTTCTCATTGCTTCTAGACTTGTTCAATAGACAGAGCTAGAAAATATGTATGTACCACCACACGCACACACAAACGCACGCACGCACACACATACTATTTGTATATAGGAATTGTGAGTTCACACCGATTCCTCCATTTCCAATCCAACCCTTCAGGGTTCTTTCTAGCTTATCCCCTTTTCATGTTTGTTAATATCATTTATGAAATCGGGAAACTTGGTTCTCATCCTTAATATATGTACTTCTTTGCTTAACTTGTTTATTTATTGGCTAAACATAGCCCATCTCCTAATCATGCCCGTCTCCCATCTGCCTGCTTCCAGCACCCATCTCCCATCTCGGGTAGCCTGGGGGCCTCTGCCCAACATGACCTTCTGTGGCTCTCCTCTCCCCTCCTCTTCAGCTGGACCACCGTGTGACAGACTTGACATGAACTGTTGTATGCTGAGAAGGAAGACACAATGGGAGAGGAATGGAAGATGGGAAGGGCTGATTGTGCTTTACACTTGCTTAGTACTGCAGTAGGCAGAGCCCTGTGAACTTCACTGTTAATAATGCCTTTTTGTATACACTATGCCACGTCAGCACATTTCATAGACGAGGAAGCAAAAGAAAGAATTTCAAAGGTTAAATGACTCATTCAATGGTATACAAATTGTGTATAACTGAACCCAAACTAAAACCGGGTCCTCTGACATCCAATCCAGAATTCATTCTACCACAGAAGAGAAGAGACAGTCGCACACAGCATGCTTGCTCTCAAATCCTACAGCATGTGGCATTAATTTGTAATTAGTCACCTCTTCCAGAGCACAGATTGTCTATTTCATTTATTTAGCTTTTTCTTGTCTAGTCAGGAAATCTTGGCATTTGTGGGTTGTACAGAATACTAGGGGCAAATTGTGGATTCAAGCTTAAAAATCATGAAGAGAAAGAACCTCACTGTAGCAGACACATTGATCCTTAATAAGTTACATATGTAACTTAACTTATACATGCACAATCTCCCCAGGAGTGAAAGCAAGACCCGTGACTCATTTCTAGCCAATATGATGTGATGGGTGATGGGTGTCACTTTCTGATGACATCATTATGTTATGTCCAGCTACTCTGAGAAAGAAAGCCACCATCTTGGGAGAGCCTAGAGCTCATGGAGGGCCACATGGCAGGTAATGGCAGACAGCCTCTAGGAGCTGCAAACAGGTCCTACATGAAAACCAGCAGAAAAATAAGGACTTCAGTTATAAGGACATCTGCAGGAAACTAAAAAACAGTACATGTGCTTCAGAAAGGACCCCAAGCTTCGGAGATGAATGTAGCCCACATTGCTTGCAAGCTTAGAAGACCCCAAGCAGAGGACCCACTCACTCAACACCTGGATTCTACACCCCTGGGAACTGAGCAAAGAAATAAATACTTGTTGTTTTAGGTGACTCTATTGGAGGTCATTTGTTATGCAGCAATAGAAAATTAATATGCAATCACTTCTCACTGGTTGTTAGTGATAAGATACAATTAAGTATTTTGTAGATTTCCTGATGAGGTTATATGGATTTATGCATACATTGATGTATAAACTTGTTCCAGGTGTGTCTGCTAGATGAAGATATTAATTTATTTGACTCATGTATCTGTATCACTAAAAAAACAGATTTTACTGTATAATCACTCAATGGTGTTTAACATATGCACTTTCTACATTACAGAGGCAGTGTAGTGTAAAAGCTCAGAGCATGCACTATGGCATCACATGGCCTGGGTTCAAATCCCAGATCAGCTACTTTTTGGTTATGTTCTGGTTATTCTGCTACATGATGCCTTCAAATAGCCATTTATTTGCTTATAATTTTCAGCAAGGTATTTATTCTGTTCCAGGAGGTATTGGCTGATGTCATTTAGGCACCTTGGTGCTCTTACATATGGCATCTCTGTATGCATATAGAGAGATTGGGCTTCCTCACAGCATGGCAGTCTTGGGTTGGTTAGAATTCTAACATGGAAATTACCTCCAATGATGGAATATTCCAAGAGATTGAAAGTAAACACCAAAGATTTCTGAAAGCCTTAGATACCCCTAGAAACACATTCTACCAATAAAAAACCTTTCGCAGGATTTGTGTAGAGGGAAGGAGAATAGACTACATCTTTTCTTAGAGCAAGTTTATAATTTTAGCCATCTTTAACCCACCATAGTTTAGTTAAGCAAGTTATTTTACTCTTTTCAAGCAAGAAATAATAGCTACCTCATAAAGTTGTTGAGATGATTAAACAATTTTATGCATGCAAGTTGC